>NW_022279630.1:1262912-1578641 GCF_009193385.2 Nasonia vitripennis | reverse complement strand
GACATTTATAATTGTTCTTGCCGTGGCAGAATATATGAGCAGAGGCAGCTTTCAGCGCCTCTATACCCATGTTCCGCTTATAGTTCATATCGGTATAATATTTAATTATTGTTAAGTGTGTCCTCTAATAAATGCTGAAAAAAAAACAGGGAGCTTTCAATTATCCTGGCCTTGGCAGAAGTATATACCGTGCGAAAACATGATTTGGATAGCTAATCTGCGCCGTCTATACCCATGTTTCCGCTCACCGGTTCATATCGCGACAATTTTTTGTTATTGTTAATAGTGTCCTCAAATAAATTGTGAAAGAAAAACAGGGATGTTGCACTTTTTCCTGGCCATGGAAGAAGATATAATGTGCGAAAACACGATTGGGGCAGCTTTCAGCGCCCTCTATACCCATGTTCCGCTTATAGGTTCATATCGGGTATAATTTTTAATTATTGTTAAGTGTGTCCTGCGATAAATTGTGAAGAAAAAACATGGATATTTGCAATTATCCTGGCCATGGCAGGGAATATAAGGGATGCAAACATGATTTTGGTAGCTTTCAGCGCCCTCTATACCCATGTTCCTCTCGTCGTAGTACATATTAAGGACTAATTTTTAGTTATTGTTCATGTGTCCTCTAATAAATTCTGAAAAAAAACAGGGACATTATAATTGTTCTTGCCGTGGCAGAAGATATGAGCAGAGGCAGCTTTCAGCGCCTCTATACCCATGTTCCGCTTATAGGTCATATCGGGTATAATTTTTAATTATTGTTAAGTGTGTCCTGCGATAAATTGTGAAAGAAAAACATGGATATTGCAATTATCCTGGCCATGGCAGGAGATATAAGGGCGCAAACACGATTTTGGTAGCTTTCAGCGCCCTCTATACCCATGTTCCGCCCATCAGTAAATATCAAGACTACATTTTAGTTATTGTTAATTGTGTCCTCTAATAAATTGTGAAAGAAAAACAGGGATGTTGCAATTATCCTGGCCATGGCAGAAGATATAAGGGCGCAAACACGATTTTGGTAGCTTTCAGCGCCCTCTATACCCATGTTCCGCCCATCAGTAAATATCGTGACTAATTTTTTAGTTATTGTTAATAGTGTCCTCTAATAAATTCTGAAAGAAAAACAGGGATGTTGCAATTATCCTGGCCATGGAAGAAGATATAACGTGCGAAAACACGATTGGGGCAGCTTTCAGCGCCCTCTATACCCATGTTCCGCTTATAGGTTCATATCGGGTATAATTTTTAATTATTGTTAATTGTGTCCTGCGATAAATTGTGAAAGAAAAACAGAGATATTGCAATTATTCTGGCCGTGGTTGAAGATATAAGGTGCGAAATCACGATTTGGATAGCTATCAGCGCCCTCTATACCCATGTCCCGCTCATCAGTACCTATTAAGACTAATTTTTAGTTATTGTTCATTGTGTGCTCTAATAAATTCTGAAAGAAAAACAAGGATATTACAATTGTTCTTACCGTGGCAGAAGATATGAGCAGAGGCAGCTTTCAGCGAACTCTACCCCCATGTTCCGCTCATCAGTACATATCGCGACCAATTTTTAGTTATTGTCAAATGTGTCCTCTAATAAATGCTGAAAGAAAAACAGGGAGCTTTCAATTATCCTGGCCATGGCAGAAGTTATAACGTGCGCCAACACGATTTGGATAGCTATCAGCGCCCTCTATACCCATGTTCCGCCAATCAGTAAATATCAAGACTAATTTTTAGTTATTTTTAATAGTGTCCTCTAATAAATTGTGAAAGAAAAACAGGGATATTACAATTGTTCTTACCGTGGCAGATGATATGAGCAGAGGCAGCTTTCAGCGCCCTCTATACCCATGTTCCGCTTATAGGTTCATATCGGGTATAATATTTAATTATTGTTAAGTGTGTCCTGCGATAAATTGTGAAAGAAAAACAGGGATATTGCAATTATCCTGGCCATGGCAGGAGATATAAGGGCGCAAACACGATTTTGGTAGCTTTCAGCGCCCTCTATACCCATGTTCCGCCCATCAGTAAATATCAAGACTACATTTTAGTTATTGTTAATTGTGTCCTCTAATAAATTGTGAAAGAAAAACAGGGATGTTCAATTATCCTGGCCATGGCAGGAGATAAAAGGGGCGCAAACACGATTTTGGTAGCTTTCAGCGCCCTCTATACCCATGTTCCGCCCATCAGTAAATATCGTGACTAATTTTTAGTTATTCTTAATAGTGTCTTCTAATAAATTCTGAAAGAAAAACAGGGATGTTGCAATTATCCTGGCCATGGAAGAAGATATAAGGTGCGAAAACACGATTGGGGCAGCTATCAGCGCCCTCTATACCCATGTCCCGCTCATCAGTACCTATTAAGAATAATTTTTAGTTATTGTTCATTGTGTCCTCTAATAAATTCTGAAAGAAAAACAGGGATATTACAATTGTTCTTACCGTGGCAGATGATATGAGCAGAGGCAGCTTTCAGCGCCCTCTATACCCATGTCCCGCTCATCAGTACCTATTAAGAATAATTTTTAGTTATTGTTCATTGTGTCCTCTAATAAATTCTGAAAGAAAAACAGGGATATTACAATTGTTCTTACCGTGGCAGATGATATGAGCAGAGGCAGCTTTCAGCGCCCTCTATACCCATGTCCCGCTCATCAGTACCTATTAAGACTAATTTTTAGTTATTGTTCATTGTGTGCTCTAATAAATTCTGAAAGAAAATAAAGGATATTACAATTGTTCTTACCGTGGCAGAAGATATGAGCAGAGGCAGCTTTCAGCGCACTCTACCCCCATGTTCCGCTCATCAGTACATATCGCGACCAATTTTTAGTTATTGTCAAATGTGTCCTCTAATAAATGCTGAAAGAAAAACAGGGAGCTTTCAATTATCCTGGCCATGGCAGAAGTTATAACGTGCGCCAACACGATTTGGATAGCTATCAGCGCCCTCTATACCCATGTTCCGCCAATCAGTAAATATCAAGACTAATTTTTAGTTATTTTTAATAGTGTCCTCTAATAAATTGTGAAAGAAAAACAGGGATGTTGCAGTTATCCTGGCCATGGAAGAAGATATAAGGTGCGAAAAACGATTGGGGCAGCTTTCAGCGCCCTCTATACCCATGTTCCGCCCATCAGTACCTATTAAGAATAATTTTTAGTTATTGTTCATTGTGTCCTCTAATAAATTCTGAAAGAAAAACAGGGACATTATAATTGTTCTTGCCGTGGCAGAAGATATGAGCAGAGGCAGCTTTCAGCGCCTCTATACCCATGTTCCGCTTATAGGTTCATATCGGGTATAATATTTAATTATTGTTAAGTGTGTCCTGCGATAAATTGTGAAAGAAAAACAGGGATATTGCAATTATCCTGGCCATGGCAGGAGATATAAGGGGCGCAAACACGATTTTGGTAGCTTTCAGCGCCCTCTATACCCATGTTCCGCCCATCAGTAAATATCAAGACTACATTTTAGTTATTGTTAATTGTGTCCTCTAATAAATTGTGAAAGAAAAACAGGGATGTTGCAATTATCCTGGCCATGGCAGGAGATAAAAGGGGCGCAAACACGATTTTGGTAGCTTTCAGCGCCCTCTATACCCATGTTCCGCTGATCGGTTCATATAGCGACCAATTTTTAGTTATTGTCAAATGTGTCCTCTAATAAATGCTGAAAGAAAAACAGGGAGCTTTCAATTATCCTGGCCATGGCAGAAGTTATAACGTGCGCCAACACGATTTGGATAGCTATCAGCGCCCTCTATACCCATGTCCCGCTCATCAGTACCTATTAAGAATAATTTTTAGTTATTGTTCATTGTGTCCTCTAATAAATTCTGAAAGAAAAACAGGGATATTACAATTGTTCTTACCGTGGCAGATGATATGAGCAGAGGCAGCTTTCAGCGCCCTCTATACCCATGTCCCGCTCATCAGTACCTATTAAGACTAATTTTTAGTTATTGTTCATTGTGTGCTCTAATAAATTCTGAAAGAAAATAAAGGATATTACAATTGTTCTTACCGTGGCAGAAGATATGAGCAGAGGCAGCTTTCAGCGCACTCTACCCCCATGTTCCGCTCATCAGTACATATCGCGACCAATTTTTAGTTATTGTCAAATGTGTCCTCTAATAAATGCTGAAAGAAAAACAGGGAGCTTTCAATTATCCTGGCCATGGCAGAAGTTATAACGTGCGCCAACACGATTTGGATAGCTATCAGCGCCCTCTATACCCATGTTCCGCCAATCAGTAAATATCAAGACTAATTTTTAGTTATTTTTAATAGTGTCCTCTAATAAATTGTGAAAGAAAAACAGGGATGTTGCAGTTATCCTGGCCATGGAAGAAGATATAAGGTGCGAAAAACGATTGGGGCAGCTTTCAGCGCCCTCTATACCCATGTTCCGCCCATCAGTACCTATTAAGAATAATTTTTAGTTATTGTTCATTGTGTCCTCTAATAAATTCTGAAAGAAAAACAGGGACATTATAATTGTTCTTGCCGTGGCAGAAGATATGAGCAGAGGCAGCTTTCAGCGCCTCTATACCCATGTTCCGCTTATAGGTTCATATCGGGTATAATATTTAATTATTGTTAAGTGTGTCCTGCGATAAATTGTGAAAGAAAAACAGGGATATTGCAATTATCCTGGCCATGGCAGGAGATATAAGGGGCGCAAACACGATTTTGGTAGCTTTCAGCGCCCTCTATACCCATGTTCCGCCCATCAGTAAATATCGTGACTAATTTTTAGTTATTCTTAATAGTGTCCTCTAATAAATTCTGAAAGAAAAACAGGGATGTTGCAATTATCCTGGCCATGGAAGAAGATATAAGGTGCGAAAACACGATTGGGGCAGCTTTCAGCGCCCTCTATACCCATGTTCCGCTTATAGGTTCATATCGGGTATAATTTTTAATTATTGTTAATTGTGTCCTGCGATAAATTGTGAAAGAAAAACAGAGATATTGCAATTATTCTGGCCGTGGTTGAAGATATAAGGTGCGAAATCACGATTTGGATAGCTATCAGCGCCCTCTATACCCATGTCCCGCTCATCAGTACCTATTAAGACTAATTTTTAGTTATTGTTCATTGTGTGCTCTAATAAATTCTGAAAGAAAAACAAGGATATTACAATTGTTCTTACCGTGGCAGAAGATATGAGCAGAGGCAGCTTTCAGCGCACTCTACCCCCATGTTCCGCTCATCAGTACATATCGCGACCAATTTTTAGTTATTGTCAAATGTGTCCTCTAATAAATGCTGAAAGAAAAACAGGGAGCTTTCAATTATCCTGGCCATGGCAGAAGTTATAACGTGCGCCAACACGATTTGGATAGCTATCAGCGCCCTCTATACCCATGTTCCGCCCATGAGTAAATATCAAGACTAATTTTTAGTTATTGTTAATAGTGTCCTCTAATAAATTGTGAAAGAAAAACAGGGATGTTGCAATTATCCTGGCCATGGAAGAAGATATAAGGTGCGAAAACACGATTGGGGCAGCTTTCAGCGCCCTCTATACCCATGTTCCGATTATAGGTTCATATCGGGTATAATTTTCAATTATTGTTAAGTGTGTCCTGCGATAAATTCTGTAAGAAAAACTGGGATATTGCAATTATCCTGGCCATGGCAGGAGATATAAGGTACGCAAACACGATTTGGGTAGCTTTCAGCGCCCTCTATACCCATGTTCCTCTCATCAGTAAATATCAAGACTAATTTTTAGTTATTGTTAATAGTGTCCTCAAATAAATTGTGAAAGAAAAACAGGGTTGTTTTAGTTATTGTCCAATGTGTCCTCTAATAAATGCTGAAAGAAAAACAGGAGCTTTCAATTATCCTGGCCATGGCAGAAGTTATAACGTGCGCCAACACGATTTGGATAGCTATCCGCGCACTCTATACCCATGTCCCGCTCATCAGTACCTATTAAGAATAATTTTTAGTTATTGTTCATTGTGTCCTCTAATAAATTCTGAAAGAAAAACAGGGATATTACAATTGTTCTTAACGTGGCAGAAGATATGAGCAGAGGCAGCTTTCAGCGCCTCTATACCCATGTTCCGCTTATAGGTTCATATCGGGTATAATATTTATTATTGTTAAGTGTGTCCTCTAATAAATGCTGAAAATAAAACAGGGAGCTTTCAATTATCCTGGCCTTGGCAGAAGTTATACCGTGCGCAAACATGATTTGGATAGTAATCTGCGCCGTCTATACCCATGTTTCGCTCATCGGTTCATATCGCGACCAAATTTTTGTTATTGTTAATAGTGTCCTCAAATAAATTGTGAAAGAAAAACAGGGATGTTGCACTTTTCCTGGCCATGGAAGAAGATATAAGGTGCGAAAACACGATTGGGGCAGCTTTCAGCGCCCTCTATACCCATGTTCCGATTATAGGTTCATATCGGGTATAATTTTTAATTATTGTTAAGTGTGTCCTGCGATAAATTGTGAAAGAAAAACATGGATATTGCAATTATCCTGGCCATGGCAGGAGATATAAGGGGTGCAAACATGATTTTGGTAGCTTTCAGCGCCCTCTATACCCATGTTCCTCTCATCAGTTTAATTAAGACTAATTTTAGTTATTGTTCATGGTGTCCTCTAATAAATTCTTAAAAAAAAACAGGGACATTATAATTGTTCTTGCCGTGGCAGAAGATATGAGCAGAGGCAGCTTTCAGCGCCTCTATACCCATGTTCCGCTTATAGGTTCATATCGGGTATAATATTTAATTATTGTTAAGTGTGTCCTGCGATAAATTGTGAAAGAAAAACAGGGATATTGCAATTATCCTGGCCATGGCAGGAGATATAAGGTGCGCAAACACGATTTGGGTAGCTTTCAGCGCCCTCTATACCCATGTTCCTCTCATCAGTAAATATCAAGACTAATTTTTAGTTATTGTTAATAGTGTCCTCAAATAAATTGTGAAAGAAAAACAGGGTTGTTTAAGTTATTGTCAAATGTGTCCTCTAATAAATGCTGAAAGAAAAACAGGGAGCTTTCAATTATCCTGGCCATGGCAGAAGTTATAACGTGTGCCAACCCGATTTGGATAGCTATCTGCGCCGTCTATACCCATGTTCCGCTGATCGGTTCATATCGCGACCAATTTTTAGTTATTGTCAAATGTGTCCTCTAATAAATTGTGAAAGAAAAACAGGGATGTTGCAATTATCCTGGCCATGGAAGAAGATATGAGCAGAGGCAGCTTTCAACGCCCTCTGTACCCATGTTCCGCTCATCGGTTCATATCGTGACTAATTTTTAATTATTGTTAATAGTGTCCTCAAATAAATTCTGATAGAAAAAAAGGGATGTTGCAATTATCCTGGCCATGGAAGAAGATATAAGGTGCGAAAACACGATTGGGACAGCTTTCAGCGCCCTCTATACCCATGTTCCGCTTATAGGTTCATATCGGGTATAATTTTCAATTATTGTTAAGTGTGTCCTGCGATAAATTCTGAAAGAAAAACAGGGAGCTTTCAATTATCCTGGCCATGGCAGAAGTTATAACGTGCGCCAACACGATTTGGATAGCTATCAGCGCCCTCTATACCCATGTCCCGCTCATCAGTACCTATTAAGAATAATTTTTAGTTATTGTTCATTGTGTCCTCTAATAAATTCTGAAAGAAAAACAGGGATATTACAATTGTTCTTACCGTGGCAGATGATATGAGCAGAGGCAGCTTTCAGCGCCCTCTATACCCATGTCCCGCTCATCAGTACCTATTAAGACTAATTTTTAGTTATTGTTTATTGTGTGCTCTAATAAATTCTGAAAGAAAAACAAGGATATTACAATTGTTCTTACCGTGGCAGAAGATATGAGCAGAGGCAGCTTTCAGCGAACTCTACCCCCATGTTCCGCTCATCAGTACATATCGCGACCAATTTTTAGTTATTGTCAAATGTGTCCTCTAATAAATGCTGAAAGAAAAACAGGGAGCTTTCAATTATCCTGGCCATGGCAGAAGTTATAACGTGCGCCAACACGATTTGGATAGCTATCAGCGCCCTCTATACCCATGTTCCGCCAATCAGTAAATATCAAGACTAATTTTTAGTTATTTTTAATAGTGTCCTCTAATAAATTGTGAAAGAAAAACAGGGATATTACAATTGTTCTTACCGTGGCAGATGATATGAGCAGAGGCAGCTTTCAGCGCCCTCTATACCCATGTTCCGCTTATAGTTCATATCGGGTATAATATTTAATTATTGTTAAGTGTGTCCTGCGATAAATTGTGAAAGAAAAACAGGGATATTTCAATTATCCTGGCCATGGCAGGAGATATAAGGGCGCAAACACGATTTTGGTAGCTTTCAGCGCCCTCTATACCCATGTTCCGCCCATCAGTAAATATCAAGACTACATTTTAGTTATTGTTAATTGTGTCCTCTAATAAATTGTGAAAGAAAAACAGGGATGTTGCAATTATCCTGGCCATGGCAGGAGATAAAAGGGGCGCAAACACGATTTTGGTAGCTTTCAGCGCCCTCTATACCCATGTTCCGCCCATCAGTAAATATCGTGACTAATTTTTAGTTATTCTTAATAGTGTCTTCTAATAAATTCTGAAAGAAAAACAGGGATGTTGCAATTATCCTGGCCATGGAAGAAGATATAAGGTGCGAAAACACGATTGGGGCAGCTTTCAGCGCCCTCTATACCCATGTCCCGCTCATCAGTACCTATTAATAATAATTTTTAGTTATTGTTCATTGTGTCCTCTAATAAATTCTGAAAGAAAAACAGGGATATTACAATTGTTCTTACCGTGGCAGATGATATGAGCAGAGGCAGCTTTCAGCGCCCTCTATACCCATGTCCCGCTCATCAGTACCTATTAAGAATAATTTTTAGTTATTGTTCATTGTGTCCTCTAATAAATTCTGAAAGAAAAACAGGGATATTACAATTGTTCTTACCGTGGCAGATGATATGAGCAGAGGCAGCTTTCAGCGCCCTCTATACCCATGTCCCGCTCATCAGTACCTATTAAGACTAATTTTTAGTTATTGTTCATTGTGTGCTCTAATAAATTCTGAAAGAAAAACAAGGATATTACAATTGTTCTTACCGTGGCAGAAGATATGAGCAGAGGCAGCTTTCAGCGAACTCTACCCCATGTTCCGCTCATCAGTACATATCGCGACCAATTTTTAGTTATTGTCAAATGTGTCCTCTAATAAATGCTGAAAGAAAAACAGGGAGCTTTCAATTATCCTGGCCATGGCAGAAGTTATAACGTGCGCCAACACGATTTGGATAGCTATCAGCGCCCTCTATACCCATGTTCCGCCAATCAGTAAATATCAAGACTAATTTTTAGTTATTTTTAATAGTGTCCTCTAATAAATTGTGAAAGAAAAACAGGGATGTTGCAGTTATCCTGGCCATGGAAGAAGATATAAGGTGCGAAAACGATTGGGGCAGCTTTCAGCGCCCTCTATACCCATGTTCCGCCCATCAGTACCTATTAAGAATAATTTTTAGTTATTGTTCATTGTGTCCTCTAATAAATTCTGAAAGAAAAACAGGGACATTATAATTGTTCTTGCCGTGGCAGAAGATATGAGCAGAGGCAGCTTTCAGCGCCTCTATACCCATGTTCCGCTTATAGGTTCATATCGGTATAATATTTAATTATTGTAAGTGTGTCCTGCGATAAATTGTGAAAGAAAAACAGGGATATTGCAATTATCCTGGCCATGGCAGGAGATATAAGGGGCGCAAACACGATTTTGGTAGCTTTCAGCGCCCTCTATACCCATGTTCCGCCCATCAGTAAATATCAAGACTACATTTTAGTTATTGTTAATTGTGTCCTCTAATAAATTATGAAAGAAAACAGGGATGTTGCAATTATCCTGGCCATGGCAGGAGATAAAAGGGGCGCAACACGATTTTGGTAGCTTTCAGCGCCCTCTATACCCATGTTCCGCCCATCAGTAAATATCGTGACTAATTTTTAGTTATTCTTAATAGTGTCTTCTAATAAATTCTGAAAGAAAAACAGGGATGTTGCAATTATCCTGGCCATGGAAGAAGATATAAGGTGCGAAAACACGATTGGGGCAGCTTTCAGCGCCCTCTATACCCATGTTCCGCTTATAGGTTCATATCGGGTATAATTTTTAATTATTGTTAATTGTGTCCTGCGATAAATTGTGAAAGAAAAACAGAGATATTGCAATTATTCTGGCCGTGGTTGAAGATATAAGGTGCGAAATCACGATTTGGATAGCTATCAGCGCCCTCTATACCCATGTCCCGCTCATCAGTACCTATTAAGACTAATTTTTAGTTATTGTTCATTGTGTGCTCTAATAAATTCTGAAAGAAAAACAAGGATATTACAATTGTTCTTACCGTGGCAGAAGATATGAGCAGAGGCAGCTTTCAGCGCACTCTACCCCCATGTTCCGCTCATCAGTACATATCGCGACAATTTTTAGTTATTGTCAAATGTGTCCTCTAATAAATGCTGAAAGAAAAACAGGGAGCTTTCAATTATCCTGGCCATGGCAGAAGTTATAACGTGCGCCAACACGATTTGGATAGCTAACAGCGCCCTCTATACCCATGTCCCGCTCATCAGTACCTATTAAGAATAATTTTTAGTTATTGTTCATTGTGTCCTCTAATAAATTCTGAAAAAAAAACAGGGATATTACAATTGTTCTTACCGTGGCAGATGATATGAGCAGAGGCAGCTTTCAGCGCCCTCTATACCCATGTTCCGCCCATGAGTAAATATCAAGACTAATTTTTAGTTATTGTTCATTGTGTCCTCTAATAAATTGTGAAAGAAAAACAGGGATGTTGCAGTTATCCTGGCCATGGAAGAAGATATAAGGTGCGAAAAACGATTGGGGCAGCTTTCAGCGCCCTCTATACCCATGTTCCGCCCATCAGTACCTATTAAGAATAATTTTTAGTTATTGTTCATTGTGTCCTCTAATAAATTCTGAAAGAAAAACAGGGACATTATAATTGTTCTTGCCGTGGCAGAAGATATGAGCAGAGGCAGCTTTCAGCGCCTCTATACCCATGTTCCGCTTATAGGTTCATATCGGGTATAATATTTAATTATTGTTAAGTGTGTCCTGCGATAAATTGTGAAAGAAAAACAGGGATATTGCAATTATCCTGGCCATGCAGGAGATATAAGGGGCGCAAACACGATTTTGGTAGCTTTCAGCGCCCTCTATACCCATGTTCCGCCCATCAGTAAATATCGTGACTAATTTTTAGTTATTCTTAATAGTGTCCTCTAATAAATTCTGAAAGAAAAACAGGGATGTTGCAATTATCCTGGCCATGGAAGAAGATATAAGGGCGAAAACACGATTGGGGCAGCTTTCAGCGCCCTCTATACCCATGTTCCGCTTATAGGTTCATATCGGGTATAATTTTTAATTATTGTTAATTGTGTCCTGCGATAAATTGTGAAAGAAAAAACAGAGATATTGCAATTATTCTGGCCCGTGGTTGAAGATATAAGGTGCGAAATCACGATTTGGATAGCTATCAGCGCCCTCTATACCCATGTCCCGCTCATCAGTACCTATTAAGACTAATTTTTAGTTATTGTTCATTGTGTGCTCTAATAAATTCTGAAAGGAAAAACAAGGATATACAATTGTTCTTACCGTGGCAGAAGATATGAGCAGAGGCAGCTTTCAGCGCACTCTACCCCATGTTCCGCTCATCAGTACATATCGCGACCAATTTTTAGTTATTGTCAAATGTGTCCTCTAATAAATGCTGAAAGAAAAACAGGGAGCTTTCAATTATCCTGGCCATGGCAGAAGTTATAACGTGCGCCAACACGATTTGGATAGCTATCAGCGCCCTATATACCCATGTCCCGCTCATCAGTACCTATTAAGAATAATTTTTAGTTATTGTTCATTGTGTCCTCTAATAAATTCTGAAAGAAAAACAGGGATATTACAATTGTTCTTACCGTGGCAGATGATATGAGCAGAGGCAGCTTTCAGCGCCCTCTATACCCATGTTCCGCCCATGAGTAAATATCAAGACTAATTTTAGTTATTGTTAATAGTGTCCTAATAAATTGTGAAAGAAAAACAGGATGTTGCAATTATCCTGGCCATGGAAGAAGATATAAGGTGCGCCAACACGATTTGGATAGCTATCAGCGCCCTCTATACCCATGTTCCGCCAATCAGTAAATATCAAGACTAATTTTTAGTTATTTTTAATAGTGTCCTCTAATAAATTGTGAAAGAAAAACAGGGATGTTGCAATTATCCTGGCCATGGAAGAATAAATAAGGTGCGAAAAAACGATTGGTGCAGCTTTCAGCGCCCTCTATACCCATGTTCCGCCCATCAGTACCTATTAAGAATAATTTTTAGTTATTGTTCATTGTGTCCTCTAATAAATTCTGAAAGAAAAACGGGGACATTATAATTGTTCTTTCCGTGGCAGAAGATATGAGCAGAGGCAGCTTTCAGCGCCTCTATACCCATGTTCCGCTTATAGGTTCATATCGGGTATAATATTTAATTATTGTTAAGTGTGTCCTGCGATAAATTGTGAAAGAAAAACAGGGATATTGCAATTATCCTGGCCATGGCAGGAGATATAAGGTGCGCAAACACGATTTGGGTAGCTTTCAGCGCCCTCTATACCCATGTTCCTCTCATCAGTAAATATCAAGACTAATTTTTAGTTATTGTTAATAGTGTCCTCAAATAAATTGTGAAAGAAAAACAGGGTTGTTTTAGTTATTGTCAAATGTGTCCTCTAATAAATGCTGAAAGAAAAACAGGGAGCTTTCAATTATCCTGGCCATGGCAGAAGTTATAACGTGTGCCAACACGATTTGGATAGCTATCTGCGCCGTCTATACCCATGTTCCGCTGATCGGTTCATATCGCGACCAATTTTTAGTTATTGTCAAATGTGTCCTCTAATAAATTGTGAAAGAAAAACAGGGATGTTGCAATTATCCTGGCCATGGAAGAAGATATGAGCAGAGGCAGCTTTCAACGCCCTCTGTACCCATGTTCCGCTCATCGGTTCATATCGTGACTAATTTTTAATTATTGTTAATAGTGTCCTCAAATAAATTCTGATAGAAAAACAGGGATGTTGCAATTATCCTGGCCATGGAAGAAGATATAAGGTGCGAAAACACGATTGGGACAGCTTTCAGCGCCCTCTATACCCATGTTCCGCTTATAGGTTCATATCGGGTATAATTTTCATTATTGTTAAGTATGTCCTGCGATAAATTCTGAAAGAAAAACTGGGATATTGCAATTATCCTGGCCATGGCAGGAGATATAAGGTACGCAACACGATTTGGGTAGCTTTCAGCGCCCTCTATACCCATGTTCCTCTCATCAGTAAATATCAAGACTAATTTTTAGTTATTGTTAATAGTGACCTCAAATAAATTGTGAAAGAAAACAGGGTTGTTTTAGTTATTGTCCAATGTGTCCTCTAATAAATGCTGAAAGAAAAACAGGAGCTTTCAATTATCCTGGCCATGGCAGAAGTTATAACGTGCGCCAACACGATTTGGATAGCTATCGCGCACTCTATACCCATGTCCGCTCATCAGTACCTATTAAGAATAATTTTTAGTTATTGTTCATTGTGTCCTCTAATAAATTCTGAAAGAAAAACAGGGATATTACAATTGTTCTTAACGTGGCAGAAGATATGAGCAGAGGCAGCTTTCAGCGCCTCTATACCCATGTTCCGCTTATAGGTTCATATCGGGTATAATATTTAATTATTGTAAGTGTGTCCTCTAATAAATGCTGAAAATAACACAGGGAGCTTTCAATTATCCTGGCCTTGCAGAAGTTTATACGTGCGCAAACATGATTTGGATAGTAATCTGCGCCGTCTATACCCATGTTTCGCTCATCGGTTCATATCGCGACCAATTTTTTGTTATTGTTAATAGTGTCCTCAAATAAATTGTGAAAGAAAAACAGGGATGTTGCACTTTTTCCTGGCCATGGAAGAAGATATAAGGTGCGAAAACACGATTGGGCAGCTTTCAGCGCCCTCTATACCCATGTTCCGATTATAGTTCATATCGGGATATAATTTTTAATTATTGTTAAGTGTGTCCTGCGATAAATTGTGAAAGAAAAACATGGATATTGCAATTATCCTGGCCATGGCAGGAGATATAAGGGGTGCAAACATGATTTTGGTAGCTTTCAGCGCCCTCTATACCCATGTTCCTCTCATCAGTTTATATTAAGACTAATTTTTAGTTATTGTTCATGGTGTCCTCTAATAAATTCTTAAAAAAAAACAGGGACATTATAATTGTTCTTGCCGTGGCAGAAGATATGAGCAGAGGCAGCTTTCAGCGCCTCTATACCCATGTTCCGCTTATAGGTTCATATCGGTATAATATTTAATTATTGTTAAGTGTGTCCTGCGATAAATTGTGAAAGAAAAACAGGGATATTGCAATTATCCCGGCCATGGCAGGAGATATAAGGTGCGCAAACACGATTTGGGTAGCTTTCAGCGCCCTCTATACCCATGTTCCTCTCATCAGTAAATATCAAGACTAATTTTTAGTTATTGTTAATAGTGTCCTCAAATAAATTGTGAAAGAAAAACAGGGTTGCTTTAGTTATTGTCAATGTGTCCTCTAATAAATGCTGAAAGAAAAACAGGGAGCTTTCAATTATCCTGGCCATGGCAGAAGTTATAACGTGTGCCAACACGATTTGGATAGCTATCTGCGCCGTCTATACCCATGTTCCGCTGATCGGTTCATATCGCGACCAATTTTTAGTTATTGTCAAATGTGTCCTCTAATAAATTGTGAAGAAAAACAGGGATGTTGCAATTATCCTGGCCATGGAAGAAGATATGAGCAGAGGCAGCTTTCAACGCCCTCTGTACCCATGTTCCACTCATCGGTTCATATCGTGACTAATTTTTAATTATTGTTAATAGTGTCCTCAAATAAATTCTGATAGAAAAACAGGGATGTTGCAATTATCCTGGCCATGGAAGAAGATATAAGGTGCGAAAACACGATTGGGACAGCTTTCAGCGCCCTCTATACCCATGTTCCGCCCATCAGTACTATTAAGAATAATTTTTAGTTATTGTTCATTGTGTCCTCTAATAAATTCTGAAAGAAAAAACAGGGAGCTTTCAATTATCCTGGCCTTGGCAGAAGTTATACCGTGCGCAAACATGATTTGGATAGTAATCTGCGCCGTCTATACCCATGTTTCGCTCATCGGTTCATATCGCGACCAATTTTTTGTTATTGTTAATAGTGTCCTTAAATAAATTGTGAAAGAAAAACAGGGATGTTGCACTTTTCCTGGCCATGGAAGAAGATATAAGGTGCGCCAACACGATTTGGATAGCTATCAGGGCCCTCTATACCCATGTCCCGCTCATCAGAACCTATTAAGAATAATTTTTAGTTATTGTTCATTGTGTCCTCTAATAAATTCTGAAAGAAAAACAGGGATATTACAATTGTTCTTACCGTGGCAGATGATATGAGCAGAGGCAGCTTTCAGCGCCCTCTATACCCATGTTCCGCCCATCAGTAAATATCAAGACTAATTTTTAGTTATTGTTAATAGTGTCCTCTAATAAATTGTGAAAGAAAAACAGGGACATTATAATTGTTCTTGCCGTGGCAGAAGATATGAGCAGAGGCAGCTTTCAGCGCCTCTATACACATGTTCCGCTTATAGGTTCATATCGGGTATAATATTTAATTATTGTTAAGTGTGTCCTCTAATAAATGCTGAAAATAAAACAGGGAGCTTTCAATTATCCTGGCCTTGGCAGAAGTTATACCGTGCGCAAACATGATTTGGATAGTAATCTGCGCCGTCTATACCCATGTTTCGCTCATCGGTTCATATCGCGACCAATTTTTTGTTATTGTTAATAGTGTCCTCAAATAAATTGTGAAAGAAAAACAGGGATGTTGCACTTTTCCTGGCCATGGAAGAAGATATAAGGTGCGCCAACACGATTTGGATAGCTATCAGGGCCCTCTATACCCATGTCCCGCTCATCAGAACCTATTAAGAATAATTTTTAGTTATTGTTCATTGTGTCCTCTAATAAATTCTGAAAGAAAAACAGAGATATTACAATTGTTCTTACCGTGGCAGATGATATGAGCAGAGGCAGCTTTCAGCGCCCTCTATACCCATGTCCCGCTCATCAGTACCTATTAAGAATAATTTTTAGTTATTGTTCATTGTGTCCTCTAATAAATTCTGAAAGAAAAACAGGGATATTACAATTGTTCTTACCGTGGCAGATGATATGAGCAGAGGCAGCTTTCAGCGCCCTCTATACCCATGTCCCGCTCATCAGTACCTATTAAGACTAATTTTTAGTTATTGTTCATTGTGTGCTCTAATAAATTCTGAAAGAAAATAAAGGATATTACAATTGTTCTTACCGTGGCAGAAGATATGAGCAGAGGCAGCTTTCAGCGCACTCTACCCCCATGTTCCGCTCATCAGTACATATCGCGACCAATTTTTAGTTATTGTCAAATGTGTCCTCTAATAAATGCTGAAAGAAAAACAGGGAGCTTTCAATTATCCTGGCCATGGCAGAAGTTATAACGTGCGCCAACACGATTTGGATAGCTATCAGCGCCCTCTATACCCATGTTCCGCCAATCAGTAAATATCAAGACTAATTTTTAGTTATTTTTAATAGTGTCCTCTAATAAATTGTGAAAGAAAAACAGGGATGTTGCAGTTATCCTGGCCATGGAAGAAGATATAAGGTGCGAAAAACGATTGGGGCAGCTTTCAGCGCCCTCTATACCCATGTTCCGCCCATCAGTACCTATTAAGAATAATTTTTAGTTATTGTTCATTGTGTCCTCTAATAAATTCTGAAAGAAAAACAGGGACATTATAATTGTTCTTGCCGTGGCAGAAGATATGAGCAGAGGCAGCTTTCAGCGCCTCTATACCCATGTTCCGCTTATAGGTTCATATCGGGTATAATATTTAATTATTGTTAAGTGTGTCCTGCGATAAATTGTGAAAGAAAAACAGGGATATTGCAATTATCCTGGCCATGGCAGGAGATATAAGGGGCGCAAACACGATTTTGGTAGCTTTCAGCGCCCTCTATACCCATGTTCCGCCCATCAGTAAATATCAAGACTACATTTTAGTTATTGTTAATTGTGTCCTCTAATAAATTGTGAAAGAAAAACAGGGATGTTGCAATTATCCTGGCCATGGCAGGAGATAAAAGGGGCGCAAACACGATTTTGGTAGCTTTCAGCGCCCTCTATACCCATGTTCCGCTGATCGGTTCATATAGCGACCAATTTTTAGTTATTGTCAAATGTGTCCTCTAATAAATGCTGAAAGAAAAACAGGGAGCTTTCAATTATCCTGGCCATGGCAGAAGTTATAACGTGCGCCAACACGATTTGGATAGCTATCAGCGCCCTCTATACCCATGTCCCGCTCATCAGTACCTATTAAGAATAATTTTTAGTTATTGTTCATTGTGTCCTCTAATAAATTCTGAAAGAAAAACAGGGATATTACAATTGTTCTTACCGTGGCAGATGATATGAGCAGAGGCAGCTTTCAGCGCCCTCTATACCCATGTCCCGCTCATCAGTACCTATTAAGACTAATTTTTAGTTATTGTTCATTGTGTGCTCTAATAAATTCTGAAAGAAAATAAAGGATATTACAATTGTTCTTACCGTGGCAGAAGATATGAGCAGAGGCAGCTTTCAGCGCACTCTACCCCCATGTTCCGCTCATCAGTACATATCGCGACCAATTTTTAGTTATTGTCAAATGTGTCCTCTAATAAATGCTGAAAGAAAAACAGGGAGCTTTCAATTATCCTGGCCATGGCAGAAGTTATAACGTGCGCCAACACGATTTGGATAGCTATCAGCGCCCTCTATACCCATGTTCCGCCAATCAGTAAATATCAAGACTAATTTTTAGTTATTTTTAATAGTGTCCTCTAATAAATTGTGAAAGAAAAACAGGGATGTTGCAGTTATCCTGGCCATGGAAGAAGATATAAGGTGCGAAAAACGATTGGGGCAGCTTTCAGCGCCCTCTATACCCATGTTCCGCCCATCAGTACCTATTAAGAATAATTTTTAGTTATTGTTCATTGTGTCCTCTAATAAATTCTGAAAGAAAAACAGGGACATTATAATTGTTCTTGCCGTGGCAGAAGATATGAGCAGAGGCAGCTTTCAGCGCCTCTATACCCATGTTCCGCTTATAGGTTCATATCGGGTATAATATTTAATTATTGTTAAGTGTGTCCTGCGATAAATTGTGAAAGAAAAACAGGGATATTGCAATTATCCTGGCCATGGCAGGAGATATAAGGGGCGCAAACACGATTTTGGTAGCTTTCAGCGCCCTCTATACCCATGTTCCGCCCATCAGTAAATATCGTGACTAATTTTTAGTTATTCTTAATAGTGTCCTCTAATAAATTCTGAAAGAAAAACAGGGATGTTGCAATTATCCTGGCCATGGAAGAAGATATAAGGTGCGAAAACACGATTGGGGCAGCTTTCAGCGCCCTCTATACCCATGTTCCGCTTATAGGTTCATATCGGGTATAATTTTTAATTATTGTTAATTGTGTCCTGCGATAAATTGTGAAAGAAAAACAGAGATATTGCAATTATTCTGGCCGTGGTTGAAGATATAAGGTGCGAAATCACGATTTGGATAGCTATCAGCGCCCTCTATACCCATGTCCCGCTCATCAGTACCTATTAAGACTAATTTTTAGTTATTGTTCATTGTGTGCTCTAATAAATTCTGAAAGAAAAACAAGGATATTACAATTGTTCTTACCGTGGCAGAAGATATGAGCAGAGGCAGCTTTCAGCGCACTCTACCCCCATGTTCCGCTCATCAGTACATATCGCGACCAATTTTTAGTTATTGTCAAATGTGTCCTCTAATAAATGCTGAAAGAAAAACAGGGAGCTTTCAATTATCCTGGCCATGGCAGAAGTTATAACGTGCGCCAACACGATTTGGATAGCTATCAGCGCCCTCTATACCCATGTTCCGCCCATGAGTAAATATCAAGACTAATTTTTAGTTATTGTTAATAGTGTCCTCTAATAAATTGTGAAAGAAAAACAGGGATGTTGCAATTATCCTGGCCATGGAAGAAGATATAAGGTGCGAAAACACGATTGGGGCAGCTTTCAGCGCCCTCTATACCCATGTTCCGATTATAGGTTCATATCGGGTATAATTTTCAATTATTGTTAAGTGTGTCCTGCGATAAATTCTGTAAGAAAAACTGGGATATTGCAATTATCCTGGCCATGGCAGGAGATATAAGGTACGCAAACACGATTTGGGTAGCTTTCAGCGCCCTCTATACCCATGTTCCTCTCATCAGTAAATATCAAGACTAATTTTTAGTTATTGTTAATAGTGTCCTCAAATAAATTGTGAAAGAAAAACAGGGTTGTTTTAGTTATTGTCCAATGTGTCCTCTAATAAATGCTGAAAGAAAAACAGGGAGCTTTCAATTATCCTGGCCATGGCAGAAGTTATAACGTGCGCCAACACGATTTGGATAGCTATCCGCGCACTCTATACCCATGTCCCGCTCATCAGTACCTATTAAGAATAATTTTTAGTTATTGTTCATTGTGTCCTCTAATAAATTCTGAAAGAAAAACAGGGATATTACAATTGTTCTTAACGTGGCAGAAGATATGAGCAGAGGCAGCTTTCAGCGCCTCTATACCCATGTTCCGCTTATAGGTTCATATCGGGTATAATATTTAATTATTGTTAAGTGTGTCCTCTAATAAATGCTGAAAATAAAACAGGGAGCTTTCAATTATCCTGGCCTTGGCAGAAGTTATACCGTGCGCAAACATGATTTGGATAGTAATCTGCGCCGTCTATACCCATGTTTCGCTCATCGGTTCATATCGCGACCAATTTTTTGTTATTGTTAATAGTGTCCTCAAATAAATTGTGAAAGAAAAACAGGGATGTTGCACTTTTCCTGGCCATGGAAGAAGATATAAGGTGCGAAAACACGATTGGGGCAGCTTTCAGCGCCCTCTATACCCATGTTCCGATTATAGGTTCATATCGGGTATAATTTTTAATTATTGTTAAGTGTGTCCTGCGATAAATTGTGAAAGAAAAACATGGATATTGCAATTATCCTGGCCATGGCAGGAGATATAAGGGGTGCAAACATGATTTTGGTAGCTTTCAGCGCCCTCTATACCCATGTTCCTCTCATCAGTTTAGATTAAGACTAATTTTTAGTTATTGTTCATGGTGTCCTCTAATAAATTCTTAAAAAAAAACAGGGACATTATAATTGTTCTTGCCGTGGCAGAAGATATGAGCAGAGGCAGCTTTCAGCGCCTCTATACCCATGTTCCGCTTATAGGTTCATATCGGGTATAATATTTAATTATTGTTAAGTGTGTCCTGCGATAAATTGTGAAAGAAAAACAGGGATATTGCAATTATCCTGGCCATGGCAGGAGATATAAGGTGCGCAAACACGATTTGGGTAGCTTTCAGCGCCCTCTATACCCATGTTCCTCTCATCAGTAAATATCAAGACTAATTTTTAGTTATTGTTAATAGTGTCCTCAAATAAATTGTGAAAGAAAAACAGGGTTGTTTAAGTTATTGTCAAATGTGTCCTCTAATAAATGCTGAAAGAAAAACAGGGAGCTTTCAATTATCCTGGCCATGGCAGAAGTTATAACGTGTGCCAACCCGATTTGGATAGCTATCTGCGCCGTCTATACCCATGTTCCGCTGATCGGTTCATATCGCGACCAATTTTTAGTTATTGTCAAATGTGTCCTCTAATAAATTGTGAAAGAAAAACAGGGATGTTGCAATTATCCTGGCCATGGAAGAAGATATGAGCAGAGGCAGCTTTCAACGCCCTCTGTACCCATGTTCCGCTCATCGGTTCATATCGTGACTAATTTTTAATTATTGTTAATAGTGTCCTCAAATAAATTCTGATAGAAAAAAAGGGATGTTGCAATTATCCTGGCCATGGAAGAAGATATAAGGTGCGAAAACACGATTGGGACAGCTTTCAGCGCCCTCTATACCCATGTTCCGCTTATAGGTTCATATCGGGTATAATTTTCAATTATTGTTAAGTGTGTCCTGCGATAAATTCTGAAAGAAAAACAGGGAGCTTTCAATTATCCTGGCCATGGCAGAAGTTATAACGTGCGCCAACACGATTTGGATAGCTATCAGCGCCCTCTATACCCATGTCCCGCTCATCAGTACCTATTAAGAATAATTTTTAGTTATTGTTCATTGTGTCCTCTAATAAATTCTGAAAGAAAAACAGGGATATTACAATTGTTCTTACCGTGGCAGATGATATGAGCAGAGGCAGCTTTCAGCGCCCTCTATACCCATGTCCCGCTCATCAGTACCTATTAAGACTAATTTTTAGTTATTGTTTATTGTGTGCTCTAATAAATTCTGAAAGAAAAACAAGGATATTACAATTGTTCTTACCGTGGCAGAAGATATGAGCAGAGGCAGCTTTCAGCGAACTCTACCCCCATGTTCCGCTCATCAGTACATATCGCGACCAATTTTTAGTTATTGTCAAATGTGTCCTCTAATAAATGCTGAAAGAAAAACAGGGAGCTTTCAATTATCCTGGCCATGGCAGAAGTTATAACGTGCGCCAACACGATTTGGATAGCTATCAGCGCCCTCTATACCCATGTTCCGCCAATCAGTAAATATCAAGACTAATTTTTAGTTATTTTTAATAGTGTCCTCTAATAAATTGTGAAAGAAAAACAGGGATATTACAATTGTTCTTACCGTGGCAGATGATATGAGCAGAGGCAGCTTTCAGCGCCCTCTATACCCATGTTCCGCTTATAGGTTCATATCGGGTATAATATTTAATTATTGTTAAGTGTGTCCTGCGATAAATTGTGAAAGAAAAACAGGGATATTTCAATTATCCTGGCCATGGCAGGAGATATAAGGGGCGCAAACACGATTTTGGTAGCTTTCAGCGCCCTCTATACCCATGTTCCGCCCATCAGTAAATATCAAGACTACATTTTAGTTATTGTTAATTGTGTCCTCTAATAAATTGTGAAAGAAAAACAGGGATGTTGCAATTATCCTGGCCATGGCAGGAGATAAAAGGGGCGCAAACACGATTTTGGTAGCTTTCAGCGCCCTCTATACCCATGTTCCGCCCATCAGTAAATATCGTGACTAATTTTTAGTTATTCTTAATAGTGTCTTCTAATAAATTCTGAAAGAAAAACAGGGATGTTGCAATTATCCTGGCCATGGAAGAAGATATAAGGTGCGAAAACACGATTGGGGCAGCTTTCAGCGCCCTCTATACCCATGTCCCGCTCATCAGTACCTATTAATAATAATTTTTAGTTATTGTTCATTGTGTCCTCTAATAAATTCTGAAAGAAAAACAGGGATATTACAATTGTTCTTACCGTGGCAGATGATATGAGCAGAGGCAGCTTTCAGCGCCCTCTATACCCATGTCCCGCTCATCAGTACCTATTAAGAATAATTTTTAGTTATTGTTCATTGTGTCCTCTAATAAATTCTGAAAGAAAAACAGGGATATTACAATTGTTCTTACCGTGGCAGATGATATGAGCAGAGGCAGCTTTCAGCGCCCTCTATACCCATGTCCCGCTCATCAGTACCTATTAAGACTAATTTTTAGTTATTGTTCATTGTGTGCTCTAATAAATTCTGAAAGAAAAACAAGGATATTACAATTGTTCTTACCGTGGCAGAAGATATGAGCAGAGGCAGCTTTCAGCGAACTCTACCCCCATGTTCCGCTCATCAGTACATATCGCGACCAATTTTTAGTTATTGTCAAATGTGTCCTCTAATAAATGCTGAAAGAAAAACAGGGAGCTTTCAATTATCCTGGCCATGGCAGAAGTTATAACGTGCGCCAACACGATTTGGATAGCTATCAGCGCCCTCTATACCCATGTTCCGCCAATCAGTAAATATCAAGACTAATTTTTAGTTATTTTTAATAGTGTCCTCTAATAAATTGTGAAAGAAAAACAGGGATGTTGCAGTTATCCTGGCCATGGAAGAAGATATAAGGTGCGAAAAACGATTGGGGCAGCTTTCAGCGCCCTCTATACCCATGTTCCGCCCATCAGTACCTATTAAGAATAATTTTTAGTTATTGTTCATTGTGTCCTCTAATAAATTCTGAAAGAAAAACAGGGACATTATAATTGTTCTTGCCGTGGCAGAAGATATGAGCAGAGGCAGCTTTCAGCGCCTCTATACCCATGTTCCGCTTATAGGTTCATATCGGGTATAATATTTAATTATTGTTAAGTGTGTCCTGCGATAAATTGTGAAAGAAAAACAGGGATATTGCAATTATCCTGGCCATGGCAGGAGATATAAGGGGCGCAAACACGATTTTGGTAGCTTTCAGCGCCCTCTATACCCATGTTCCGCCCATCAGTAAATATCAAGACTACATTTTAGTTATTGTTAATTGTGTCCTCTAATAAATTATGAAAGAAAAACAGGGATGTTGCAATTATCCTGGCCATGGCAGGAGATAAAAGGGGCGCAAACACGATTTTGGTAGCTTTCAGCGCCCTCTATACCCATGTTCCGCCCATCAGTAAATATCGTGACTAATTTTTAGTTATTCTTAATAGTGTCTTCTAATAAATTCTGAAAGAAAAACAGGGATGTTGCAATTATCCTGGCCATGGAAGAAGATATAAGGTGCGAAAACACGATTGGGGCAGCTTTCAGCGCCCTCTATACCCATGTTCCGCTTATAGGTTCATATCGGGTATAATTTTTAATTATTGTTAATTGTGTCCTGCGATAAATTGTGAAAGAAAAACAGAGATATTGCAATTATTCTGGCCGTGGTTGAAGATATAAGGTGCGAAATCACGATTTGGATAGCTATCAGCGCCCTCTATACCCATGTTCCGCCCATCAGTACCTATTAAGATAATTTTTAGTTATTGTTCATTGTGTGCTCTAATAAATTCTGAAAGAAAAACAAGGATATTACAATTGTTCTTACCGTGGCAGAAGATATGAGCAGAGGCAGCTTTCAGCGCACTCTACCCCCATGTTCCGCTCATCAGTACATATCGCGACCAATTTTTAGTTATTGTCAAATGTGTCCTCTAATAAATGCTGAAAGAAAAACAGGGAGCTTTCAATTATCCTGGCCATGGCAGAAGTTATAACGTGCGCCAACACGATTTGGATAGCTAACAGCGCCCTCTATACCCATGTCCCGCTCATCAGTACCTATTAAGAATAATTTTTAGTTATTGTTCATTGTGTCCTCTAATAAATTCTGAAAAAAAACAGGGATATTACAATTGTTCTTACCGTGGCAGATGATATGAGCAGAGGCAGCTTTCAGCGCCCTCTATACCCATGTTCCGCCCATGAGTAAATATCAAGACTAATTTTTAGTTATTGTTCATTGTGTCCTCTAATAAATTGTGAAAGAAAAACAGGGATGTTGCAGTTATCCTGGCCATGGAAGAAGATATAAGGTGCGAAAAACGATTGGGGCAGCTTTCAGCGCCCTCTATACCCATGTTCCGCCCATCAGTACCTATTAAGAATAATTTTTAGTTATTGTTCATTGTGTCCTCTAATAAATTCTGAAAGAAAAACAGGGACATTATAATTGTTCTTGCCGTGGCAGAAGATATGAGCAGAGGCAGCTTTCAGCGCCTCTATACCCATGTTCCGCTTATAGGTTCATATCGGGTATAATATTTAATTATTGTTAAGTGTGTCCTGCGATAAATTGTGAAAGAAAAACAGGGATATTGCAATTATCCTGGCCATGGCAGGAGATATAAGGGGCGCAAACACGATTTTGGTAGCTTTCAGCGCCCTCTATACCCATGTTCCGCCCATCAGTAAATATCGTGACTAATTTTTAGTTATTCTTAATAGTGTCCTCTAATAAATTCTGAAAGAAAAACAGGGATGTTGCAATTATCCTGGCCATGGAAGAAGATATAAGGTGCGAAAACACGATTGGGGCAGCTTTCAGCGCCCTCTATACCCATGTTCCGCTTATAGGTTCATATCGGGTATAATTTTTAATTATTGTTAATTGTGTCCTGCGATAAATTGTGAAAGAAAAACAGAGATATTGCAATTATTCTGGCCGTGGTTGAAGATATAAGGTGCGAAATCACGATTTGGATAGCTATCAGCGCCCTCTATACCCATGTCCCGCTCATCAGTACCTATTAAGACTAATTTTTAGTTATTGTTCATTGTGTGCTCTAATAAATTCTGAAAGAAAAACAAGGATATTACAATTGTTCTTACCGTGGCAGAAGATATGAGCAGAGGCAGCTTTCAGCGCACTCTACCCCCATGTTCCGCTCATCAGTACATATCGCGACCAATTTTTAGTTATTGTCAAATGTGTCCTCTAATAAATGCTGAAAGAAAAACAGGGAGCTTTCAATTATCCTGGCCATGGCAGAAGTTATAACGTGCGCCAACACGATTTGGATAGCTATCAGCGCCCTATATACCCATGTCCCGCTCATCAGTACCTATTAAGAATAATTTTTAGTTATTGTTCATTGTGTCCTCTAATAAATTCTGAAAGAAAAACAGGGATATTACAATTGTTCTTACCGTGGCAGATGATATGAGCAGAGGCAGCTTTCAGCGCCCTCTATACCCATGTTCCGCCCATGAGTAAATATCAAGACTAATTTTTAGTTATTGTTAATAGTGTCCTCTAATAAATTGTGAAAGAAAAACAGGGATGTTGCAATTATCCTGGCCATGGAAGAAGATATAAGGTGCGCCAACACGATTTGGATAGCTATCAGCGCCCTCTATACCCATGTTCCGCCAATCAGTAAATATCAAGACTAATTTTTAGTTATTTTTAATAGTGTCCTCTAATAAATTGTGAAAGAAAAACAGGGATGTTGCAATTATCCTGGCCATGGAAGAATAAATAAGGTGCGAAAAAACGATTGGTGCAGCTTTCAGCGCCCTCTATACCCATGTTCCGCCCATCAGTACCTATTAAGAATAATTTTTAGTTATTGTTCATTGTGTCCTCTAATAAATTCTGAAAGAAAAACGGGGACATTATAATTGTTCTTTCCGTGGCAGAAGATATGAGCAGAGGCAGCTTTCAGCGCCTCTATACCCATGTTCCGCTTATAGGTTCATATCGGGTATAATATTTAATTATTGTTAAGTGTGTCCTGCGATAAATTGTGAAAGAAAAACAGGGATATTGCAATTATCCTGGCCATGGCAGGAGATATAAGGTGCGCAAACACGATTTGGGTAGCTTTCAGCGCCCTCTATACCCATGTTCCTCTCATCAGTAAATATCAAGACTAATTTTTAGTTATTGTTAATAGTGTCCTCAAATAAATTGTGAAAGAAAAACAGGGTTGTTTTAGTTATTGTCAAATGTGTCCTCTAATAAATGCTGAAAGAAAAACAGGGAGCTTTCAATTATCCTGGCCATGGCAGAAGTTATAACGTGTGCCAACACGATTTGGATAGCTATCTGCGCCGTCTATACCCATGTTCCGCTGATCGGTTCATATCGCGACCAATTTTTAGTTATTGTCAAATGTGTCCTCTAATAAATTGTGAAAGAAAAACAGGGATGTTGCAATTATCCTGGCCATGGAAGAAGATATGAGCAGAGGCAGCTTTCAACGCCCTCTGTACCCATGTTCCGCTCATCGGTTCATATCGTGACTAATTTTTAATTATTGTTAATAGTGTCCTCAAATAAATTCTGATAGAAAAACAGGGATGTTGCAATTATCCTGGCCATGGAAGAAGATATAAGGTGCGAAAACACGATTGGGACAGCTTTCAGCGCCCTCTATACCCATGTTCCGCTTATAGGTTCATATCGGGTATAATTTTCAATTATTGTTAAGTATGTCCTGCGATAAATTCTGAAAGAAAAACTGGGATATTGCAATTATCCTGGCCATGGCAGGAGATATAAGGTACGCAAACACGATTTGGGTAGCTTTCAGCGCCCTCTATACCCATGTTCCTCTCATCAGTAAATATCAAGACTAATTTTTAGTTATTGTTAATAGTGACCTCAAATAAATTGTGAAAGAAAAACAGGGTTGTTTTAGTTATTGTCCAATGTGTCCTCTAATAAATGCTGAAAGAAAAACAGGGAGCTTTCAATTATCCTGGCCATGGCAGAAGTTATAACGTGCGCCAACACGATTTGGATAGCTATCCGCGCACTCTATACCCATGTCCCGCTCATCAGTACCTATTAAGAATAATTTTTAGTTATTGTTCATTGTGTCCTCTAATAAATTCTGAAAGAAAAACAGGGATATTACAATTGTTCTTAACGTGGCAGAAGATATGAGCAGAGGCAGCTTTCAGCGCCTCTATACCCATGTTCCGCTTATAGGTTCATATCGGGTATAATATTTAATTATTGTTAAGTGTGTCCTCTAATAAATGCTGAAAATAACACAGGGAGCTTTCAATTATCCTGGCCTTGGCAGAAGTTATACCGTGCGCAAACATGATTTGGATAGTAATCTGCGCCGTCTATACCCATGTTTCGCTCATCGGTTCATATCGCGACCAATTTTTTGTTATTGTTAATAGTGTCCTCAAATAAATTGTGAAAGAAAAACAGGGATGTTGCACTTTTCCTGGCCATGGAAGAAGATATAAGGTGCGAAAACACGATTGGGGCAGCTTTCAGCGCCCTCTATACCCATGTTCCGATTATAGGTTCATATCGGGTATAATTTTTAATTATTGTTAAGTGTGTCCTGCGATAAATTGTGAAAGAAAAACATGGATATTGCAATTATCCTGGCCATGGCAGGAGATATAAGGGGTGCAAACATGATTTTGGTAGCTTTCAGCGCCCTCTATACCCATGTTCCTCTCATCAGTTTATATTAAGACTAATTTTTAGTTATTGTTCATGGTGTCCTCTAATAAATTCTTAAAAAAAAACAGGGACATTATAATTGTTCTTGCCGTGGCAGAAGATATGAGCAGAGGCAGCTTTCAGCGCCTCTATACCCATGTTCCGCTTATAGGTTCATATCGGGTATAATATTTAATTATTGTTAAGTGTGTCCTGCGATAAATTGTGAAAGAAAAACAGGGATATTGCAATTATCCCGGCCATGGCAGGAGATATAAGGTGCGCAAACACGATTTGGGTAGCTTTCAGCGCCCTCTATACCCATGTTCCTCTCATCAGTAAATATCAAGACTAATTTTTAGTTATTGTTAATAGTGTCCTCAAATAAATTGTGAAAGAAAAACAGGGTTGCTTTAGTTATTGTCAAATGTGTCCTCTAATAAATGCTGAAAGAAAAACAGGGAGCTTTCAATTATCCTGGCCATGGCAGAAGTTATAACGTGTGCCA
This sequence comes from Nasonia vitripennis, assembly GCF_009193385.2. Classification (NCBI taxonomy): domain Eukaryota; kingdom Metazoa; phylum Arthropoda; class Insecta; order Hymenoptera; family Pteromalidae; genus Nasonia; species Nasonia vitripennis. Next base: position 1,550,075 of record NW_022279630.1, on the reverse strand, counting down.
ACACGATTTGGATAGCTATCTGCGCCGTCTATACCCATGTTCCGCTGATCGGTTCATATCGCGACCAATTTTTAGTTATTGTCAAATGTGTCCTCTAATAAATTGTGAAAGAAAAACAGGGATGTTGCAATTATCCTGGCCATGGAAGAAGATATGAGCAGAGGCAGCTTTCAACGCCCTCTGTACCCATGTTCCACTCATCGGTTCATATCGTGACTAATTTTTAATTATTGTTAATAGTGTCCTCAAATAAATTCTGATAGAAAAACAGGGATGTTGCAATTATCCTGGCCATGGAAGAAGATATAAGGTGCGAAAACACGATTGGGACAGCTTTCAGCGCCCTCTATACCCATGTTCCGCCCATCAGTACCTATTAAGAATAATTTTTAGTTATTGTTCATTGTGTCCTCTAATAAATTCTGAAAGAAAAACAGGGACATTATAATTGTTCTTGCCGTGGCAGAAGATATGAGCAGAGGCAGCTTTCAGCGCCTCTATACCCATGTTCCGCTTATAGGTTCATATCGGGTATAATATTTAATTATTGTTAAGTGTGTCCTGCGATAAATTGTGAAAGAAAAACAGGGATATTGCAATTATCCTGGCCATGGCAGGAGATATAAGGGGCGCAAACACGATTTTGGTAGCTTTCAGCGCCCTCTATACCCATGTTCCGCCCATCAGTAAATATCAAGACTACATTTTAGTTATTGTTAATTGTGTCCTCTAATAAATTGTGAAAGAAAAACAGGGATGTTGCAATTATCCTGGCCATGGCAGGAGATAAAAGGGGCGCAAACACGATTTTGGTAGCTTTCAGCGCCCTCTATACCCATGTTCCGCCCATCAGTAAATATCGTGACTAATTTTTAGTTATTCTTAATAGTGTCCTCTAATAAATTCTGAAAGAAAAACAGGGATGTTGCAATTATCCTGGCCATGGAAGAAGATATAAGGTGCGAAAACACGATTGGGGCAGCTTTCAGCGCCCTCTATACCCATGTTCCGCTTATAGGTTCATATCGGGTATAATTTTTAATTATTGTTAATTGTGTCCTGCGATAAATTGTGAAAGAAAAACAGAGATATTGCAATTATTCTGGCCGTGGTTGAAGATATAAGGTGCGAAATCACGATTTGGATAGCTATCAGCGCCCTCTATACGCATGTCCCGCTCATCAGTACCTATTAAGACTAATTTTTAGTTATTGTTCATTGTGTGCTCTAATAAATTCTGAAAGAAAAACAAGGATATTACAATTGTTCTTACCGTGGCAGAAGATATGAGCAGAGGCAGCTTTCAGCGCACTCTACCCCATGTTCCGCTCATCAGTACATATCGCGACCAATTTTTAGTTATTGTCAAATGTGTCCTCTAATAAATTGTGAAAGAAAAACAGGGATGTTGCAATTATCCTGGCCATGGAAGAAGATATGAGCAGAGGCAGCTTTCAACGCCCTCTGTACCCATGTTCCGCTCATCGGTTCATATCGTGACTAATTTTTAATTATTGTTAATAGTGTCCTCAAATAAATTCTGATAGAAAAACAGGGATGTTGCAATTATCCTGGCCATGGAAGAAAATATAAGGTGCGAAAACACGATTGGGACAGCTTTCAGCGCCCTCTATACCTATGTTCCGCTTATAGGTTCATATCGGGTATAATTTTTAATTATTGTTAAGTGTGTCCTGCGATAAATTCTGAAAGAAAAACTGGGATATTGCAATTATCCTGGCCATGGCAGGAGATATAAGGTGCGCAAACACGATTTGGGTAGCTTTCAGCGCCCTCTATACCCATGTTCCTCTCATCAGTAAATATCAAGACTAATTTTTAGTTATTGTTAATAGTGTCCTCAAATAAATTGTGAAAGAAAAACAGGGTTGTTTTAGTTATTGTCAAATGTGTCCTCAAATAAATTCTGATAGAAAAACAGGGATATTGCAATTATCCTGGCCATGGCAGGAGATATAAGGGGCGCAAACACGATTTTGGTAGCTTTCAGCGCCCTCTATACCCATGTTCCGCCCATCAGTAAATATCAAGACTACATTTTAGTTATTGCTAATTGTGTCCTCTAATAAATTGTGAAAGAAAAACAGGGATGTTGCAATTATCCTGGCCATGGCAGGAGATAAAAGGGGCGCAAACACGATTTTGGTAGCTTTCAGCGCACTCTATATCCATGTCCCGCTCATCAGTACCTATTAAGAATAATTTTTAGTTATTGTTCATGGTGTCCTCTAATAAATTCTTTAAAAAAAACAGGGACATTATAATTGTTCTTGCCGTGGCAGAAGATATGAGCAGAGGCAGCTTTCAGCGCCTCTATACCCATGTTCCGCTTATAGTTTCATATCGGGTATAATATTTAATTATTGTTAAGTGTGTCCTGCGATAAATTGTGAAAGAAAAACATGGATATTGCAATTATCCTGGCCATGGCAGGAGATATAAGGGGTGCAAACATGATTTTGGTAGCTTTCAGCGCCCTCTATACCCATGTTCCTCTCATCAGTTTATATTAAGACTAATTTTTAGTTATTGTTCATGGTGTCCTCTAATAAATTCTTTAAAAAAAACAGGGACATTATAATTGTTCTTGCCGTGGCAGAAGATATGAGCAGAGGCAGCTTTCAGCGCCTCTATACCCATGTTCCGCTTATAGTTTCATATCGGGTATAATATTTAATTATTGTTAAGTGTGTCCTGCGATAAATTGTGAAAGAAAAACAGGGATGTTGCAATTATCCCGGCCATGGCAGAAGTTATAACGTGTGCCAACACGATTTGGATAGCTATCAGCGCACTCTATACCCATGTCCCGCACATCAGTACCTATTAAGAATAATTTTTAGTTATTGTTCATTGTGTCCTCTAATAAATTGTGAAAGAAAAACAGGGATATTGCAATTATCCTGTCCATGGCAGGAGATATAAGGTGCGAAAACACGATTCGGGCAGCTTTCAGCGCCCTCTATACCCATGTTCCGCTCATCAATACATATCGCGACCAATTTTTTGTTATTGTTAAATGTGTCATCTAAAAAATTCTGAAAGAAAAGCAGGGATGTCTATACCCATGTTCCGCTTATAGGTACTTATCGAGACTAATTTTTTGTTATTGTTAAATGTGTCATCTAAATAATTCTGAAACAAAAACAGGGATGTTGCAATTATCCTGGCCATGGCAGGATATATAAGGTGCGCAAACATGATTTTGGTAGCTTTCAGCGCCCTCTATACCCATGTTCCGTTTATCGGTACTTATCGACACTCATTTTTAGTTAATGTTAAGTATGTCGTTAGATAAATTCTGATAGAATAACAGGGATATTGCAATTACCCTGGCCGTGGCATAACATATAAGGTGCGAAAACAGGATTCCGGCAGCTTACAGCTCCCTCTATACCCATGTTCCGCTCATCGGTTCATATCGTGACCAATTTTTTGTTATTGTTAAATGAGTCATCTAAAAAATTCTGAAAGAAAAACAGGGATATTGCAATTATCCTGTCCATGGCTGGAGATATAAGGTGCGAAAACACGATTTGGGTAGCTATCAGCGCCCTCTATACCCATGTCCCGCTCATCGGTTCATATCGTGACCAATTTTTTGTTATTGTTAAATGAGTCATCTAAAAAATTCTGAAAGAAAAACAGGGATATTGCAATTATCCTGTCCATGGCAGGAGATATAAGGTGCGAAAACACGATTCGGGCAGCTTTCAGCGCCCTCTATACCCATGTTCCGGTCATCAATACATATCGCGACCAATTTTTTGATATTGCTAAATGTGTCGTCTAAAAAATTCTGAAAGAAAAACACGAATATTTGAATTACCCTGGCCGTGGTAGAAGATATAAGGTGCGCAAACACGATTTGGGTAGCTATCAGCGCCCTCTATACCCATGTCCCGCTCATCGGTTCATATCGTGACCAATTTTTTGTTATTGTTAAATGAGTCATCTAAAAAATTCTGAAAGAAAAACAGGGATATTGCAATTGTCCTGGTCGTGGCATAAGATATCAGGTGCGAAAACACGATTCGTGCAGCTTTCAGCGCCCTCTATACTCATGTTCCTCTCATCAGTACATATTAAGACTAATTTTTAGTTATTGTTCATGGTGTCCTCTAATAAATTCTTAAAGAAAAACAGGGACATTATAATTGTTCTTGCCGTGGCAGAAGATATGAGCAGAGGCAGCTTTCAGCGCCTCTATACCCATGTTCCGCTTATAGGTTCATATCGGGTATAATATTTAATTATTGTTAAGTGTGTCCTCTAATAAATGCTGAAAATAAAACAGGGAGCTTTCAATTATCCTGGCCTTGGCAGAAGTTACACCGTGCGCAAACATGATTTGGATAGTTATCTGCGCCGTCTATACCCATGTTTCGCTCATCGGTTCATATCGCGACCAATTTTTTGTTATTGTTAATAGTGTCCTCAAATAAATTGTGAAAGAAAAACAGGGATGTTGCACTTTTTCTGGGCATGGAAGAAGATATAAGGTGCGAAAACACGATTGGGGCAGCTTTCGGCGCCCTCTATACCCATGTTCCGCTTATAGGTTCATATCGGGTATAATTTTTAATTATTGTTAAGTGTGTCCTGCGATAAATTGTGAAAGAAAAACATGGATATTGCAATTATCCTGGCCATGGCAGGAGATATAAGGGGTGCAAACATGATTTCGGTAGCTTTCAGCGCCCTCTATACCCATGTTCCTCTCATCAGTACCTATTAAGAATAATTTTTAGTTATTGTTCATTGTGTCCTCTAATAAATTCTGAAAGAAAAACAGGGATATTACAATTGTTCTTAACGTGGCAGAAGATATGAGCAGAGGCAGCTTTCAGCGCCTCTATACCCATGTTCCGCTTATAGGTTCATATCGGGTATAATATTTAATTATTGTTAAGTGTGTCCTCTAATAAATGCTGAAAATAAAACAGGGAGCTTTCAATTATCCTGGCCTTGGCAGAAGTTATACCGTGCGCAAACATGATTTGGATAGTAATCTGCGCCGTCTATACCCATGTTTCGCTCATCGGTTCATATCGCGACCAATTTTTTGTTATTGTTAATAGTGTCCTAAAATAAATTGTGAAAGAAAAACAGGGATGTTGCACTTTTCCTGGCCATGGCAGAAGATATAAGGTGCGAAAACACGATTGGGGCAGCTTTCAGCGCCCTCTATACCCATGTTCCGATTATAGGTTCATATCGGGTATAATTTTTAATTATTGTTAAGTGTGTCCTGCGATAAATTGTGAAAGAAAAACATGGATATTGCAATTATCCTGGCCATGGCAGGAGATATAAGGGGTGCAAACATGATTTCGGTAGCTTTCAGCGCACTCTATACCCATGTTCCTCTCATCAGTACCTATTAAGAATAATTTTTAGTTATTGTTCATTGTGTCCTCTAATAAATTCTGAAAGAAAAACAGGGATATTACAATTGTTCTTAACGTGGCAGAAGATATGAGCAGAGGCAGCTTTCAGCGCCTCTATACCCATGTTCCGCTTATAGGTTCATATCGGGTATAATATTTAATTATTGTTAAGTGTGTCCTCTAATAAATGCTGAAAATAAAACAGGGAGCTTTCAATTATCCTGGCCTTGGCAGAAGTTATACCGTGCGCAAACATGATTTGGATAGTAATCTGCGCCGTCTATACCCATGTTTCGCTCATCGGTTCATATCGCGACCAATTTTTTGTTATTGTTAATAGTGTCCTAAAATAAATTGTGAAAGAAAAACAGGGATGTTGCACTTTTCCTGGCCATGGCAGAAGATATAAGGTGCGAAAACACGATTGGGGCAGCTTTCAGCGCCCTCTATACCCATGTTCCGATTATAGGTTCATATCGGGTATAATTTTTAATTATTGTTAAGTGTGTCCTGCGATAAATTGTGAAAGAAAAACATGGATATTGCAATTATCCTGGCCATGGCAGGAGATATAAGGGGTGCAAACATGATTTTGGTAGCTTTCAGCGCCCTCTATACCCATGTTCCTCTCATCAGTTTATATTAAGACTAATTTTTAGTTATTGTTCATGGTGTCCTCTAATAAATTCTTAAAAAAAAACAGGGACATTATAATTGTTCTTGCCGTGGCAGAAGATATGAGCAGAGGCAGCTTTCAGCGCCTCTATACCCATGTTCCGCTTATAGTTTCATATCGGGTATAATATTTAATTATTGTTAAGTGTGTCCTGCGATAAATTGTGAAAGAAAAACAGGGATATTGCAATTATCCTGGCCATGGCAGGAGATATAAGGGGCGCAAACACGATTTTGGTAGCTTTCAGCGCCCTCTATACCCATGTTCCGCCCATCAGTAAATATCAAGACTAATTTTTAGTTATTGTTAATTGTGTCCTCTAATAAATTGTGAAAGAAAAACAGGGATGTTGCAATTACCCTGTCCATGGAAGAAGATATAAGGTGCGCCAACACGATTTGGATAGCTATCAGCGCCCTCTATACCCATGTTCCGCCAATCAGTAAATATCAAGACTAATTTTTAGTTATTGTTAATAGTGTCCTCTAATAAATTCTGAAAGAAAAACAGGGATATTACAATTGTTCTTACCGTGGCAGAAGATATGAGCAGAGGCAGCTTTCAGCGGCCTCTATACCCATGTTCCGCCCATCAGTAAATATCAAGACTAATTTTTAGTTATTGTTAATAGTGTCCTCTAATAAATTGTGAAAGAAAAACAGGGATATTGCAATTATCCTGTCCATGGCAGGAGATATGAGGTGCGAAAACACGATTCGGGCAGCTTTCAGCGCCCTCTATACCCATGTTCCGCTCATCAATACATATCGCGACCAATTTTTTGTTATTGTTAAATGTGTCCTCTAATAAATTCTTAAAAAAAAACAGGGACATTATAATTGTTCTTGCCGTGGCAGAAGATATGAGCAGAGGCAGCTTTCAGCGCCTCTATACCCATGTTCCGCTTATAGTTTCATATCGGGTATAATATTTAATTATTGTTAAGTGTGTCCTGCGATAAATTGTGAAAGAAAAACAGGGATGTTGCAATTATCCCGGCCATGGCAGAAGTTATAACGTGTGCCAACATGATTTTGGTAGCTTTCAGCGCCCTCTATACCCATGTTCCTCTCATCAGTTTATATTAAGACTAATTTTTAGTTATTGTTCATGGTGTCCTCTAATAAATTCTTAAAAAAAAACAGGGACATTATAATTGTTCTTGCCGTGGCAGAAGATATGAGCAGAGGCAGCTTTCAGCGCCTCTATACCCATGTTCCGCTTATAGTTTCATATCGGGTATAATATTTAATTATTGTTAAGTGTGTCCTGCGATAAATTGTGAAAGAAAAACAGGGATATTGCAATTATCCTGGCCATGGCAGGAGATATAAGGGGTGCAAACATGATTTCGGTAGCTTTCAGCGCACTCTATACCCATGTTCCTCTCATCAGTACCTATTAAGAATAATTTTTAGTTATTGTTCATTGTGTCCTCTAATAAATTCTGAAAGAAAAACAGGGATATTACAATTGTTCTTAACGTGGCAGAAGATATGAGCAGAGGCAGCTTTCAGCGCCTCTATACCCATGTTCCGCTTATAGGTTCATATCGGGTATAATATTTAATTATTGTTAAGTGTGTCCTCTAATAAATGCTGAAAATAAAACAGGGAGCTTTCAATTATCCTGGCCTTGGCAGAAGTTATACCGTGCGCAAACATGATTTGGATAGTAATCTGCGCCGTCTATACCCATGTTTCGCTCATCGGTTCATATCGCGACCAATTTTTTGTTATTGTTAATAGTGTCCTAAAATAAATTGTGAAAGAAAAACAGGGATGTTGCACTTTTCCTGGCCATGGCAGAAGATATAAGGTGCGAAAACACGATTGGGGCAGCTTTCAGCGCCCTCTATACCCATGTTCCGATTATAGGTTCATATCGGGTATAATTTTTAATTATTGTTAAGTGTGTCCTGCGATAAATTGTGAAAGAAAAACATGGATATTGCAATTATCCTGGCCATGGCAGGAGATATAAGGGGTGCAAACATGATTTTGGTAGCTTTCAGCGCCCTCTATACCCATGTTCCTCTCATCAGTTTATATTAAGACTAATTTTTAGTTATTGTTCATGGTGTCCTCTAATAAATTCTTAAAAAAAAACAGGGACATTATAATTGTTCTTGCCGTGGCAGAAGATATGAGCAGAGGCAGCTTTCAGCGCCTCTATACCCATGTTCCGCTTATAGTTTCATATCGGGTATAATATTTAATTATTGTTAAGTGTGTCCTGCGATAAATTGTGAAAGAAAAACAGGGATATTGCAATTATCCTGGCCATGGCAGGAGATATAAGGGGCGCAAACACGATTTTGGTAGCTTTCAGCGCCCTCTATACCCATGTTCCGCCCATCAGTAAATATCAAGACTAATTTTTAGTTATTGTTAATTGTGTCCTCTAATAAATTGTGAAAGAAAAACAGGGATGTTGCAATTACCCTGTCCATGGAAGAAGATATAAGGTGCGCCAACACGATTTGGATAGCTATCAGCGCCCTCTATACCCATGTTCCGCCAATCAGTAAATATCAAGACTAATTTTTAGTTATTGTTAATAGTGTCCTCTAATAAATTCTGAAAGAAAAACAGGGATATTACAATTGTTCTTACCGTGGCAGAAGATATGAGCAGAGGCAGCTTTCAGCGGCCTCTATACCCATGTTCCGCCCATCGGTTCATATCGTGACCAATTTTTTGTTATTGTTAAATGAGTCATCTAAAAAATTCTGAAAGAAAAACAGGGATATTGCAATTATCCTGTCCATGGCTGGAGATATAAGGTGCGAAAACACGATTTGGGTAGCTATCAGCGCCCTCTATACCCATGTCCCGCTCATCGGTTCATATCGTGACCAATTTTTTGTTATTGTTAAATGAGTCATCTAAAAAATTCTGAAAGAAAAACAGGGATATTGCAATTATCCTGTCCATGGCAGGAGATATAAGGTGCGAAAACACGATTCGGGCAGCTTTCAGCGCCCTCTATACCCATGTTCCGGTCATCAATACATATCGCGACCAATTTTTTGATATTGCTAAATGTGTCGTCTAAAAAATTCTGAAAGAAAAACACGAATATTTGAATTACCCTGGCCGTGGTAGAAGATATAAGGTGCGCAAACACGATTTGGGTAGCTATCAGCGCCCTCTATACCCATGTCCCGCTCATCGGTTCATATCGTGACCAATTTTTTGTTATTGTTAAATGAGTCATCTAAAAAATTCTGAAAGAAAAACAGGGATATTGCAATTGTCCTGGTCGTGGCATAAGATATCAGGTGCGAAAACACGATTCGTGCAGCTTTCAGCGCCCTCTATACTCATGTTCCTCTCATCAGTACATATTAAGACTAATTTTTAGTTATTGTTCATGGTGTCCTCTAATAAATTCTTAAAGAAAAACAGGGACATTATAATTGTTCTTGCCGTGGCAGAAGATATGAGCAGAGGCAGCTTTCAGCGCCTCTATACCCATGTTCCGCTTATAGGTTCATATCGGGTATAATATTTAATTATTGTTAAGTGTGTCCTCTAATAAATGCTGAAAATAAAACAGGGAGCTTTCAATTATCCTGGCCTTGGCAGAAGTTACACCGTGCGCAAACATGATTTGGATAGTTATCTGCGCCGTCTATACCCATGTTTCGCTCATCGGTTCATATCGCGACCAATTTTTTGTTATTGTTAATAGTGTCCTCAAATAAATTGTGAAAGAAAAACAGGGATGTTGCACTTTTTCTGGGCATGGAAGAAGATATAAGGTGCGAAAACACGATTGGGGCAGCTTTCGGCGCCCTCTATACCCATGTTCCGCTTATAGGTTCATATCGGGTATAATTTTTAATTATTGTTAAGTGTGTCCTGCGATAAATTGTGAAAGAAAAACATGGATATTGCAATTATCCTGGCCATGGCAGGAGATATAAGGGGTGCAAACATGATTTCGGTAGCTTTCAGCGCCCTCTATACCCATGTTCCTCTCATCAGTACCTATTAAGAATAATTTTTAGTTATTGTTCATTGTGTCCTCTAATAAATTCTGAAAGAAAAACAGGGATATTACAATTGTTCTTAACGTGGCAGAAGATATGAGCAGAGGCAGCTTTCAGCGCCTCTATACCCATGTTCCGCTTATAGGTTCATATCGGGTATAATATTTAATTATTGTTAAGTGTGTCCTCTAATAAATGCTGAAAATAAAACAGGGAGCTTTCAATTATCCTGGCCTTGGCAGAAGTTATACCGTGCGCAAACATGATTTGGATAGTAATCTGCGCCGTCTATACCCATGTTTCGCTCATCGGTTCATATCGCGACCAATTTTTTGTTATTGTTAATAGTGTCCTAAAATAAATTGTGAAAGAAAAACAGGGATGTTGCACTTTTCCTGGCCATGGCAGAAGATATAAGGTGCGAAAACACGATTGGGGCAGCTTTCAGCGCCCTCTATACCCATGTTCCGATTATAGGTTCATATCGGGTATAATTTTTAATTATTGTTAAGTGTGTCCTGCGATAAATTGTGAAAGAAAAACATGGATATTGCAATTATCCTGGCCATGGCAGGAGATATAAGGGGTGCAAACATGATTTTGGTAGCTTTCAGCGCCCTCTATACCCATGTTCCTCTCATCAGTTTATATTAAGACTAATTTTTAGTTATTGTTCATGGTGTCCTCTAATAAATTCTTAAAAAAAAACAGGGACATTATAATTGTTCTTGCCGTGGCAGAAGATATGAGCAGAGGCAGCTTTCAGCGCCTCTATACCCATGTTCCGCTTATAGTTTCATATCGGGTATAATATTTAATTATTGTTAAGTGTGTCCTGCGATAAATTGTGAAAGAAAAACAGGGATATTGCAATTATCCTGGCCATGGCAGGAGATATAAGGGGCGCAAACACGATTTTGGTAGCTTTCAGCGCCCTCTATACCCATGTTCCGCCCATCAGTAAATATCAAGACTAATTTTTAGTTATTGTTAATTGTGTCCTCTAATAAATTGTGAAAGAAAAACAGGGATGTTGCAATTACCCTGTCCATGGAAGAAGATATAAGGTGCGCCAACACGATTTGGATAGCTATCAGCGCCCTCTATACCCATGTTCCGCCAATCAGTAAATATCAAGACTAATTTTTAGTTATTGTTAATAGTGTCCTCTAATAAATTCTGAAAGAAAAACAGGGATATTACAATTGTTCTTACCGTGGCAGAAGATATGAGCAGAGGCAGCTTTCAGCGGCCTCTATACCCATGTTCCGCCCATCAGTAAATATCAAGACTAATTTTTAGTTATTGTTAATAGTGTCCTCTAATAAATTGTGAAAGAAAAACAGGGATATTGCAATTATCCTGTCCATGGCAGGAGATATGAGGTGCGAAAACACGATTCGGGCAGCTTTCAGCGCCCTCTATACCCATGTTCCGCTCATCAATACATATCGCGACCAATTTTTTGTTATTGTTAAATGTGTCCTCTAATAAATTCTTAAAAAAAAACAGGGACATTATAATTGTTCTTGCCGTGGCAGAAGATATGAGCAGAGGCAGCTTTCAGCGCCTCTATACCCATGTTCCGCTTATAGTTTCATATCGGGTATAATATTTAATTATTGTTAAGTGTGTCCTGCGATAAATTGTGAAAGAAAAACAGGGATGTTGCAATTATCCCGGCCATGGCAGAAGTTATAACGTGTGCCAACACGATTTGGATAGCTATGAGCGCACTCTATACCCATGTCCCGCACATCAGTACCTATTAAGAATAATTTTTAGTTATTGTTCATTGTGTCCTCTAATAAATTGTGAAAGAAAAACAGGGATATTGCAATTATCCTGTCCATGGCAGGAGATATAAGGTGCGAAAACACGATTCGGGCAGCTTTCAGCGCCCTCTATACCCATGTTCCGCTCATCAATACATATCGCGACCAATTTTTTGTTATTGTTAAATGTGTCATCTAAAAAATTCTGAAAGAAAAGCAGGGATGTCTATACCCATGTTCCGCTTATAGGTACTTATCGAGACTAATTTTTTGTTATTGTTAAATGTGTCATCTAAATAATTCTGAAACAAAAACAGGGATGTTGCAATTATCCTGGCCATGGCAGGATATATAAGGTGCGCAAACATGATTTTGGTAGCTTTCAGCGCCCTCTATACCCATGTTCCGTTTATCGGTACTTATCGACACTCATTTTTAGTTAATGTTAAGTATGTCGTTAGATAAATTCTGATAGAATAACAGGGATATTGCAATTACCCTGGCCGTGGCATAACATATAAGGTGCGAAAACAGGATTCCGGCAGCTTACAGCGCCCTCTATACCCATGTTCCGCTCATCGGTTCATATCGTGACCAATTTTTTGTTATTGTTAAATGAGTCATCTAAAAAATTCTGAAAGAAAAACAGGGATATTGCAATTATCCTGTCCATGGCTGGAGATATAAGGTGCGAAAACACGATTTGGGTAGCTATCAGCGCCCTCTATACCCATGTCCCGCTCATCGGTTCATATCGTGACCAATTTTTTGCTATTGTTAAATGAGTCATCTAAAAAATTCTGAAAGAAAAACAGGGATATTGCAATTATCCTGTCCATGGCAGGAGATATAAGGTGCGAAAACACGATTCGGGCAGCTTTCAGCGCCCTCTATACCCATGTTCCGGTCATCAATACATATCGCGACCAATTTTTTGATATTGCTAAATGTGTCGTCTAAAAAATTCTGAAAGAAAAACACGAATATTTGAATTACCCTGGCCGTGGTAGAAGATATAAGGTGCGCAAACACGATTTGGGTAGCTATCAGCGCCCTCTATACCCATGTCCCGCTCATCGGTTCATATCGTGACTAATTTTTTGTTATTGTTAAATGAGTCATCTAAAAAATTCTGAAAGAAAAACAGGGATATTGCAATTGTCCTGGTCGTGGCATAAGATATCAGGTGCGAAAACACGATTCGTGCAGCTTTCAGCGCCCTCTATACTCATGTTCCTCTCATCAGTACATATTAAGACTAATTTTTAGTTATTGTTCATGGTGTCCTCTAATAAATTCTTAAAGAAAAACAGGGACATTATAATTGTTCTTGCCGTGGCAGAAGATATGAGCAGAGGCAGCTTTCAGCGCCTCTATACCCATGTTCCGCTTATAGGTTCATATCGGGTATAATATTTAATTATTGTTAAGTGTGTCCTCTAATAAATGCTGAAAATAAAACAGGGAGCTTTCAATTATCCTGGCCTTGGCAGAAGTTATACCGTGCGCAAACATGATTTGGATAGTAATCTGCGCCGTCTATACCCATGTTCCGCTTATAGGTTCATATCGGGTATAATTTTTAATTATTGTTAAGTGTGTCCTGCGATAAATTGTGAAAGAAAAACATGGATATTGCAATTATCCTGGCCATGGCAGGAGATATAAGGGGTGCAAACATGATTTCGGTAGCTTTCAGCGCCCTCTATACCCATGTTCCTCTCATCAGTACATATTAAGACTAATTTTTAGTTATTGTTCATGGTGTCCTCTAATAAATTCTTAAAAAAAAACAGGGACATTATAATTGTTCTTGCCGTGGCAGAAGATATGAACAGAGGCAGCTTTCAGCGCCTCTATACCCATGTTCCGCTTATAGTTTCATATCGGGTATAATATTTAATTATTGTTAAGTGTGTCCTGCGATAAATTGTGAAAGAAAAACAGGGATATTGCAATTATCCTGTCCATGGCAGGAGATATAAGGTGCGAAAACACGATTCGGGCAGCTTTCAGCGCCCTCTATACCCATGTTCCGCTCATCAATACATATCGCGACCAATTTTTTGTTATTGTTAAATGTGTCATCTAAAAAATTCTGAAAGAAAAGCAGGGATGTCTATACCCATGTTCCGCTTATAGGTACTTATCGAGACTAATTTTTTGTTATTGTTAAATGTGTCATCTAAATAATTCTGAAACAAAAACAGGGATGTTGCAATTATCCTGGCCATGGCAGGATATATAAGGTGCGCAAACATGATTTTGGTAGCTTTCAGCGCCCTCTATACCCATGTTCCGTTTATCGGTACTTATCGACACTCATTTTTAGTTAATGTTAAGTATGTCGTTAGATAAATTCTGATAGAATAACAGGGATATTGCAATTACCCTGGCCGTGGCATAACATATAAGGTGCGAAAACAGGATTCCGGCAGCTTACAGCGCCCTCTATACCCATGTTCCGTTTATCGGTACTTATCGAGACTAATTTTTTATTATTGTTAAATGTGTCATCTAAAAAATTCTGAAACAAAAACAGGGATGTTGCAATTATTCTGGCCGTGGTAGAAGATATAAGGTGCGAAAACACGATTTGAGTAGCTAACAGCGCCCTCTATACCCATGTTCCGCTCATCGGTAGATATCGTGACTAATTTTTAATTATTGTTAAATGTGTGATCTAAAAAATTCTGAAAGAAAAACATGGATGCTACAATTATTCTGTCCGTGGTAGAAGATATAACGTGCGAAAACATGATTCGGGCAGCATTCAGCGCGCTCTATTCCCATGTGCCGTTTATCGGTACTTATCGAGACTAATTTCAAGACTAATTCTTCTAAATCGAGAAAAACAGGAATATTTGAATTACCCTGGCCATGGCAGAAGATATAAGGTGCGCTAACACGATTTGGGTAGCTATCAGCGCCCTCTATACCCATGTTCCGCTCATCGGTTCATATCGTGACCAATTTTTTGTTATTGTTAAATGAGTCATCTAAAAAATTCTGAAAGAAAAACAGGGATATTGCAATTATCCTGTCCATGGCTGGAGATATAAGGTGCGAAAACACGATTTGGGTAGCTATCAGCGCCCTCTATACCCATGTCCCGCTCATCGGTTCATATCGTAACCAATTTTTTGTTATTGTTAAATGAGTCATCTAAAAAATTCTGAAAGAAAAACAGGGATATTGCAATTATCCTGTCCATGGCAGGAGATATAAGGTGCGAAAACACGATTCGGGCAGCTTTCAGCGCCCTCTATACCCATGTTCCGGTCATCAATACATATCGCGACCAATTTTTTGATATTGCTAAATGTGTCGTCTAAAAAATTCTGAAAGAAAAACACGAATATTTGAATTACCCTGGCCGTGGTAGAAGATATAAGGTGCGCAAACACGATTTGGGTAGCTATCAGCGCCCTCTATACCCATGTCCCGCTCATCGGTTCATATCGTGACCAATTTTTTGTTATTGTTAAATGAGTCATCTAAAAAATTCTGAAAGAAAAACAGGGATATTGCAATTGTCCTGGTCGTGGCATAAGATATCAGGTGCGAAAACACGATTCGTGCAGCTTTCAGCGCCCTCTATACTCATGTTCCTCTCATCAGTACATATTAAGACTAATTTTTAGTTATTGTTCATGGTGTCCTCTAATAAATTCTTAAAGAAAAACAGGGACATTATAATTGTTCTTGCCGTGGCAGAAGATATGAGCAGAGGCAGCTTTCAGCGCCTCTATACCCATGTTCCGCTTATAGGTTCATATCGGGTATAATATTTAATTATTGTTAAGTGTGTCCTCTAATAAATGCTGAAAATAAAACAGGGAGCTTTCAATTATCCTGGCCTTGGCAGAAGTTATACCGTGCGCAAACATGATTTGGATAGTAATCTGCGCCGTCTATACCCATGTTTCGCTCATCGGTTCATATCGCGACCAATTTTTTGTTATTGTTAATAGTGTCCTCAAATAAATTGTGAAAGAAAAACAGGGATGTTGCACTTTTCCTGGCCATGGAAGAAGATATAAGGTGCGAAAACACGATTGGGGCAGCTTTCAGCGCCCTCTATACCCATGTTCCGCTTATAGGTTCATATCGGGTATAATTTTTAATTATTGTTAAGTGTGTCCTGCGATAAATTGTGAAAGAAAAACATGGATATTGCAATTATCCTGGCCATGGCAGGAGATATAAGGGGTGCAAACATGATTTTGGTAGCTTTCAGCGCCCTCTATACCCATGTTCCTCTCATCAGTACATATTAAGACTAATTTTTAGTTATTGTTCATGGTGTCCTCTAATAAATTCTTAAAAAAAAACAGGGACATTATAATTGTTCTTGCCGTGGCAGAAGATATGAACAGAGGCAACTTTCAGCGCCTCTATACCCATGTTCCGCTTATAGTTTCATATCGGGTATAATATTTAATTATTGTTAAGTGTGTCCTGCGATAAATTGTGAAAGAAAAACAGGGATATTGCAATTATCCTGTCCATGGCAGGAGATATAAGGTGCGAAAACACGATTCGGGCAGCTTTCAGCGCCCTCTATACCCATGTTCCGCTCATCAATACATATCGCGACCAATTTTTTGTTATTGTTAAATGTGTCATCTAAAAAATTCTGAAAGAAAAGCAGGGATGTCTATACCCATGTTCCGCTTATAGGTACTTATCGAGACTAATTTTTTGTTATTGTTAAATGTGTCATCTAAATAATTCTGAAACAAAAACAGGGATGTTGCAATTATCCTGGCCATGGCAGGATATATAAGGAGCGCAAACATGATTTTGGTAGCTTTCAGCGCCCTCTATACCCATGTTCCGTTTATCGGTACTTATCGACACTCATTTTTAGTTAATGTTAAGTATGTCGTTAGATAAATTCTGATAGAATAACAGGGATATTGCAATTACCCTGGCCGTGGCATAACATATAAGGTGCGAAAACAGGATTCCGGCAGCTTTCAGCGCCCTCTATACCCATGTTCCTCTGATCAGTACATATTAAGACTAATTTTTAGTTATTGTTCATGGTGTCCTCTAATAAATTCTTAAAAAAAAACAGGGACATTATAATTGTTCTTGCCGTGGCAGAAGATATGAACAGAGGCAGCTTTCAGCGCCTCTATACCCATGTTCCGCTTATAGTTTCATATCGGGTATAATATTTAATTATTGTTAAGTGTGTCCTGCGATAAATTGTGAAAGAAAAACAGGGATATTGCAATTATCCTGTCCATGGCAGGAGATATAAGGTGCGAAAACACGATTCGGGCAGCTTTCAGCGCCCTCTATACCCATGTTCCGCTCATCAATACATATCGCGACCAATTTTTTGTTATTGTTAAATGTGTCATCTAAAAAATTCTGAAAGAAAAGCAGGGATGTCTATACCCATGTTCCGCTTATAGGTACTTATCGAGACTAATTTTTTATTATTGTTAAATGTGTCATCTAAAAAATTCTGAAACAAAAACAGGGATGTTGCAATTATTCTGGCCGTGGTAGAAGATATAAGGTGCGAAAACACGATTTGAGTAGCTAACAGCGCCCTCTATACCCATGTTCCGCTCATCGGTAGATATCGTGACTAATTTTTAATTATTGTTAAATGTGTGATCTAAAAAATTCTGAAAGAAAAACATGGATGCTACAATTATTCTGTCCGTGGTAGAAGATATAACGTGCGAAAACATGATTCGGGCAGCATTCAGCGCGCTCTATTCCCATGTGCCGTTTATCGGTACTTATCGAGACTAATATCAAGACTAATTGTTCTAAATCGAGAAAAACAGGAATATTTGAATTACCCTGGCCATGGCAGAAGATATAAGGTGCGCTAACACGATTTGGGTAGCTATCAGCGCCCTCTATACCCATGTTCCGCTCATCGGTTCATATCGTGACCAATTTTTAGTTATTGTCAAATGTGTCCTCTAATAAATGCTGAAAGAAAAACAGGGAGCTTTCAATTATCCTGGCCATGGCAGAAGTTATAACGTGCGCCAACACGATGTTCCGCTCATCGGTTCATATCGTGACCAATTTTTTGTTATTGTTAAATGAGTCATCTAAAAAATTCTGAAAGATAAACAGGGATATTGCAATTATCCTGTCCATGGCTGGAGATATAAGGTGCGAAAACACGATTTGGGTAGCTATCAGCGCCCTCTATACCCATGTCCCGCTCATCGGTTCATATCGTAACCAATTTTTTGTTATTGTTAAATGAGTCATCTAAAAAATTCTGAAAGAAAAACAGGGATATTGCACTTTTCCTGGCCATGGAAGAAGATATAAGGTGCGAAAACACGATTGGGGCAGCTTTCAGCGCCCTCTATACCCATGTTCCGCTTATAGGTTCATATCGGGTATAATTTTTAATTATTGTTAAGTGTGTCCTGCGATAAATTGTGAAAGAAAAACATGGATATTGCAATTATCCTGGCCATGGCAGGAGATATAAGGGGTGCAAACACGATTTTGGTAGCTTTCAGCGCCCTCTATACCCATGTTCCTCTCATCAGTACATATTAAGACTAATTTTTAGTTATTGTTCATGGTGTCCTCTAATAAATTCTTAAAAAAAAACAGGGACATTATAATTGTTCTTGCCGTGGCAGAAGATATGAACAGAGGCAGCTTTCAGCGCCTCTATACCCATGTTCCGCTTATAGTTTCATATCGGGTATAATATTTAATTATTGTTAAGTGTGTCCTGCGATAAATTGTGAAAGAAAAACAGGGATATTGCAATAATCCTGTCCATGGCAGGAGATATAAGGTGCGAAAACACGATTCGGGCAGCTTTCAGCGCCCTCTATACCCATGTTCCGCTCATCAATACATATCGCGACCAATTTTTTGTTATTGTTAAATGTGTCATCTAAAAAATTCTGAAAGAAAAGCAGGGATGTCTATACCCATGTTCCGCTTATAGGTACTTATCGAGACTAATTTTTTGTTATTGTTAAATGTGTCATCTAAATAATTCTGAAACAAAAACAGGGATGTTGCAATTATCCTGGCCATGGCAGGATATATAAGGAGCGCAAACATGATTTTGGTAGCTTTCAGCGCCCTCTATACCCATGTTCCGTTTATCGGTACTTATCGACACTCATTTTTAGTTAATGTTAAGTATGTCGTTAGATAAATTCTGATAGAATAACAGGGATATTGCAATTACCCTGGCCGTGGCATAACATATAAGGTGCGAAAACAGGATTCCGGCAGCTTTCAGCGCCCTCTATACCCATGTTCCTCTCATCAGTACATATTAAGACTAATTTTCAGTTATTGTTCATGGTGTCCTCTAATAAATTCTTAAAAAAAAACAGGGACATTATAATTGTTCTTGCCGTGGCAGAAGATATGAACAGAGGCAGCTTTCAGCGCCTCTATACCCATGTTCCGCTTATAGTTTCATATCGGGTATAATATTTAATTATTGTTAAGTGTGTCCTGCGATAAATTGTGAAAGAAAAACAGGGATATTGCAATTATCCTGTCCATGGCAGGAGATATAAGGTGCGAAAACACGATTCGGGCAGCTTTCAGCGCCCTCTATACCCATGTTCCGCTCATCAATACATATCGCGACCAATTTTTTGTTATTGTTAAATGTGTCATCTAAAAAATTCTGAAAGAAAAGCAGGGATGTCTATACCCATGTTCCGCTTATAGGTACTTATCGAGACTAATTTTTTATTATTGTTAAATGTGTCATCTAAAAAATTCTGAAACAAAAACAGGGATGTTGCAATTATTCTGGCCGTGGTAGAAGATATAAGGTGCGAAAACACGATTTGAGTAGCTAACAGCGCCCTCTATACCCATGTTCCGCTCATCGGTAGATATCGTGACTAATTTTTAATTATTGTTAAATGTGTGATCTAAAAAATTCTGAAAGAAAAACATGGATGCTACAATTATTCTGTCCGTGGTAGAAGATATAACGTGCGAAAACATGATTCGGGCAGCATTCAGCGCGCTCTATTCCCATGTGCCGTTTATCGGTACTTATCGAGACTAATATCAAGACTAATTGTTCTAAATCGAGAAAAACAGGAATATTTGAATTACCCTGGCCATGGCAGAAGATATAAGGTGCGCTAACACGATTTGGGTAGCTATCAGCGCCCTCTATACCCATGTTCCGCTCATCGGTTCATATCGTGACCAATTTTTTGTTATTGTTAAATGAGTCATCTAAAAAATTCTGAAAGATAAACAGGGATATTGCAATTATCCTGTCCATGGCTGGAGATATAAGGTGCGAAAACACGATTTGGGTAGCTATCAGCGCCCTCTATACCCATGTCCCGCTCATCAATACATATCGCGACCAATTTTTTGATATTGCTAAATGTGTCGTCTAAAAAATTCTGAAAGAAAAACACGAATATTTGAATTACCCTGGCGGTGGTAGAAGATATAAGGTGCGCAAACACGATTTGGGTAGCTATCAGCGCCCTCTATACCCATGTCCCGCTCATCGGTTCATATCGTGACCAATTTTTTGTTATTGTTAAATGAGTCATCTAAAAAATTCTGAAAGAAAAACAGGGATATTGCAATTGTCCTGGTCGTGGCATAAGATATCAGGTGCGAAAACACGATTCGTGCAGCTTTCAGCGCCCTCTATACTCATGTTCCTCTCATCAGTACATATTAAGACTAATTTTTAGTTATTGTTCATGGTGTCCTCTAATAAATTCTTAAAGAAAAACAGGGACATTATAATTGTTCTTGCCGTGGCAGAAGATATGAGCAGAGGCAGCTTTCAGCGCCTCTATACCCATGTTCCGCTCATCGGTTCATATCGTGACCAATTTTTTGTTATTGTTAAATGAGTCATCTAAAAAATTCTGAAAGAAAAACAGGGATATTGCAATTATCCTGGCCATGGCAGGAGATATAAGGGGTGCAAACACGATTTTGATAGCTTTCAGCGCCCTCTATACCCATGTTCCGCCCATCAGTAAATATCAAGACTAATTTTTAGTTATTCTTAATAGTGTCCTCTAATAAATTCTGAAAGAAAAACAGGGATGTTGCAATTATCCTGGCCATGGAAGAAGATATAAGGTGCGAAAAAACGATTGGGGCAGCTTTCAGCGCCCTCTATACCCATGTTCCTCTCATCAGTAAATATCAAGACTAATTTTTAGTTATTGTTAATAGTGTCCTCAAATAAATTGTGAAAGAAAAACAGGGTTGTTTTAGTTATTGTCAAATGTGTCCTCTAATAAATGCTGAAAGAACAACAGGGATATTGCAATTATTCTGGCCGTGTTAGAAGATATAAGGTGCGCAAACACGATTGGGGCAGCTTTCAGCGCCCTCTATACCCATGTTCTTCTCATCAGTAAATATCAAGACTAATTTTTAGTTATTGTTATTAGTGTCCTCAAATAAATTGTGAAAGAAAAACAGGGTTGTTTTAGTTATTGTCAAATGTGTCCTCTAATAAATGCTGAAAGAAAAACAGGGAGCTTTCAATTATCCTGGCCATGGCAGAAGTTATAACGTGCGCCAACACGATTTGGATAGCTATCAGCGCACTCTATACCCATGTCCCGCTCATCAGTACCTATTAAGAATAATTTTTAGTTATTGTTCATTGTGTCCTCTAATAAATTCTTAAAAAAAACAGGGACATTATAATTGTTCTTGCCGTGGCAGAAGATATGAGCAGAGGCAGCTTTCAGCGCCTCTATACCCATGTTCCGCTTATAGGTTCATATCGGGTATAATATTTAATTATTGTTAAGTGTGTCCTGCGATAAATTGTGAAAGAAAAACAGGGATATTGCAATTATCCTGGCCATGGCAGGAGATATAAGGGGCGCAAACACGATTTTGGTAGCTTTCAGCGCCCTCTATACCCATGTTCCGCTCATCGGTTCATATCGTGACTAATTTTTATTATTGCTAAATGTGTACTCTCATAAATTCTGAAAGAAAAACAGGGATGTTGCAATTACCCTGGCCGTGGCATAAGATATAAGGTGCGAAAACACGATTCGGGCAGCTTTCAGCGTCCTCTAAACCCATGTTCCGCCCATCAGTAAATATCAAGACTAATTTTTAGTTATTGTTAATTGTGTCCTCTAATAAATTGTGAAAGAAAAACAGGGATGTTGCAATTATCAATGCCATGGAAGAAGATATGAGCAGAGGCAGCTTTCAACGCCCTCTGTACCCATGTTCCGCTCATCGGTTCATATCGTGACTAATTTTTAGTTATTGTTAATAGTGTCCTCAAATAAAATGTGAAAGAAAAACAGGGATGTTGCAATTATCCTGGCCATGGAAGAAGATATAAGGTGCGAAAAAACGATTGGAGCAGCTTTCAGCGCCCTCTATACCCATGTTCCGCCCATCAGTACCTATTAAGAATAATTTTTAGTTATTGTTCATTGTGTCCTCTAATAAATTCTGAAAGAAAAACAGGGACATTATAATTGTTCTTGCCGTGGCAGAAGATATGAGCAGAGGCAGCTTTCAGCGCCTCTATACCCATGTTCCGCTTATAGGTGCATATCGGGTATAATTTTTAATTATTGTTAAGTGTGTCCTGCGATAAATTCTGAAAGAAAAACTGGGATATTGCAATTATCCTGGCCATGGCAGGAGATAAAGGGGCGCAAACACGATTTTGGTAGCTTTCAGCGCCCTCTATACCCATGTTCCGCCCATCAGTAAATATCGTGACTAATTTTTAGTTATTCTTAATAGTGTTCTCTAATAAATTCTGAAAGAAAAACAGGGATGTTGCAATTATCCTGGCCATGGAAGAAGATATAAGGTGCGAAAACACGATTGGGGCAGCTTTCAGCGCCCTCTATACCCATGTCCCGCTTATAGGTTCATATCGGGTATAATTTTTAATTATTGTTAATTGTGTCCTGCGATAAATTGTGAAAGAAAAACAGAGATATTGCAATTATTCTGGCCGTGGTTGAAGATATAAGGTGCGAAATCACGATTTGGATAGCTATCAGCGCCCTCTATACCCATGTTCCGCTCATAAGTACATATCGCGACCAATTTTTAGTTATTGTCAAATGTTTCCTCTAATAAATGCTGAAAGAAAAACAGGGAGCTTTCAATTATCCTGGCCATGGAAGAAGATATAAGGTGCGCCAACACGATTTGGATAGCTATCAGCGCCCTCTATACCCATGTTCCGCCAATCAGTAAATATCAAGACTAATTTTTAGTTATTTTTAATAGGGTCCTCTAATAAATTGTGAAAGAAAAACAGGGATGTTGCAATTATCCTGGCCATGGAAGAAGATATAAGGTGCGAAAAAACGATTGGGGCAGCTTTCAGCGCCCTCTATACCCATGTTCCGCCCATCAGTACCTATTAAGAATAATTTTTAGTTATTGTTCATTGTGTCCTCTAATAAATTCTGAAAGAAAAACAGGGATATTACAATTGTTCTTACCGTGGCAGAAGATATGAGCAGAGGCAGCTTTCAGCGCCCTCTATACCCATGTTCCGCTTATAGGTTCATATCGGGTATAATATTTAATTATTGTTAAGTGTGTCCTGCGATAAATTGTGAAAGAAAAACAGGGATATTGCAATTATCCTGGCCATGGAAGAAGATATAAGGTGCGAAAACACGATTTCGGTAGCTATCAGCGCCCTCTATACCCATGTTCCGCTCATCGGTTCATATCGTGACTAATTTTTATTATTGCTAAATGTGTACTCTCATAAATTCTGAAAGAAAAACAGGGATGTTGCAATTACCCTGGCCGTGGCATAAGATATAAGGTGCGAAAACACGATTCGGGCAGCTTTCAGCGCCCTCTAAACCCATGTTCCGCCCATCAGTAAATATCAATACTAATTTTTAGTTATTGTTAATTGTGTCCTCTAATAAATTGTGAAAGAAAAACAGGGATGTTGCAATTATCAATGCCATGGAAGAAGATATGAGCAGAGGCAGCTTTCAACGCCCTCTGTACCCATGTTCCGCTCATCGGTTCATATCGTGACTAATTTTTAGTTATTGTTAATAGTGTCCTCAAATAAAATGTGAAAGAAAAACAGGGATGTTGCAATTATCCTGGCCATGGAAGAAGATATAAGGTGCGAAAAAACGATTGGAGCAGCTTTCAGCGCCCTCTATACCCATGTTACGCCCATCAATACCTATTAAGAATAATTTTTAGTTATTGTTCATTGTGTCCTCTAATAAATTCTGAAAGAAAAACAGGGACATTATAATTGTTCTTGCCGTGGCAGAAGATATGAGCAGAGGCAGCTTTCAGCGCCTCTATACCCATGTTCCGCTTATAGGTGCATATCGGGTATAATTTTTAATTATTGTTAAGTGTGTCCTGCGATAAATTCTGAAAGAAAAACTGGGATATTGCAATTATCCTGGCCATGGCAGGAGATGTAAGGTGCGCAAACACGATTTGGGTAGCTATCAGCGCCCTCTATACCCATGTTCCGCTCATCGGTTCATATCAAGACTAATTTTTAGTTATTGTTAATAGTGTCCTCAAATAAATTGTGAAAGAAAAACAGGGTTGTTTTCGTTATTGTCAAATGTGTCCTCTAATAAATGCTGAAAGAAAAACAGGGAGTTTTCAATTATCCTGGCCATGGCAGAAATTATAACGTGCGCCAACACGATTTGGATAGCTATCAGCGCACTCTAAACCCATGTTCCGCCCATCAGTAAATATCAAGACTAATTTTTAGTTATTGTTAATTGTGTCCTCTAATAAATTCTGAAAGAAAAACAGGGACATTATAATTGTTCTTGCCGTGGCAGAAGATATGAGCAGAGGCAGCTTTCAGCGCCTCTATACCCATGTTCCGCTTATAGGTTCATATCGGGTATAATATTTAATTATTGTTAAGTGTGTCCTGCGATAAATTCTGAAAGAAAAACTGGGATATTGCAATTATCCTGGCCATGGCAGGAGATGTAATGTGCGAAAACACGATTGGGGCAGCTTTCAGCGCCCTCTAAACCCATGTTCCGCCCATCAGTAAATATCAAGACTAATTTTTAGTTATTGTTAATTGTGTCCTCTAATAAATTGTGAAAGAAAAACAGGGATGTTGCAATTATCCTGGCCATGGAAGAAGATATGAGCAGAGGCAGCTTTCAACGCCCTCTGTACCCATGTTCCGCTCATCGGTTCATATCGTGACTAATTTTTAGTTATTGTTAATAGTGTCCTCAAATAAAATGTGATAGAAAAACAGGGATGTTGCAATTATCCTGGCCATGGAAGAAGATATAATGTGCGCAAACACGATTTGGGTAGCTATCAGCGCCCTCTATACCCATGTTCCTCTCATCAGTACATATTAAGACTAATTTTTAGTTATTGTTCATGGTGTCCTCTAATAAATTATTAAAGAAAAACAGGGACATTATAATTGTTCTTGCCGTGGCAGAAGATATGAGCAGAGGCAGCTTTCAGCGCCTCTATACCCATGTTCCGCTTATAGGTTCATATCGGGTATAATATTTAATTATTGTTAAGTGTGTCCTCTAATAAATGCTGAAAATAAAACAGGGAGCTTTCAATTATCCTGGCCTTGGCAGAAGTTATACCGTGCGCAAACATGATTTGGATAGTAATCTGCGCCGTCTATACCCATGTTTCGCTCATCGGTTCATATCGCGACCAATTTTTTGTTATTGTTAATAGTGTCCTTAAATAAATTGTGAAAGAAAAACAGGGATGTTGCACTTTTCCTGGCCATGGAAGAAGATATAAGGTGCGCCAACACGATTTGGATAGCTATCAGGGCCCTCTATACCCATGTCCCGCTCATCAGAACCTATTAAGAATAATTTTTAGTTATTGTTCATTGTGTCCTCTAATAAATTCTGAAAGAAAAACAGGGATATTACAATTGTTCTTACCGTGGCAGATGATATGAGCAGAGGCAGCTTTCAGCGCCCTCTATACCCATGTTCCGCCCATCAGTAAATATCAAGACTAATTTTTAGTTATTGTTAATAGTGTCCTCTAATAAATTGTGAAAGAAAAACAGGGACATTATAATTGTTCTTGCCGTGGCAGAAGATATGAGCAGAGGCAGCTTTCAGCGCCTCTATACACATGTTCCGCTTATAGGTTCATATCGGGTATAATATTTAATTATTGTTAAGTGTGTCCTCTAATAAATGCTGAAAATAAAACAGGGAGCTTTCAATTATCCTGGCCTTGGCAGAAGTTATACCGTGCGCAAACATGATTTGGATAGTAATCTGCGCCGTCTATACCCATGTTTCGCTCATCGGTTCATATCGCGACCAATTTTTTGTTATTGTTAATAGTGTCCTCAAATAAATTGTGAAAGAAAAACAGGGATGTTGCACTTTTCCTGGCCATGGAAGAAGATATAAGGTGCGCCAACACGATTTGGATAGCTATCAGGGCCCTCTATACCCATGTCCCGCTCATCAGAACCTATTAAGAATAATTTTTAGTTATTGTTCATTGTGTCCTCTAATAAATTCTGAAAGAAAAACAGAGATATTACAATTGTTCTTACCGTGGCAGATGATATGAGCAGAGGCAGCTTTCAGCGCCCTCTATACCCATGTTCCGCCCATCAGTAAATATCAAGACTAATTTTTAGTTATTGTTAATAGTGTCCTCTAATAAATTGTGAAAGAAAAACAGGGATGTTGCAATTATCCTGGCCATGGAAGAAGATATAACGTGCGCCAACACGATTTGGATAGCTATCAGCGCACTCTATACCCATGTTCCGCCAATCAGTAAATATCAAGACTAATTTTTAGTTATTTTTAATAGTGTCCTCTAATAAATTGTGAAAGAAAAACAGGGATGTTGCAATTATCCTGGCCATGGAAGAAGATATAAGGTGCGAAAAAACGATTGGGGCAGCTTTCAGCGCCCTCTATACCCATGTTCCGCTCATCAGTACCTATTAAGAATAATTTTTAGTTATTGTTCATTGTGTCCTCTAATAAATTCTGAAAGAAAAACAGGGACATTATAATTGTTCTTGCCGTGGCAGAAGATATGAGCAGAGGCAGCTTTCAGCGCCTCTATACCCATGTTCCGCTTATAGGTTCATATCGGGTATAATATTTAATTATTGTTAAGTGTGTCCTGCGATAAATTGTGAAAGAAAAACTGGGATATTGCAATTATCCTGGCCATGGCAGGAGATATAAGGTGCGAAAACACGATTGGGGCAGCTTTCAGCGCCCTCTAAACCCATGTACCGCCCATCAGTAAATATCAAGACTAATTTTTAGTTATTGTTAATTGTGTCCTCTAATAAATTGTGAAAGAAAAACAGGGATGTTGCAATTATCCTGGCCATGGAAGAAGATATGAGCAGAGGCAGCTTTCAACGCCCTCTGTACCCATGTTCCGCTCATCGGTTCATATCGTGACTAATTTTTAGTTATTGTTAATAGTGTCCTCAAATAAAATGTGATAGAAAAACAGGGATGTTGCAATTATCCTGGCCATGGAAGAAGATATCAGGTGCGAAAACACGATTCGTGCAGCTTTCAGCGCCCTCTATACTCATGTTCCTCTCATCAGTACATATTAAGACTAATTTTTAGTTATTGTTCATGGTGTCCTCTAATAAATTCTGAAAGAAAAACAGGGACATTATAATTGTTCTTGCCGTGGCAGAAGATATGAGCAGAGGCAGCTTTCAGCGCCTCTATACCCATGTTCCGCTTATAGGTTCATATCGGGTATAATATTTAATTATTGTTAAGTGTGTCCTGCGATAAATTGTGAAAGAAAAACTGGGATATTGCAATTATCCTGGCCATGGCAGGAGATATAAGGTGCGCAAACACGATTTGGGTAGCTTTCAGCGCCCTCTATACCCATGTTCCTCTCATCAGTAAATATCAAGACTAATTTTTAGTTATTGTTAATAGTGTCCTCAAATAAATTGTGAAAGAAAAACAGGGTTGTTTTAGTTATTGTCAAATGTGTCCTCTAATAAATGCTGAAAGACAAACAGGGAGCTTTCAATTATCCTGGCCATGGCAGAAGTTATAACGTGTGCCAACACGATTTGGATAGCTATCTGCGCCGTCTATACCCATGTTCCGCTGATCGGTTCATATCGCGACCAATTTTTAGTTATTGTCAAATGTGTCCTCTAATAAATTGTGAAAGAAAAACAGGGATGTTGCAATTATCCTGGCCATGGAAGAAGATATGAGCAGAGGCAGCTTTCAACGCCCTCTGTACCCATGTTCCGCTCATCGGTTCATATCGCGACCAATTTTTAGTTATTGTCAAATGTGTCCTCTAATAAATTGTGAAAGAAAAACAGGGATGTTGCAATTATCCTGGCCATGGAAGAAGATATGAGCAGAGGCAGCTTTCAACGCCCTCTATACCCATGTTCCTCTCATCAGTAAATATCAAGACTAATTTTTAGTTATTGTTAATAGTGTCCTCAAATAAATTGTGAAAGAAAAACAGGGATGTTTTAGATATTGTCAAATGTGTCCTCTAATAAATGCTGAAAGAAAAACAGGGAGCTTTCAATTATCCTGGCCATGGCAGAAGTTATAACGTGCGCCAACACGATTTGGATAGCTATCAGCGCACTCTATACCCATGTCCCGCTCATCAGAACCTATTAAGAATAATTTTTAGTTATTGTTCATTGTGTCCTCTAATAAATTCTGAAAGAAAAACAGGGATATTACAATTGTTCTTACCGTGGCAGATGATATGAGCAGAGGCAGCTTTCAGCGCCCTCTATACCCATGTTCCGCCCATCAGTAAATATCAAGACTAATTTTTAGTTATTGTTAATAGTGTCCTCTAATAAATTGTGAAAGAAAAACAGGGATGTTGCAATTATCCTGGCCATGGAAGAAGATATAACGTGCGCCAACACGATTTGGATAGCTATCAGCGCACTCTATACCCATGTTCCGCCAATCAGTAAATATCAAGACTAATTTTTAGTTATTTTTAATAGTGTCCTCTAATAAATTGTGAAAGAAAAACAGGGATGTTGCAATTATCCTGGCCATGGAAGAAGATATAAGGCGCCAACACGATTTGGATAGCTATCAGCGCACTCTAAACCCATGTTCCGCCCATCAGTAAATATCAGACTAATTTTTAGTTATTGTTAATTGTGTCCTCTAATAAATTCTGAAAGAAAAACCAGGGACATTATAATTGTTCTTGCCGTGGCAGAAGATATGAGCAGAGGCAGCTTTCAGCGCCTCTATACCCATGTTCCGCTTATAGGTTCATATCGGGTATAATATTTAATTATTGTTAAGTGTGTCCTGCGATAAATTCTGAAAGAAAAACTGGGATATTGCAATTATCCTGGCCATGGCAGGAGATGTAATGTGCGAAAAACACGATTGGGGCAGCTTTCAGCGCCCTCTAAACCCATGTTCCGCCCATCAGTAAATATCAAGACTAATTTTTAGTTATTGTTAATTGTGTCCTCTAATAAATTGTGAAAGAAAAACAGGGATGTTGCAATTATCCTGGCCATGGAAGAAGATATGAGCAGAGGCAGCTTTCAACGCCCTCTGTACCCATGTTCCGCTCATCGGTTCATATCGTGACTAATTTTTAGTTATTGTTAATAGTGTCCTCAAATAAAATGTGATAGAAAAACAGGGATGTTGCAATTATCCTGGCCATGGAAGAAGATATAATGTGCGCAAACACGATTTGGGTAGCTATCAGCGCCCTCTATACCCATGTTCCTCTCATCAGTACATATTAAGACTAATTTTTAGTTATTGTTCATGGTGTCCTCTAATAAATTATTAAAGAAAAACAGGGACATTATAATTGTTCTTGCCGTGGCAGAAGATATGAGCAGAGGCAGCTTTCAGCGCCTCTATACCCATGTTCCGCTTATAGGTTCATATCGGGTATAATATTTAATTATTGTTAAGTGTGTCCTCTAATAAATGCTGAAAATAAAACAGGGAGCTTTCAATTATCCTGGCCTTGGCAGAAGTTATACCGTGCGCAAACATGATTTGGATAGTAATCTGCGCCGTCTATACCCATGTTTCGCTCATCGGTTCATATCGCGACCAATTTTTTGTTATTGTTAATAGTGTCCTTAAATAAATTGTGAAAGAAAAACAGGGATGTTGCACTTTTCCTGGCCATGGAAGAAGATATAAGGTGCGCCAACACGATTTGGATAGCTATCAGGGCCCTCTATACCCATGTCCCGCTCATCAGAACCTATTAAGAATAATTTTTAGTTATTGTTCATTGTGTCCTCTAATAAATTCTGAAAGAAAAACAGGGATATTACAATTGTTCTTACCGTGGCAGATGATATGAGCAGAGGCAGCTTTCAGCGCCCTCTATACCCATGTTCCGCCCATCAGTAAATATCAAGACTAATTTTTAGTTATTGTTAATAGTGTCCTCTAATAAATTGTGAAAGAAAAACAGGGACATTATAATTGTTCTTGCCGTGGCAGAAGATATGAGCAGAGGCAGCTTTCAGCGCCTCTATACACATGTTCCGCTTATAGGTTCATATCGGGTATAATATTTAATTATTGTTAAGTGTGTCCTCTAATAAATGCTGAAAATAAAACAGGGAGCTTTCAATTATCCTGGCCTTGGCAGAAGTTATACCGTGCGCAAACATGATTTGGATAGTAATCTGCGCCGTCTATACCCATGTTTCGCTCATCGGTTCATATCGCGACCAATTTTTTGTTATTGTTAATAGTGTCCTCAAATAAATTGTGAAAGAAAAACAGGGATGTTGCACTTTTCCTGGCCATGGAAGAAGATATAAGGTGCGCCAACACGATTTGGATAGCTATCAGGGCCCTCTATACCCATGTCCCGCTCATCAGAACCTATTAAGAATAATTTTTAGTTATTGTTCATTGTGTCCTCTAATAAATTCTGAAAGAAAAACAGAGATATTACAATTGTTCTTACCGTGGCAGATGATATGAGCAGAGGCAGCTTTCAGCGCCCTCTATACCCATGTCCCGCTCATCAGTACCTATTAAGAATAATTTTTAGTTATTGTTCATTGTGTCCTCTAATAAATTCTGAAAGAAAAACAGGGATATTACAATTGTTCTTACCGTGGCAGATGATATGAGCAGAGGCAGCTTTCAGCGCCCTCTATACCCATGTCCCGCTCATCAGTACCTATTAAGACTAATTTTTAGTTATTGTTCATTGTGTGCTCTAATAAATTCTGAAAGAAAATAAAGGATATTACAATTGTTCTTACCGTGGCAGAAGATATGAGCAGAGGCAGCTTTCAGCGCACTCTACCCCCATGTTCCGCTCATCAGTACATATCGCGACCAATTTTTAGTTATTGTCAAATGTGTCCTCTAATAAATGCTGAAAGAAAAACAGGGAGCTTTCAATTATCCTGGCCATGGAAGAAGATATAAGGTGCGCCAACACGATTTGGATAGCTATCAGCGCCCTCTATACCCATGTTCCGCCAATCAGTAAATATCAAGACTAATTTTTAGTTATTTTTAATAGGGTCCTCTAATAAATTGTGAAAGAAAAACAGGGATGTTGCAATTATCCTGGCCATGGAAGAAGATATAAGGTGCGAAAAAACGATTGGGGCAGCTTTCAGCGCCCTCTATACCCATGTTCCGCCCATCAGTACCTATTAAGAATAATTTTTAGTTATTGTTCATTGTGTCCTCTAATAAATTCTGAAAGAAAAACAGGGATATTACAATTGTTCTTACCGTGGCAGAAGATATGAGCAGAGGCAGCTTTCAGCGCCCTCTATACCCATGTTCCGCTTATAGGTTCATATCGGGTATAATATTTAATTATTGTTAAGTGTGTCCTGCGATAAATTGTGAAAGAAAAACAGGGATATTGCAATTATCCTGGCCATGGAAGAAGATATAAGGTGCGAAAACACGATTTCGGTAGCTTTCAGCGCCCTCTATACCCATGTTCCGCTCATCGGTTCATATCGTGACTAATTTTTATTATTGCTAAATGTGTACTCTCATAAATTCTGAAAGAAAAACAGGGATGTTGCAATTACCCTGGCCGTGGCATAAGATATAAGGTGCGAAAACACGATTCGGGCAGCTTTCAGCGTCCTCTAAACCCATGTTCCGCCCATCAGTAAATATCAATACTAATTTTTAGTTATTGTTAATTGTGTCCTCTAATAAATTGTGAAAGAAAAACAGGGATGTTGCAATTATCAATGCCATGGAAGAAGATATGAGCAGAGGCAGCTTTCAACGCCCTCTGTACCCATGTTCCGCTCATCGGTTCATATCGTGACTAATTTTTAGTTATTGTTAATAGTGTCCTCAAATAAAATGTGAAAGAAAAACAGGGATGTTGCAATTATCCTGGCCATGGAAGAAGATATAAGGTGCGAAAAAACGATTGGAGCAGCTTTCAGCGCCCTCTATACCCATGTTCCGCCCATCAGTACCTATTAAGAATAATTTTTAGTTATTGTTCATTGTGTCCTCTAATAAATTCTGAAAGAAAAACAGGGACATTATAATTGTTCTTGCCGTGGCAGAAGATATGAGCAGAGGCAGCTTTCAGCGCCTCTATACCCATGTTCCGCTTATAGGTGCATATCGGGTATAATTTTTAATTATTGTTAAGTGTGTCCTGCGATAAATTCTGAAAGAAAAACTGGGATATTGCAATTATCCTGGCCATGGCAGGAGATGTAAGGTGCGCAAACACGATTTGGGTAGCTATCAGCGCCCTCTATACCCATGTTCCGCTCATCGGTTCATATCAAGACTAATTTTTAGTTATTGTTAATAGTGTCCTCAAATAAATTGTGAAAGAAAAACAGGGTTGTTTTCGTTATTGTCAAATGTGTCCTCTAATAAATGCTGAAAGAAAAACAGGGAGTTTTCAATTATCCTGGCCATGGCAGAAATTATAACGTGCGCCAACACGATTTCGGTAGCTATCAGCGCCCTCTATACCCATGTTCCGCTCATCGGTTCATATCGTGACTAATTTTTATTATTGCTAAATGTGTACTCTCATAAATTCTGAAAGAAAAACAGGGATGTTGCAATTACCCTGGCCGTGGCATAAGATATAAGGTGCGAAAACACGATTCGGGCAGCTTTCAGCGCCCTCTAAACCCATGTTCCGCCCATCAGTAAATATCAATACTAATTTTTAGTTATTGTTAATTGTGTCCTCTAATAAATTGTGAAAGAAAAACAGGGATGTTGCAATTATCAATGCCATGGAAGAAGATATGAGCAGAGGCAGCTTTCAACGCCCTCTGTACCCATGTTCCGCTCATCGGTTCATATCGTGACTAATTTTTAGTTATTGTTAATAGTGTCCTCAAATAAAATGTGAAAGAAAAACAGGGATGTTGCAATTATCCTGGCCATGGAAGAAGATATAAGGTGCGAAAAAACGATTGGAGCAGCTTTCAGCGCCCTCTATACCCATGTTCCGCCCATCAATACCTATTAAGAATAATTTTTAGTTATTGTTCATTGTGTCCTCTAATAAATTCTGAAAGAAAAACAGGGACATTATAATTGTTCTTGCCGTGGCAGAAGATATGAGCAGAGGCAGCTTTCAGCGCCTCTATACCCATGTTCCGCTTATAGGTGCATATCGGGTATAATTTTTAATTATTGTTAAGTGTGTCCTGCGATAAATTCTGAAAGAAAAACTGGGATATTGCAATTATCCTGGCCATGGCAGGAGATGTAAGGTGCGCAAACACGATTTGGGTAGCTATCAGCGCCCTCTATACCCATGTTCCGCTCATCGGTTCATATCAAGACTAATTTTTAGTTATTGTTAATAGTGTCCTCAAATAAATTGTGAAAGAAAACAGGGTTGTTTTCGTTATTGTCAAATGTGTCCTCTAATAAATTCTGAAAGAAAAACAGGGATTTTTCAATTATCCTGGCCATGGCAGAAATTATAACGTGCGCCAACACGATTTGGATAGCTATCAGCGC
Source organism: Nasonia vitripennis (assembly GCF_009193385.2). Taxonomy (NCBI): domain Eukaryota; kingdom Metazoa; phylum Arthropoda; class Insecta; order Hymenoptera; family Pteromalidae; genus Nasonia; species Nasonia vitripennis. The sequence goes on along the minus strand of NW_022279630.1, from coordinate 1,516,197 downwards.
ACTCTAAACCCATGTTCCGCCCATCAGTAAATATCAAGACTAATTTTTAGTTATTGTTAATTGTGTCCTCTAATAAATTCTGAAAGAAAAACAGGGACATTATAATTGTTCTTGCCGTGGCAGAAGATATGAGCAGAGGCAGCTTTCAGCGCCTCTATACCCATGTTCCGCTTATAGGTTCATATCGGGTATAATATTTAATTATTGTTAAGTGTGTCCTGCGATAAATTCTGAAAGAAAAACTGGGATATTGCAATTATCCTGGCCATGGCAGGAGATGTAATGTGCGAAAACACGATTGGGGCAGCTTTCAGCGCCCTCTAAACCCATGTTCCGCCCATCAGTAAATATCAAGACTAATTTTTAGTTATTGTTAATTGTGTCCTCTAATAAATTGTGAAAGAAAAACAGGGATGTTGCAATTATCCTGGCCATGGAAGAAGATATGAGCAGAGGCAGCTTTCAACGCCCTCTGTACCCATGTTCCGCTCATCGGTTCATATCGTGACTAATTTTTAGTTATTGTTAATAGTGTCCTCAAATAAAATGTGATAGAAAAACAGGGATGTTGCAATTATCCTGGCCATGGAAGAAGATATAATGTGCGCAAACACGATTTGGGTAGCTATCAGCGCCCTCTATACCCATGTTCCTCTCATCAGTACATATTAAGACTAATTTTTAGTTATTGTTCATGGTGTCCTCTAATAAATTATTAAAGAAAAACAGGGACATTATAATTGTTCTTGCCGTGGCAGAAGATATGAGCAGAGGCAGCTTTCAGCGCCTCTATACCCATGTTCCGCTTATAGGTTCATATCGGGTATAATATTTAATTATTGTTAAGTGTGTCCTCTAATAAATGCTGAAAATAAAACAGGGAGCTTTCAATTATCCTGGCCTTGGCAGAAGTTATACCGTGCGCAAACATGATTTGGATAGTAATCTGCGCCGTCTATACCCATGTTTCGCTCATCGGTTCATATCGCGACCAATTTTTTGTTATTGTTAATAGTGTCCTTAAATAAATTGTGAAAGAAAAACAGGGATGTTGCACTTTTCCTGGCCATGGAAGAAGATATAAGGTGCGCCAACACGATTTGGATAGCTATCAGGGCCCTCTATACCCATGTCCCGCTCATCAGAACCTATTAAGAATAATTTTTAGTTATTGTTCATTGTGTCCTCTAATAAATTCTGAAAGAAAAACAGGGATATTACAATTGTTCTTACCGTGGCAGATGATATGAGCAGAGGCAGCTTTCAGCGCCCTCTATACCCATGTTCCGCCCATCAGTAAATATCAAGACTAATTTTTAGTTATTGTTAATAGTGTCCTCTAATAAATTGTGAAAGAAAAACAGGGACATTATAATTGTTCTTGCCGTGGCAGAAGATATGAGCAGAGGCAGCTTTCAGCGCCTCTATACACATGTTCCGCTTATAGGTTCATATCGGGTATAATATTTAATTATTGTTAAGTGTGTCCTCTAATAAATGCTGAAAATAAAACAGGGAGCTTTCAATTATCCTGGCCTTGGCAGAAGTTATACCGTGCGCAAACATGATTTGGATAGTAATCTGCGCCGTCTATACCCATGTTTCGCTCATCGGTTCATATCGCGACCAATTTTTTGTTATTGTTAATAGTGTCCTCAAATAAATTGTGAAAGAAAAACAGGGATGTTGCACTTTTCCTGGCCATGGAAGAAGATATAAGGTGCGCCAACACGATTTGGATAGCTATCAGGGCCCTCTATACCCATGTCCCGCTCATCAGAACCTATTAAGAATAATTTTTAGTTATTGTTCATTGTGTCCTCTAATAAATTCTGAAAGAAAAACAGAGATATTACAATTGTTCTTACCGTGGCAGATGATATGAGCAGAGGCAGCTTTCAGCGCCCTCTATACCCATGTCCCGCTCATCAGTACCTATTAAGAATAATTTTTAGTTATTGTTCATTGTGTCCTCTAATAAATTCTGAAAGAAAAACAGGGATATTACAATTGTTCTTACCGTGGCAGATGATATGAGCAGAGGCAGCTTTCAGCGCCCTCTATACCCATGTCCCGCTCATCAGTACCTATTAAGACTAATTTTTAGTTATTGTTCATTGTGTGCTCTAATAAATTCTGAAAGAAAATAAAGGATATTACAATTGTTCTTACCGTGGCAGAAGATATGAGCAGAGGCAGCTTTCAGCGCACTCTACCCCCATGTTCCGCTCATCAGTACATATCGCGACCAATTTTTAGTTATTGTCAAATGTGTCCTCTAATAAATGCTGAAAGAAAAACAGGGAGCTTTCAATTATCCTGGCCATGGCAGAAGTTATAACGTGCGCCAACACGATTTGGATAGCTATCAGCGCCCTCTATACCCATGTTCCGCCAATCAGTAAATATCAAGACTAATTTTTAGTTATTTTTAATAGTGTCCTCTAATAAATTGTGAAAGAAAAACAGGGATGTTGCAGTTATCCTGGCCATGGAAGAAGATATAAGGTGCGAAAAACGATTGGGGCAGCTTTCAGCGCCCTCTATACCCATGTTCCGCCCATCAGTACCTATTAAGAATAATTTTTAGTTATTGTTCATTGTGTCCTCTAATAAATTCTGAAAGAAAAACAGGGACATTATAATTGTTCTTGCCGTGGCAGAAGATATGAGCAGAGGCAGCTTTCAGCGCCTCTATACCCATGTTCCGCTTATAGGTTCATATCGGGTATAATATTTAATTATTGTTAAGTGTGTCCTGCGATAAATTGTGAAAGAAAAACAGGGATATTGCAATTATCCTGGCCATGGCAGGAGATATAAGGGGCGCAAACACGATTTTGGTAGCTTTCAGCGCCCTCTATACCCATGTTCCGCCCATCAGTAAATATCAAGACTACATTTTAGTTATTGTTAATTGTGTCCTCTAATAAATTGTGAAAGAAAAACAGGGATGTTGCAATTATCCTGGCCATGGCAGGAGATAAAAGGGGCGCAAACACGATTTTGGTAGCTTTCAGCGCCCTCTATACCCATGTTCCGCTGATCGGTTCATATAGCGACCAATTTTTAGTTATTGTCAAATGTGTCCTCTAATAAATGCTGAAAGAAAAACAGGGAGCTTTCAATTATCCTGGCCATGGCAGAAGTTATAACGTGCGCCAACACGATTTGGATAGCTATCAGCGCCCTCTATACCCATGTCCCGCTCATCAGTACCTATTAAGAATAATTTTTAGTTATTGTTCATTGTGTCCTCTAATAAATTCTGAAAGAAAAACAGGGATATTACAATTGTTCTTACCGTGGCAGATGATATGAGCAGAGGCAGCTTTCAGCGCCCTCTATACCCATGTCCCGCTCATCAGTACCTATTAAGACTAATTTTTAGTTATTGTTCATTGTGTGCTCTAATAAATTCTGAAAGAAAATAAAGGATATTACAATTGTTCTTACCGTGGCAGAAGATATGAGCAGAGGCAGCTTTCAGCGCACTCTACCCCCATGTTCCGCTCATCAGTACATATCGCGACCAATTTTTAGTTATTGTCAAATGTGTCCTCTAATAAATGCTGAAAGAAAAACAGGGAGCTTTCAATTATCCTGGCCATGGCAGAAGTTATAACGTGCGCCAACACGATTTGGATAGCTATCAGCGCCCTCTATACCCATGTTCCGCCAATCAGTAAATATCAAGACTAATTTTTAGTTATTTTTAATAGTGTCCTCTAATAAATTGTGAAAGAAAAACAGGGATGTTGCAGTTATCCTGGCCATGGAAGAAGATATAAGGTGCGAAAAACGATTGGGGCAGCTTTCAGCGCCCTCTATACCCATGTTCCGCCCATCAGTACCTATTAAGAATAATTTTTAGTTATTGTTCATTGTGTCCTCTAATAAATTCTGAAAGAAAAACAGGGACATTATAATTGTTCTTGCCGTGGCAGAAGATATGAGCAGAGGCAGCTTTCAGCGCCTCTATACCCATGTTCCGCTTATAGGTTCATATCGGGTATAATATTTAATTATTGTTAAGTGTGTCCTGCGATAAATTGTGAAAGAAAAACAGGGATATTGCAATTATCCTGGCCATGGCAGGAGATATAAGGGGCGCAAACACGATTTTGGTAGCTTTCAGCGCCCTCTATACCCATGTTCCGCCCATCAGTAAATATCGTGACTAATTTTTAGTTATTCTTAATAGTGTCCTCTAATAAATTCTGAAAGAAAAACAGGGATGTTGCAATTATCCTGGCCATGGAAGAAGATATAAGGTGCGAAAACACGATTGGGGCAGCTTTCAGCGCCCTCTATACCCATGTTCCGCTTATAGGTTCATATCGGGTATAATTTTTAATTATTGTTAATTGTGTCCTGCGATAAATTGTGAAAGAAAAACAGAGATATTGCAATTATTCTGGCCGTGGTTGAAGATATAAGGTGCGAAATCACGATTTGGATAGCTATCAGCGCCCTCTATACCCATGTCCCGCTCATCAGTACCTATTAAGACTAATTTTTAGTTATTGTTCATTGTGTGCTCTAATAAATTCTGAAAGAAAAACAAGGATATTACAATTGTTCTTACCGTGGCAGAAGATATGAGCAGAGGCAGCTTTCAGCGCACTCTACCCCCATGTTCCGCTCATCAGTACATATCGCGACCAATTTTTAGTTATTGTCAAATGTGTCCTCTAATAAATGCTGAAAGAAAAACAGGGAGCTTTCAATTATCCTGGCCATGGCAGAAGTTATAACGTGCGCCAACACGATTTGGATAGCTATCAGCGCCCTCTATACCCATGTTCCGCCCATGAGTAAATATCAAGACTAATTTTTAGTTATTGTTAATAGTGTCCTCTAATAAATTGTGAAAGAAAAACAGGGATGTTGCAATTATCCTGGCCATGGAAGAAGATATAAGGTGCGAAAACACGATTGGGGCAGCTTTCAGCGCCCTCTATACCCATGTTCCGATTATAGGTTCATATCGGGTATAATTTTCAATTATTGTTAAGTGTGTCCTGCGATAAATTCTGTAAGAAAAACTGGGATATTGCAATTATCCTGGCCATGGCAGGAGATATAAGGTACGCAAACACGATTTGGGTAGCTTTCAGCGCCCTCTATACCCATGTTCCTCTCATCAGTAAATATCAAGACTAATTTTTAGTTATTGTTAATAGTGTCCTCAAATAAATTGTGAAAGAAAAACAGGGTTGTTTTAGTTATTGTCCAATGTGTCCTCTAATAAATGCTGAAAGAAAAACAGGGAGCTTTCAATTATCCTGGCCATGGCAGAAGTTATAACGTGCGCCAACACGATTTGGATAGCTATCCGCGCACTCTATACCCATGTCCCGCTCATCAGTACCTATTAAGAATAATTTTTAGTTATTGTTCATTGTGTCCTCTAATAAATTCTGAAAGAAAAACAGGGATATTACAATTGTTCTTAACGTGGCAGAAGATATGAGCAGAGGCAGCTTTCAGCGCCTCTATACCCATGTTCCGCTTATAGGTTCATATCGGGTATAATATTTAATTATTGTTAAGTGTGTCCTCTAATAAATGCTGAAAATAAAACAGGGAGCTTTCAATTATCCTGGCCTTGGCAGAAGTTATACCGTGCGCAAACATGATTTGGATAGTAATCTGCGCCGTCTATACCCATGTTTCGCTCATCGGTTCATATCGCGACCAATTTTTTGTTATTGTTAATAGTGTCCTCAAATAAATTGTGAAAGAAAAACAGGGATGTTGCACTTTTCCTGGCCATGGAAGAAGATATAAGGTGCGAAAACACGATTGGGGCAGCTTTCAGCGCCCTCTATACCCATGTTCCGATTATAGGTTCATATCGGGTATAATTTTTAATTATTGTTAAGTGTGTCCTGCGATAAATTGTGAAAGAAAAACATGGATATTGCAATTATCCTGGCCATGGCAGGAGATATAAGGGGTGCAAACATGATTTTGGTAGCTTTCAGCGCCCTCTATACCCATGTTCCTCTCATCAGTTTAGATTAAGACTAATTTTTAGTTATTGTTCATGGTGTCCTCTAATAAATTCTTAAAAAAAAACAGGGACATTATAATTGTTCTTGCCGTGGCAGAAGATATGAGCAGAGGCAGCTTTCAGCGCCTCTATACCCATGTTCCGCTTATAGGTTCATATCGGGTATAATATTTAATTATTGTTAAGTGTGTCCTGCGATAAATTGTGAAAGAAAAACAGGGATATTGCAATTATCCTGGCCATGGCAGGAGATATAAGGTGCGCAAACACGATTTGGGTAGCTTTCAGCGCCCTCTATACCCATGTTCCTCTCATCAGTAAATATCAAGACTAATTTTTAGTTATTGTTAATAGTGTCCTCAAATAAATTGTGAAAGAAAAACAGGGTTGTTTAAGTTATTGTCAAATGTGTCCTCTAATAAATGCTGAAAGAAAAACAGGGAGCTTTCAATTATCCTGGCCATGGCAGAAGTTATAACGTGTGCCAACCCGATTTGGATAGCTATCTGCGCCGTCTATACCCATGTTCCGCTGATCGGTTCATATCGCGACCAATTTTTAGTTATTGTCAAATGTGTCCTCTAATAAATTGTGAAAGAAAAACAGGGATGTTGCAATTATCCTGGCCATGGAAGAAGATATGAGCAGAGGCAGCTTTCAACGCCCTCTGTACCCATGTTCCGCTCATCGGTTCATATCGTGACTAATTTTTAATTATTGTTAATAGTGTCCTCAAATAAATTCTGATAGAAAAAAAGGGATGTTGCAATTATCCTGGCCATGGAAGAAGATATAAGGTGCGAAAACACGATTGGGACAGCTTTCAGCGCCCTCTATACCCATGTTCCGCTTATAGGTTCATATCGGGTATAATTTTCAATTATTGTTAAGTGTGTCCTGCGATAAATTCTGAAAGAAAAACAGGGAGCTTTCAATTATCCTGGCCATGGCAGAAGTTATAACGTGCGCCAACACGATTTGGATAGCTATCAGCGCCCTCTATACCCATGTCCCGCTCATCAGTACCTATTAAGAATAATTTTTAGTTATTGTTCATTGTGTCCTCTAATAAATTCTGAAAGAAAAACAGGGATATTACAATTGTTCTTACCGTGGCAGATGATATGAGCAGAGGCAGCTTTCAGCGCCCTCTATACCCATGTCCCGCTCATCAGTACCTATTAAGACTAATTTTTAGTTATTGTTTATTGTGTGCTCTAATAAATTCTGAAAGAAAAACAAGGATATTACAATTGTTCTTACCGTGGCAGAAGATATGAGCAGAGGCAGCTTTCAGCGAACTCTACCCCCATGTTCCGCTCATCAGTACATATCGCGACCAATTTTTAGTTATTGTCAAATGTGTCCTCTAATAAATGCTGAAAGAAAAACAGGGAGCTTTCAATTATCCTGGCCATGGCAGAAGTTATAACGTGCGCCAACACGATTTGGATAGCTATCAGCGCCCTCTATACCCATGTTCCGCCAATCAGTAAATATCAAGACTAATTTTTAGTTATTTTTAATAGTGTCCTCTAATAAATTGTGAAAGAAAAACAGGGATATTACAATTGTTCTTACCGTGGCAGATGATATGAGCAGAGGCAGCTTTCAGCGCCCTCTATACCCATGTTCCGCTTATAGGTTCATATCGGGTATAATATTTAATTATTGTTAAGTGTGTCCTGCGATAAATTGTGAAAGAAAAACAGGGATATTTCAATTATCCTGGCCATGGCAGGAGATATAAGGGGCGCAAACACGATTTTGGTAGCTTTCAGCGCCCTCTATACCCATGTTCCGCCCATCAGTAAATATCAAGACTACATTTTAGTTATTGTTAATTGTGTCCTCTAATAAATTGTGAAAGAAAAACAGGGATGTTGCAATTATCCTGGCCATGGCAGGAGATAAAAGGGGCGCAAACACGATTTTGGTAGCTTTCAGCGCCCTCTATACCCATGTTCCGCCCATCAGTAAATATCGTGACTAATTTTTAGTTATTCTTAATAGTGTCTTCTAATAAATTCTGAAAGAAAAACAGGGATGTTGCAATTATCCTGGCCATGGAAGAAGATATAAGGTGCGAAAACACGATTGGGGCAGCTTTCAGCGCCCTCTATACCCATGTCCCGCTCATCAGTACCTATTAATAATAATTTTTAGTTATTGTTCATTGTGTCCTCTAATAAATTCTGAAAGAAAAACAGGGATATTACAATTGTTCTTACCGTGGCAGATGATATGAGCAGAGGCAGCTTTCAGCGCCCTCTATACCCATGTCCCGCTCATCAGTACCTATTAAGAATAATTTTTAGTTATTGTTCATTGTGTCCTCTAATAAATTCTGAAAGAAAAACAGGGATATTACAATTGTTCTTACCGTGGCAGATGATATGAGCAGAGGCAGCTTTCAGCGCCCTCTATACCCATGTCCCGCTCATCAGTACCTATTAAGACTAATTTTTAGTTATTGTTCATTGTGTGCTCTAATAAATTCTGAAAGAAAAACAAGGATATTACAATTGTTCTTACCGTGGCAGAAGATATGAGCAGAGGCAGCTTTCAGCGAACTCTACCCCCATGTTCCGCTCATCAGTACATATCGCGACCAATTTTTAGTTATTGTCAAATGTGTCCTCTAATAAATGCTGAAAGAAAAACAGGGAGCTTTCAATTATCCTGGCCATGGCAGAAGTTATAACGTGCGCCAACACGATTTGGATAGCTATCAGCGCCCTCTATACCCATGTTCCGCCAATCAGTAAATATCAAGACTAATTTTTAGTTATTTTTAATAGTGTCCTCTAATAAATTGTGAAAGAAAAACAGGGATGTTGCAGTTATCCTGGCCATGGAAGAAGATATAAGGTGCGAAAAACGATTGGGGCAGCTTTCAGCGCCCTCTATACCCATGTTCCGCCCATCAGTACCTATTAAGAATAATTTTTAGTTATTGTTCATTGTGTCCTCTAATAAATTCTGAAAGAAAAACAGGGACATTATAATTGTTCTTGCCGTGGCAGAAGATATGAGCAGAGGCAGCTTTCAGCGCCTCTATACCCATGTTCCGCTTATAGGTTCATATCGGGTATAATATTTAATTATTGTTAAGTGTGTCCTGCGATAAATTGTGAAAGAAAAACAGGGATATTGCAATTATCCTGGCCATGGCAGGAGATATAAGGGGCGCAAACACGATTTTGGTAGCTTTCAGCGCCCTCTATACCCATGTTCCGCCCATCAGTAAATATCAAGACTACATTTTAGTTATTGTTAATTGTGTCCTCTAATAAATTATGAAAGAAAAACAGGGATGTTGCAATTATCCTGGCCATGGCAGGAGATAAAAGGGGCGCAAACACGATTTTGGTAGCTTTCAGCGCCCTCTATACCCATGTTCCGCCCATCAGTAAATATCGTGACTAATTTTTAGTTATTCTTAATAGTGTCTTCTAATAAATTCTGAAAGAAAAACAGGGATGTTGCAATTATCCTGGCCATGGAAGAAGATATAAGGTGCGAAAACACGATTGGGGCAGCTTTCAGCGCCCTCTATACCCATGTTCCGCTTATAGGTTCATATCGGGTATAATTTTTAATTATTGTTAATTGTGTCCTGCGATAAATTGTGAAAGAAAAACAGAGATATTGCAATTATTCTGGCCGTGGTTGAAGATATAAGGTGCGAAATCACGATTTGGATAGCTATCAGCGCCCTCTATACCCATGTTCCGCCCATCAGTACCTATTAAGATAATTTTTAGTTATTGTTCATTGTGTGCTCTAATAAATTCTGAAAGAAAAACAAGGATATTACAATTGTTCTTACCGTGGCAGAAGATATGAGCAGAGGCAGCTTTCAGCGCACTCTACCCCCATGTTCCGCTCATCAGTACATATCGCGACCAATTTTTAGTTATTGTCAAATGTGTCCTCTAATAAATGCTGAAAGAAAAACAGGGAGCTTTCAATTATCCTGGCCATGGCAGAAGTTATAACGTGCGCCAACACGATTTGGATAGCTAACAGCGCCCTCTATACCCATGTCCCGCTCATCAGTACCTATTAAGAATAATTTTTAGTTATTGTTCATTGTGTCCTCTAATAAATTCTGAAAAAAAACAGGGATATTACAATTGTTCTTACCGTGGCAGATGATATGAGCAGAGGCAGCTTTCAGCGCCCTCTATACCCATGTTCCGCCCATGAGTAAATATCAAGACTAATTTTTAGTTATTGTTCATTGTGTCCTCTAATAAATTGTGAAAGAAAAACAGGGATGTTGCAGTTATCCTGGCCATGGAAGAAGATATAAGGTGCGAAAAACGATTGGGGCAGCTTTCAGCGCCCTCTATACCCATGTTCCGCCCATCAGTACCTATTAAGAATAATTTTTAGTTATTGTTCATTGTGTCCTCTAATAAATTCTGAAAGAAAAACAGGGACATTATAATTGTTCTTGCCGTGGCAGAAGATATGAGCAGAGGCAGCTTTCAGCGCCTCTATACCCATGTTCCGCTTATAGGTTCATATCGGGTATAATATTTAATTATTGTTAAGTGTGTCCTGCGATAAATTGTGAAAGAAAAACAGGGATATTGCAATTATCCTGGCCATGGCAGGAGATATAAGGGGCGCAAACACGATTTTGGTAGCTTTCAGCGCCCTCTATACCCATGTTCCGCCCATCAGTAAATATCGTGACTAATTTTTAGTTATTCTTAATAGTGTCCTCTAATAAATTCTGAAAGAAAAACAGGGATGTTGCAATTATCCTGGCCATGGAAGAAGATATAAGGTGCGAAAACACGATTGGGGCAGCTTTCAGCGCCCTCTATACCCATGTTCCGCTTATAGGTTCATATCGGGTATAATTTTTAATTATTGTTAATTGTGTCCTGCGATAAATTGTGAAAGAAAAACAGAGATATTGCAATTATTCTGGCCGTGGTTGAAGATATAAGGTGCGAAATCACGATTTGGATAGCTATCAGCGCCCTCTATACCCATGTCCCGCTCATCAGTACCTATTAAGACTAATTTTTAGTTATTGTTCATTGTGTGCTCTAATAAATTCTGAAAGAAAAACAAGGATATTACAATTGTTCTTACCGTGGCAGAAGATATGAGCAGAGGCAGCTTTCAGCGCACTCTACCCCCATGTTCCGCTCATCAGTACATATCGCGACCAATTTTTAGTTATTGTCAAATGTGTCCTCTAATAAATGCTGAAAGAAAAACAGGGAGCTTTCAATTATCCTGGCCATGGCAGAAGTTATAACGTGCGCCAACACGATTTGGATAGCTATCAGCGCCCTATATACCCATGTCCCGCTCATCAGTACCTATTAAGAATAATTTTTAGTTATTGTTCATTGTGTCCTCTAATAAATTCTGAAAGAAAAACAGGGATATTACAATTGTTCTTACCGTGGCAGATGATATGAGCAGAGGCAGCTTTCAGCGCCCTCTATACCCATGTTCCGCCCATGAGTAAATATCAAGACTAATTTTTAGTTATTGTTAATAGTGTCCTCTAATAAATTGTGAAAGAAAAACAGGGATGTTGCAATTATCCTGGCCATGGAAGAAGATATAAGGTGCGCCAACACGATTTGGATAGCTATCAGCGCCCTCTATACCCATGTTCCGCCAATCAGTAAATATCAAGACTAATTTTTAGTTATTTTTAATAGTGTCCTCTAATAAATTGTGAAAGAAAAACAGGGATGTTGCAATTATCCTGGCCATGGAAGAATAAATAAGGTGCGAAAAAACGATTGGTGCAGCTTTCAGCGCCCTCTATACCCATGTTCCGCCCATCAGTACCTATTAAGAATAATTTTTAGTTATTGTTCATTGTGTCCTCTAATAAATTCTGAAAGAAAAACGGGGACATTATAATTGTTCTTTCCGTGGCAGAAGATATGAGCAGAGGCAGCTTTCAGCGCCTCTATACCCATGTTCCGCTTATAGGTTCATATCGGGTATAATATTTAATTATTGTTAAGTGTGTCCTGCGATAAATTGTGAAAGAAAAACAGGGATATTGCAATTATCCTGGCCATGGCAGGAGATATAAGGTGCGCAAACACGATTTGGGTAGCTTTCAGCGCCCTCTATACCCATGTTCCTCTCATCAGTAAATATCAAGACTAATTTTTAGTTATTGTTAATAGTGTCCTCAAATAAATTGTGAAAGAAAAACAGGGTTGTTTTAGTTATTGTCAAATGTGTCCTCTAATAAATGCTGAAAGAAAAACAGGGAGCTTTCAATTATCCTGGCCATGGCAGAAGTTATAACGTGTGCCAACACGATTTGGATAGCTATCTGCGCCGTCTATACCCATGTTCCGCTGATCGGTTCATATCGCGACCAATTTTTAGTTATTGTCAAATGTGTCCTCTAATAAATTGTGAAAGAAAAACAGGGATGTTGCAATTATCCTGGCCATGGAAGAAGATATGAGCAGAGGCAGCTTTCAACGCCCTCTGTACCCATGTTCCGCTCATCGGTTCATATCGTGACTAATTTTTAATTATTGTTAATAGTGTCCTCAAATAAATTCTGATAGAAAAACAGGGATGTTGCAATTATCCTGGCCATGGAAGAAGATATAAGGTGCGAAAACACGATTGGGACAGCTTTCAGCGCCCTCTATACCCATGTTCCGCTTATAGGTTCATATCGGGTATAATTTTCAATTATTGTTAAGTATGTCCTGCGATAAATTCTGAAAGAAAAACTGGGATATTGCAATTATCCTGGCCATGGCAGGAGATATAAGGTACGCAAACACGATTTGGGTAGCTTTCAGCGCCCTCTATACCCATGTTCCTCTCATCAGTAAATATCAAGACTAATTTTTAGTTATTGTTAATAGTGACCTCAAATAAATTGTGAAAGAAAAACAGGGTTGTTTTAGTTATTGTCCAATGTGTCCTCTAATAAATGCTGAAAGAAAAACAGGGAGCTTTCAATTATCCTGGCCATGGCAGAAGTTATAACGTGCGCCAACACGATTTGGATAGCTATCCGCGCACTCTATACCCATGTCCCGCTCATCAGTACCTATTAAGAATAATTTTTAGTTATTGTTCATTGTGTCCTCTAATAAATTCTGAAAGAAAAACAGGGATATTACAATTGTTCTTAACGTGGCAGAAGATATGAGCAGAGGCAGCTTTCAGCGCCTCTATACCCATGTTCCGCTTATAGGTTCATATCGGGTATAATATTTAATTATTGTTAAGTGTGTCCTCTAATAAATGCTGAAAATAACACAGGGAGCTTTCAATTATCCTGGCCTTGGCAGAAGTTATACCGTGCGCAAACATGATTTGGATAGTAATCTGCGCCGTCTATACCCATGTTTCGCTCATCGGTTCATATCGCGACCAATTTTTTGTTATTGTTAATAGTGTCCTCAAATAAATTGTGAAAGAAAAACAGGGATGTTGCACTTTTCCTGGCCATGGAAGAAGATATAAGGTGCGAAAACACGATTGGGGCAGCTTTCAGCGCCCTCTATACCCATGTTCCGATTATAGGTTCATATCGGGTATAATTTTTAATTATTGTTAAGTGTGTCCTGCGATAAATTGTGAAAGAAAAACATGGATATTGCAATTATCCTGGCCATGGCAGGAGATATAAGGGGTGCAAACATGATTTTGGTAGCTTTCAGCGCCCTCTATACCCATGTTCCTCTCATCAGTTTATATTAAGACTAATTTTTAGTTATTGTTCATGGTGTCCTCTAATAAATTCTTAAAAAAAAACAGGGACATTATAATTGTTCTTGCCGTGGCAGAAGATATGAGCAGAGGCAGCTTTCAGCGCCTCTATACCCATGTTCCGCTTATAGGTTCATATCGGGTATAATATTTAATTATTGTTAAGTGTGTCCTGCGATAAATTGTGAAAGAAAAACAGGGATATTGCAATTATCCCGGCCATGGCAGGAGATATAAGGTGCGCAAACACGATTTGGGTAGCTTTCAGCGCCCTCTATACCCATGTTCCTCTCATCAGTAAATATCAAGACTAATTTTTAGTTATTGTTAATAGTGTCCTCAAATAAATTGTGAAAGAAAAACAGGGTTGCTTTAGTTATTGTCAAATGTGTCCTCTAATAAATGCTGAAAGAAAAACAGGGAGCTTTCAATTATCCTGGCCATGGCAGAAGTTATAACGTGTGCCAACACGATTTGGATAGCTATCTGCGCCGTCTATACCCATGTTCCGCTGATCGGTTCATATCGCGACCAATTTTTAGTTATTGTCAAATGTGTCCTCTAATAAATTGTGAAAGAAAAACAGGGATGTTGCAATTATCCTGGCCATGGAAGAAGATATGAGCAGAGGCAGCTTTCAACGCCCTCTGTACCCATGTTCCACTCATCGGTTCATATCGTGACTAATTTTTAATTATTGTTAATAGTGTCCTCAAATAAATTCTGATAGAAAAACAGGGATGTTGCAATTATCCTGGCCATGGAAGAAGATATAAGGTGCGAAAACACGATTGGGACAGCTTTCAGCGCCCTCTATACCCATGTTCCGCCCATCAGTACCTATTAAGAATAATTTTTAGTTATTGTTCATTGTGTCCTCTAATAAATTCTGAAAGAAAAACAGGGACATTATAATTGTTCTTGCCGTGGCAGAAGATATGAGCAGAGGCAGCTTTCAGCGCCTCTATACCCATGTTCCGCTTATAGGTTCATATCGGGTATAATATTTAATTATTGTTAAGTGTGTCCTGCGATAAATTGTGAAAGAAAAACAGGGATATTGCAATTATCCTGGCCATGGCAGGAGATATAAGGGGCGCAAACACGATTTTGGTAGCTTTCAGCGCCCTCTATACCCATGTTCCGCCCATCAGTAAATATCAAGACTACATTTTAGTTATTGTTAATTGTGTCCTCTAATAAATTGTGAAAGAAAAACAGGGATGTTGCAATTATCCTGGCCATGGCAGGAGATAAAAGGGGCGCAAACACGATTTTGGTAGCTTTCAGCGCCCTCTATACCCATGTTCCGCCCATCAGTAAATATCGTGACTAATTTTTAGTTATTCTTAATAGTGTCCTCTAATAAATTCTGAAAGAAAAACAGGGATGTTGCAATTATCCTGGCCATGGAAGAAGATATAAGGTGCGAAAACACGATTGGGGCAGCTTTCAGCGCCCTCTATACCCATGTTCCGCTTATAGGTTCATATCGGGTATAATTTTTAATTATTGTTAATTGTGTCCTGCGATAAATTGTGAAAGAAAAACAGAGATATTGCAATTATTCTGGCCGTGGTTGAAGATATAAGGTGCGAAATCACGATTTGGATAGCTATCAGCGCCCTCTATACGCATGTCCCGCTCATCAGTACCTATTAAGACTAATTTTTAGTTATTGTTCATTGTGTGCTCTAATAAATTCTGAAAGAAAAACAAGGATATTACAATTGTTCTTACCGTGGCAGAAGATATGAGCAGAGGCAGCTTTCAGCGCACTCTACCCCATGTTCCGCTCATCAGTACATATCGCGACCAATTTTTAGTTATTGTCAAATGTGTCCTCTAATAAATTGTGAAAGAAAAACAGGGATGTTGCAATTATCCTGGCCATGGAAGAAGATATGAGCAGAGGCAGCTTTCAACGCCCTCTGTACCCATGTTCCGCTCATCGGTTCATATCGTGACTAATTTTTAATTATTGTTAATAGTGTCCTCAAATAAATTCTGATAGAAAAACAGGGATGTTGCAATTATCCTGGCCATGGAAGAAAATATAAGGTGCGAAAACACGATTGGGACAGCTTTCAGCGCCCTCTATACCTATGTTCCGCTTATAGGTTCATATCGGGTATAATTTTTAATTATTGTTAAGTGTGTCCTGCGATAAATTCTGAAAGAAAAACTGGGATATTGCAATTATCCTGGCCATGGCAGGAGATATAAGGTGCGCAAACACGATTTGGGTAGCTTTCAGCGCCCTCTATACCCATGTTCCTCTCATCAGTAAATATCAAGACTAATTTTTAGTTATTGTTAATAGTGTCCTCAAATAAATTGTGAAAGAAAAACAGGGTTGTTTTAGTTATTGTCAAATGTGTCCTCAAATAAATTCTGATAGAAAAACAG
The DNA here is from genome assembly GCF_009193385.2 of Nasonia vitripennis. NCBI lineage: Eukaryota > Metazoa > Arthropoda > Insecta > Hymenoptera > Pteromalidae > Nasonia > Nasonia vitripennis. Next base: position 1,500,029 of record NW_022279630.1, on the reverse strand, counting down.
GGATATTGCAATTATCCTGGCCATGGCAGGAGATATAAGGGGCGCAAACACGATTTTGGTAGCTTTCAGCGCCCTCTATACCCATGTTCCGCCCATCAGTAAATATCAAGACTACATTTTAGTTATTGCTAATTGTGTCCTCTAATAAATTGTGAAAGAAAAACAGGGATGTTGCAATTATCCTGGCCATGGCAGGAGATAAAAGGGGCGCAAACACGATTTTGGTAGCTTTCAGCGCACTCTATATCCATGTCCCGCTCATCAGTACCTATTAAGAATAATTTTTAGTTATTGTTCATGGTGTCCTCTAATAAATTCTTTAAAAAAAACAGGGACATTATAATTGTTCTTGCCGTGGCAGAAGATATGAGCAGAGGCAGCTTTCAGCGCCTCTATACCCATGTTCCGCTTATAGTTTCATATCGGGTATAATATTTAATTATTGTTAAGTGTGTCCTGCGATAAATTGTGAAAGAAAAACATGGATATTGCAATTATCCTGGCCATGGCAGGAGATATAAGGGGTGCAAACATGATTTTGGTAGCTTTCAGCGCCCTCTATACCCATGTTCCTCTCATCAGTTTATATTAAGACTAATTTTTAGTTATTGTTCATGGTGTCCTCTAATAAATTCTTTAAAAAAAACAGGGACATTATAATTGTTCTTGCCGTGGCAGAAGATATGAGCAGAGGCAGCTTTCAGCGCCTCTATACCCATGTTCCGCTTATAGTTTCATATCGGGTATAATATTTAATTATTGTTAAGTGTGTCCTGCGATAAATTGTGAAAGAAAAACAGGGATGTTGCAATTATCCCGGCCATGGCAGAAGTTATAACGTGTGCCAACACGATTTGGATAGCTATCAGCGCACTCTATACCCATGTCCCGCACATCAGTACCTATTAAGAATAATTTTTAGTTATTGTTCATTGTGTCCTCTAATAAATTGTGAAAGAAAAACAGGGATATTGCAATTATCCTGTCCATGGCAGGAGATATAAGGTGCGAAAACACGATTCGGGCAGCTTTCAGCGCCCTCTATACCCATGTTCCGCTCATCAATACATATCGCGACCAATTTTTTGTTATTGTTAAATGTGTCATCTAAAAAATTCTGAAAGAAAAGCAGGGATGTCTATACCCATGTTCCGCTTATAGGTACTTATCGAGACTAATTTTTTGTTATTGTTAAATGTGTCATCTAAATAATTCTGAAACAAAAACAGGGATGTTGCAATTATCCTGGCCATGGCAGGATATATAAGGTGCGCAAACATGATTTTGGTAGCTTTCAGCGCCCTCTATACCCATGTTCCGTTTATCGGTACTTATCGACACTCATTTTTAGTTAATGTTAAGTATGTCGTTAGATAAATTCTGATAGAATAACAGGGATATTGCAATTACCCTGGCCGTGGCATAACATATAAGGTGCGAAAACAGGATTCCGGCAGCTTACAGCTCCCTCTATACCCATGTTCCGCTCATCGGTTCATATCGTGACCAATTTTTTGTTATTGTTAAATGAGTCATCTAAAAAATTCTGAAAGAAAAACAGGGATATTGCAATTATCCTGTCCATGGCTGGAGATATAAGGTGCGAAAACACGATTTGGGTAGCTATCAGCGCCCTCTATACCCATGTCCCGCTCATCGGTTCATATCGTGACCAATTTTTTGTTATTGTTAAATGAGTCATCTAAAAAATTCTGAAAGAAAAACAGGGATATTGCAATTATCCTGTCCATGGCAGGAGATATAAGGTGCGAAAACACGATTCGGGCAGCTTTCAGCGCCCTCTATACCCATGTTCCGGTCATCAATACATATCGCGACCAATTTTTTGATATTGCTAAATGTGTCGTCTAAAAAATTCTGAAAGAAAAACACGAATATTTGAATTACCCTGGCCGTGGTAGAAGATATAAGGTGCGCAAACACGATTTGGGTAGCTATCAGCGCCCTCTATACCCATGTCCCGCTCATCGGTTCATATCGTGACCAATTTTTTGTTATTGTTAAATGAGTCATCTAAAAAATTCTGAAAGAAAAACAGGGATATTGCAATTGTCCTGGTCGTGGCATAAGATATCAGGTGCGAAAACACGATTCGTGCAGCTTTCAGCGCCCTCTATACTCATGTTCCTCTCATCAGTACATATTAAGACTAATTTTTAGTTATTGTTCATGGTGTCCTCTAATAAATTCTTAAAGAAAAACAGGGACATTATAATTGTTCTTGCCGTGGCAGAAGATATGAGCAGAGGCAGCTTTCAGCGCCTCTATACCCATGTTCCGCTTATAGGTTCATATCGGGTATAATATTTAATTATTGTTAAGTGTGTCCTCTAATAAATGCTGAAAATAAAACAGGGAGCTTTCAATTATCCTGGCCTTGGCAGAAGTTACACCGTGCGCAAACATGATTTGGATAGTTATCTGCGCCGTCTATACCCATGTTTCGCTCATCGGTTCATATCGCGACCAATTTTTTGTTATTGTTAATAGTGTCCTCAAATAAATTGTGAAAGAAAAACAGGGATGTTGCACTTTTTCTGGGCATGGAAGAAGATATAAGGTGCGAAAACACGATTGGGGCAGCTTTCGGCGCCCTCTATACCCATGTTCCGCTTATAGGTTCATATCGGGTATAATTTTTAATTATTGTTAAGTGTGTCCTGCGATAAATTGTGAAAGAAAAACATGGATATTGCAATTATCCTGGCCATGGCAGGAGATATAAGGGGTGCAAACATGATTTCGGTAGCTTTCAGCGCCCTCTATACCCATGTTCCTCTCATCAGTACCTATTAAGAATAATTTTTAGTTATTGTTCATTGTGTCCTCTAATAAATTCTGAAAGAAAAACAGGGATATTACAATTGTTCTTAACGTGGCAGAAGATATGAGCAGAGGCAGCTTTCAGCGCCTCTATACCCATGTTCCGCTTATAGGTTCATATCGGGTATAATATTTAATTATTGTTAAGTGTGTCCTCTAATAAATGCTGAAAATAAAACAGGGAGCTTTCAATTATCCTGGCCTTGGCAGAAGTTATACCGTGCGCAAACATGATTTGGATAGTAATCTGCGCCGTCTATACCCATGTTTCGCTCATCGGTTCATATCGCGACCAATTTTTTGTTATTGTTAATAGTGTCCTAAAATAAATTGTGAAAGAAAAACAGGGATGTTGCACTTTTCCTGGCCATGGCAGAAGATATAAGGTGCGAAAACACGATTGGGGCAGCTTTCAGCGCCCTCTATACCCATGTTCCGATTATAGGTTCATATCGGGTATAATTTTTAATTATTGTTAAGTGTGTCCTGCGATAAATTGTGAAAGAAAAACATGGATATTGCAATTATCCTGGCCATGGCAGGAGATATAAGGGGTGCAAACATGATTTCGGTAGCTTTCAGCGCACTCTATACCCATGTTCCTCTCATCAGTACCTATTAAGAATAATTTTTAGTTATTGTTCATTGTGTCCTCTAATAAATTCTGAAAGAAAAACAGGGATATTACAATTGTTCTTAACGTGGCAGAAGATATGAGCAGAGGCAGCTTTCAGCGCCTCTATACCCATGTTCCGCTTATAGGTTCATATCGGGTATAATATTTAATTATTGTTAAGTGTGTCCTCTAATAAATGCTGAAAATAAAACAGGGAGCTTTCAATTATCCTGGCCTTGGCAGAAGTTATACCGTGCGCAAACATGATTTGGATAGTAATCTGCGCCGTCTATACCCATGTTTCGCTCATCGGTTCATATCGCGACCAATTTTTTGTTATTGTTAATAGTGTCCTAAAATAAATTGTGAAAGAAAAACAGGGATGTTGCACTTTTCCTGGCCATGGCAGAAGATATAAGGTGCGAAAACACGATTGGGGCAGCTTTCAGCGCCCTCTATACCCATGTTCCGATTATAGGTTCATATCGGGTATAATTTTTAATTATTGTTAAGTGTGTCCTGCGATAAATTGTGAAAGAAAAACATGGATATTGCAATTATCCTGGCCATGGCAGGAGATATAAGGGGTGCAAACATGATTTTGGTAGCTTTCAGCGCCCTCTATACCCATGTTCCTCTCATCAGTTTATATTAAGACTAATTTTTAGTTATTGTTCATGGTGTCCTCTAATAAATTCTTAAAAAAAAACAGGGACATTATAATTGTTCTTGCCGTGGCAGAAGATATGAGCAGAGGCAGCTTTCAGCGCCTCTATACCCATGTTCCGCTTATAGTTTCATATCGGGTATAATATTTAATTATTGTTAAGTGTGTCCTGCGATAAATTGTGAAAGAAAAACAGGGATATTGCAATTATCCTGGCCATGGCAGGAGATATAAGGGGCGCAAACACGATTTTGGTAGCTTTCAGCGCCCTCTATACCCATGTTCCGCCCATCAGTAAATATCAAGACTAATTTTTAGTTATTGTTAATTGTGTCCTCTAATAAATTGTGAAAGAAAAACAGGGATGTTGCAATTACCCTGTCCATGGAAGAAGATATAAGGTGCGCCAACACGATTTGGATAGCTATCAGCGCCCTCTATACCCATGTTCCGCCAATCAGTAAATATCAAGACTAATTTTTAGTTATTGTTAATAGTGTCCTCTAATAAATTCTGAAAGAAAAACAGGGATATTACAATTGTTCTTACCGTGGCAGAAGATATGAGCAGAGGCAGCTTTCAGCGGCCTCTATACCCATGTTCCGCCCATCAGTAAATATCAAGACTAATTTTTAGTTATTGTTAATAGTGTCCTCTAATAAATTGTGAAAGAAAAACAGGGATATTGCAATTATCCTGTCCATGGCAGGAGATATGAGGTGCGAAAACACGATTCGGGCAGCTTTCAGCGCCCTCTATACCCATGTTCCGCTCATCAATACATATCGCGACCAATTTTTTGTTATTGTTAAATGTGTCCTCTAATAAATTCTTAAAAAAAAACAGGGACATTATAATTGTTCTTGCCGTGGCAGAAGATATGAGCAGAGGCAGCTTTCAGCGCCTCTATACCCATGTTCCGCTTATAGTTTCATATCGGGTATAATATTTAATTATTGTTAAGTGTGTCCTGCGATAAATTGTGAAAGAAAAACAGGGATGTTGCAATTATCCCGGCCATGGCAGAAGTTATAACGTGTGCCAACATGATTTTGGTAGCTTTCAGCGCCCTCTATACCCATGTTCCTCTCATCAGTTTATATTAAGACTAATTTTTAGTTATTGTTCATGGTGTCCTCTAATAAATTCTTAAAAAAAAACAGGGACATTATAATTGTTCTTGCCGTGGCAGAAGATATGAGCAGAGGCAGCTTTCAGCGCCTCTATACCCATGTTCCGCTTATAGTTTCATATCGGGTATAATATTTAATTATTGTTAAGTGTGTCCTGCGATAAATTGTGAAAGAAAAACAGGGATATTGCAATTATCCTGGCCATGGCAGGAGATATAAGGGGTGCAAACATGATTTCGGTAGCTTTCAGCGCACTCTATACCCATGTTCCTCTCATCAGTACCTATTAAGAATAATTTTTAGTTATTGTTCATTGTGTCCTCTAATAAATTCTGAAAGAAAAACAGGGATATTACAATTGTTCTTAACGTGGCAGAAGATATGAGCAGAGGCAGCTTTCAGCGCCTCTATACCCATGTTCCGCTTATAGGTTCATATCGGGTATAATATTTAATTATTGTTAAGTGTGTCCTCTAATAAATGCTGAAAATAAAACAGGGAGCTTTCAATTATCCTGGCCTTGGCAGAAGTTATACCGTGCGCAAACATGATTTGGATAGTAATCTGCGCCGTCTATACCCATGTTTCGCTCATCGGTTCATATCGCGACCAATTTTTTGTTATTGTTAATAGTGTCCTAAAATAAATTGTGAAAGAAAAACAGGGATGTTGCACTTTTCCTGGCCATGGCAGAAGATATAAGGTGCGAAAACACGATTGGGGCAGCTTTCAGCGCCCTCTATACCCATGTTCCGATTATAGGTTCATATCGGGTATAATTTTTAATTATTGTTAAGTGTGTCCTGCGATAAATTGTGAAAGAAAAACATGGATATTGCAATTATCCTGGCCATGGCAGGAGATATAAGGGGTGCAAACATGATTTTGGTAGCTTTCAGCGCCCTCTATACCCATGTTCCTCTCATCAGTTTATATTAAGACTAATTTTTAGTTATTGTTCATGGTGTCCTCTAATAAATTCTTAAAAAAAAACAGGGACATTATAATTGTTCTTGCCGTGGCAGAAGATATGAGCAGAGGCAGCTTTCAGCGCCTCTATACCCATGTTCCGCTTATAGTTTCATATCGGGTATAATATTTAATTATTGTTAAGTGTGTCCTGCGATAAATTGTGAAAGAAAAACAGGGATATTGCAATTATCCTGGCCATGGCAGGAGATATAAGGGGCGCAAACACGATTTTGGTAGCTTTCAGCGCCCTCTATACCCATGTTCCGCCCATCAGTAAATATCAAGACTAATTTTTAGTTATTGTTAATTGTGTCCTCTAATAAATTGTGAAAGAAAAACAGGGATGTTGCAATTACCCTGTCCATGGAAGAAGATATAAGGTGCGCCAACACGATTTGGATAGCTATCAGCGCCCTCTATACCCATGTTCCGCCAATCAGTAAATATCAAGACTAATTTTTAGTTATTGTTAATAGTGTCCTCTAATAAATTCTGAAAGAAAAACAGGGATATTACAATTGTTCTTACCGTGGCAGAAGATATGAGCAGAGGCAGCTTTCAGCGGCCTCTATACCCATGTTCCGCCCATCGGTTCATATCGTGACCAATTTTTTGTTATTGTTAAATGAGTCATCTAAAAAATTCTGAAAGAAAAACAGGGATATTGCAATTATCCTGTCCATGGCTGGAGATATAAGGTGCGAAAACACGATTTGGGTAGCTATCAGCGCCCTCTATACCCATGTCCCGCTCATCGGTTCATATCGTGACCAATTTTTTGTTATTGTTAAATGAGTCATCTAAAAAATTCTGAAAGAAAAACAGGGATATTGCAATTATCCTGTCCATGGCAGGAGATATAAGGTGCGAAAACACGATTCGGGCAGCTTTCAGCGCCCTCTATACCCATGTTCCGGTCATCAATACATATCGCGACCAATTTTTTGATATTGCTAAATGTGTCGTCTAAAAAATTCTGAAAGAAAAACACGAATATTTGAATTACCCTGGCCGTGGTAGAAGATATAAGGTGCGCAAACACGATTTGGGTAGCTATCAGCGCCCTCTATACCCATGTCCCGCTCATCGGTTCATATCGTGACCAATTTTTTGTTATTGTTAAATGAGTCATCTAAAAAATTCTGAAAGAAAAACAGGGATATTGCAATTGTCCTGGTCGTGGCATAAGATATCAGGTGCGAAAACACGATTCGTGCAGCTTTCAGCGCCCTCTATACTCATGTTCCTCTCATCAGTACATATTAAGACTAATTTTTAGTTATTGTTCATGGTGTCCTCTAATAAATTCTTAAAGAAAAACAGGGACATTATAATTGTTCTTGCCGTGGCAGAAGATATGAGCAGAGGCAGCTTTCAGCGCCTCTATACCCATGTTCCGCTTATAGGTTCATATCGGGTATAATATTTAATTATTGTTAAGTGTGTCCTCTAATAAATGCTGAAAATAAAACAGGGAGCTTTCAATTATCCTGGCCTTGGCAGAAGTTACACCGTGCGCAAACATGATTTGGATAGTTATCTGCGCCGTCTATACCCATGTTTCGCTCATCGGTTCATATCGCGACCAATTTTTTGTTATTGTTAATAGTGTCCTCAAATAAATTGTGAAAGAAAAACAGGGATGTTGCACTTTTTCTGGGCATGGAAGAAGATATAAGGTGCGAAAACACGATTGGGGCAGCTTTCGGCGCCCTCTATACCCATGTTCCGCTTATAGGTTCATATCGGGTATAATTTTTAATTATTGTTAAGTGTGTCCTGCGATAAATTGTGAAAGAAAAACATGGATATTGCAATTATCCTGGCCATGGCAGGAGATATAAGGGGTGCAAACATGATTTCGGTAGCTTTCAGCGCCCTCTATACCCATGTTCCTCTCATCAGTACCTATTAAGAATAATTTTTAGTTATTGTTCATTGTGTCCTCTAATAAATTCTGAAAGAAAAACAGGGATATTACAATTGTTCTTAACGTGGCAGAAGATATGAGCAGAGGCAGCTTTCAGCGCCTCTATACCCATGTTCCGCTTATAGGTTCATATCGGGTATAATATTTAATTATTGTTAAGTGTGTCCTCTAATAAATGCTGAAAATAAAACAGGGAGCTTTCAATTATCCTGGCCTTGGCAGAAGTTATACCGTGCGCAAACATGATTTGGATAGTAATCTGCGCCGTCTATACCCATGTTTCGCTCATCGGTTCATATCGCGACCAATTTTTTGTTATTGTTAATAGTGTCCTAAAATAAATTGTGAAAGAAAAACAGGGATGTTGCACTTTTCCTGGCCATGGCAGAAGATATAAGGTGCGAAAACACGATTGGGGCAGCTTTCAGCGCCCTCTATACCCATGTTCCGATTATAGGTTCATATCGGGTATAATTTTTAATTATTGTTAAGTGTGTCCTGCGATAAATTGTGAAAGAAAAACATGGATATTGCAATTATCCTGGCCATGGCAGGAGATATAAGGGGTGCAAACATGATTTTGGTAGCTTTCAGCGCCCTCTATACCCATGTTCCTCTCATCAGTTTATATTAAGACTAATTTTTAGTTATTGTTCATGGTGTCCTCTAATAAATTCTTAAAAAAAAACAGGGACATTATAATTGTTCTTGCCGTGGCAGAAGATATGAGCAGAGGCAGCTTTCAGCGCCTCTATACCCATGTTCCGCTTATAGTTTCATATCGGGTATAATATTTAATTATTGTTAAGTGTGTCCTGCGATAAATTGTGAAAGAAAAACAGGGATATTGCAATTATCCTGGCCATGGCAGGAGATATAAGGGGCGCAAACACGATTTTGGTAGCTTTCAGCGCCCTCTATACCCATGTTCCGCCCATCAGTAAATATCAAGACTAATTTTTAGTTATTGTTAATTGTGTCCTCTAATAAATTGTGAAAGAAAAACAGGGATGTTGCAATTACCCTGTCCATGGAAGAAGATATAAGGTGCGCCAACACGATTTGGATAGCTATCAGCGCCCTCTATACCCATGTTCCGCCAATCAGTAAATATCAAGACTAATTTTTAGTTATTGTTAATAGTGTCCTCTAATAAATTCTGAAAGAAAAACAGGGATATTACAATTGTTCTTACCGTGGCAGAAGATATGAGCAGAGGCAGCTTTCAGCGGCCTCTATACCCATGTTCCGCCCATCAGTAAATATCAAGACTAATTTTTAGTTATTGTTAATAGTGTCCTCTAATAAATTGTGAAAGAAAAACAGGGATATTGCAATTATCCTGTCCATGGCAGGAGATATGAGGTGCGAAAACACGATTCGGGCAGCTTTCAGCGCCCTCTATACCCATGTTCCGCTCATCAATACATATCGCGACCAATTTTTTGTTATTGTTAAATGTGTCCTCTAATAAATTCTTAAAAAAAAACAGGGACATTATAATTGTTCTTGCCGTGGCAGAAGATATGAGCAGAGGCAGCTTTCAGCGCCTCTATACCCATGTTCCGCTTATAGTTTCATATCGGGTATAATATTTAATTATTGTTAAGTGTGTCCTGCGATAAATTGTGAAAGAAAAACAGGGATGTTGCAATTATCCCGGCCATGGCAGAAGTTATAACGTGTGCCAACACGATTTGGATAGCTATGAGCGCACTCTATACCCATGTCCCGCACATCAGTACCTATTAAGAATAATTTTTAGTTATTGTTCATTGTGTCCTCTAATAAATTGTGAAAGAAAAACAGGGATATTGCAATTATCCTGTCCATGGCAGGAGATATAAGGTGCGAAAACACGATTCGGGCAGCTTTCAGCGCCCTCTATACCCATGTTCCGCTCATCAATACATATCGCGACCAATTTTTTGTTATTGTTAAATGTGTCATCTAAAAAATTCTGAAAGAAAAGCAGGGATGTCTATACCCATGTTCCGCTTATAGGTACTTATCGAGACTAATTTTTTGTTATTGTTAAATGTGTCATCTAAATAATTCTGAAACAAAAACAGGGATGTTGCAATTATCCTGGCCATGGCAGGATATATAAGGTGCGCAAACATGATTTTGGTAGCTTTCAGCGCCCTCTATACCCATGTTCCGTTTATCGGTACTTATCGACACTCATTTTTAGTTAATGTTAAGTATGTCGTTAGATAAATTCTGATAGAATAACAGGGATATTGCAATTACCCTGGCCGTGGCATAACATATAAGGTGCGAAAACAGGATTCCGGCAGCTTACAGCGCCCTCTATACCCATGTTCCGCTCATCGGTTCATATCGTGACCAATTTTTTGTTATTGTTAAATGAGTCATCTAAAAAATTCTGAAAGAAAAACAGGGATATTGCAATTATCCTGTCCATGGCTGGAGATATAAGGTGCGAAAACACGATTTGGGTAGCTATCAGCGCCCTCTATACCCATGTCCCGCTCATCGGTTCATATCGTGACCAATTTTTTGCTATTGTTAAATGAGTCATCTAAAAAATTCTGAAAGAAAAACAGGGATATTGCAATTATCCTGTCCATGGCAGGAGATATAAGGTGCGAAAACACGATTCGGGCAGCTTTCAGCGCCCTCTATACCCATGTTCCGGTCATCAATACATATCGCGACCAATTTTTTGATATTGCTAAATGTGTCGTCTAAAAAATTCTGAAAGAAAAACACGAATATTTGAATTACCCTGGCCGTGGTAGAAGATATAAGGTGCGCAAACACGATTTGGGTAGCTATCAGCGCCCTCTATACCCATGTCCCGCTCATCGGTTCATATCGTGACTAATTTTTTGTTATTGTTAAATGAGTCATCTAAAAAATTCTGAAAGAAAAACAGGGATATTGCAATTGTCCTGGTCGTGGCATAAGATATCAGGTGCGAAAACACGATTCGTGCAGCTTTCAGCGCCCTCTATACTCATGTTCCTCTCATCAGTACATATTAAGACTAATTTTTAGTTATTGTTCATGGTGTCCTCTAATAAATTCTTAAAGAAAAACAGGGACATTATAATTGTTCTTGCCGTGGCAGAAGATATGAGCAGAGGCAGCTTTCAGCGCCTCTATACCCATGTTCCGCTTATAGGTTCATATCGGGTATAATATTTAATTATTGTTAAGTGTGTCCTCTAATAAATGCTGAAAATAAAACAGGGAGCTTTCAATTATCCTGGCCTTGGCAGAAGTTATACCGTGCGCAAACATGATTTGGATAGTAATCTGCGCCGTCTATACCCATGTTCCGCTTATAGGTTCATATCGGGTATAATTTTTAATTATTGTTAAGTGTGTCCTGCGATAAATTGTGAAAGAAAAACATGGATATTGCAATTATCCTGGCCATGGCAGGAGATATAAGGGGTGCAAACATGATTTCGGTAGCTTTCAGCGCCCTCTATACCCATGTTCCTCTCATCAGTACATATTAAGACTAATTTTTAGTTATTGTTCATGGTGTCCTCTAATAAATTCTTAAAAAAAAACAGGGACATTATAATTGTTCTTGCCGTGGCAGAAGATATGAACAGAGGCAGCTTTCAGCGCCTCTATACCCATGTTCCGCTTATAGTTTCATATCGGGTATAATATTTAATTATTGTTAAGTGTGTCCTGCGATAAATTGTGAAAGAAAAACAGGGATATTGCAATTATCCTGTCCATGGCAGGAGATATAAGGTGCGAAAACACGATTCGGGCAGCTTTCAGCGCCCTCTATACCCATGTTCCGCTCATCAATACATATCGCGACCAATTTTTTGTTATTGTTAAATGTGTCATCTAAAAAATTCTGAAAGAAAAGCAGGGATGTCTATACCCATGTTCCGCTTATAGGTACTTATCGAGACTAATTTTTTGTTATTGTTAAATGTGTCATCTAAATAATTCTGAAACAAAAACAGGGATGTTGCAATTATCCTGGCCATGGCAGGATATATAAGGTGCGCAAACATGATTTTGGTAGCTTTCAGCGCCCTCTATACCCATGTTCCGTTTATCGGTACTTATCGACACTCATTTTTAGTTAATGTTAAGTATGTCGTTAGATAAATTCTGATAGAATAACAGGGATATTGCAATTACCCTGGCCGTGGCATAACATATAAGGTGCGAAAACAGGATTCCGGCAGCTTACAGCGCCCTCTATACCCATGTTCCGTTTATCGGTACTTATCGAGACTAATTTTTTATTATTGTTAAATGTGTCATCTAAAAAATTCTGAAACAAAAACAGGGATGTTGCAATTATTCTGGCCGTGGTAGAAGATATAAGGTGCGAAAACACGATTTGAGTAGCTAACAGCGCCCTCTATACCCATGTTCCGCTCATCGGTAGATATCGTGACTAATTTTTAATTATTGTTAAATGTGTGATCTAAAAAATTCTGAAAGAAAAACATGGATGCTACAATTATTCTGTCCGTGGTAGAAGATATAACGTGCGAAAACATGATTCGGGCAGCATTCAGCGCGCTCTATTCCCATGTGCCGTTTATCGGTACTTATCGAGACTAATTTCAAGACTAATTCTTCTAAATCGAGAAAAACAGGAATATTTGAATTACCCTGGCCATGGCAGAAGATATAAGGTGCGCTAACACGATTTGGGTAGCTATCAGCGCCCTCTATACCCATGTTCCGCTCATCGGTTCATATCGTGACCAATTTTTTGTTATTGTTAAATGAGTCATCTAAAAAATTCTGAAAGAAAAACAGGGATATTGCAATTATCCTGTCCATGGCTGGAGATATAAGGTGCGAAAACACGATTTGGGTAGCTATCAGCGCCCTCTATACCCATGTCCCGCTCATCGGTTCATATCGTAACCAATTTTTTGTTATTGTTAAATGAGTCATCTAAAAAATTCTGAAAGAAAAACAGGGATATTGCAATTATCCTGTCCATGGCAGGAGATATAAGGTGCGAAAACACGATTCGGGCAGCTTTCAGCGCCCTCTATACCCATGTTCCGGTCATCAATACATATCGCGACCAATTTTTTGATATTGCTAAATGTGTCGTCTAAAAAATTCTGAAAGAAAAACACGAATATTTGAATTACCCTGGCCGTGGTAGAAGATATAAGGTGCGCAAACACGATTTGGGTAGCTATCAGCGCCCTCTATACCCATGTCCCGCTCATCGGTTCATATCGTGACCAATTTTTTGTTATTGTTAAATGAGTCATCTAAAAAATTCTGAAAGAAAAACAGGGATATTGCAATTGTCCTGGTCGTGGCATAAGATATCAGGTGCGAAAACACGATTCGTGCAGCTTTCAGCGCCCTCTATACTCATGTTCCTCTCATCAGTACATATTAAGACTAATTTTTAGTTATTGTTCATGGTGTCCTCTAATAAATTCTTAAAGAAAAACAGGGACATTATAATTGTTCTTGCCGTGGCAGAAGATATGAGCAGAGGCAGCTTTCAGCGCCTCTATACCCATGTTCCGCTTATAGGTTCATATCGGGTATAATATTTAATTATTGTTAAGTGTGTCCTCTAATAAATGCTGAAAATAAAACAGGGAGCTTTCAATTATCCTGGCCTTGGCAGAAGTTATACCGTGCGCAAACATGATTTGGATAGTAATCTGCGCCGTCTATACCCATGTTTCGCTCATCGGTTCATATCGCGACCAATTTTTTGTTATTGTTAATAGTGTCCTCAAATAAATTGTGAAAGAAAAACAGGGATGTTGCACTTTTCCTGGCCATGGAAGAAGATATAAGGTGCGAAAACACGATTGGGGCAGCTTTCAGCGCCCTCTATACCCATGTTCCGCTTATAGGTTCATATCGGGTATAATTTTTAATTATTGTTAAGTGTGTCCTGCGATAAATTGTGAAAGAAAAACATGGATATTGCAATTATCCTGGCCATGGCAGGAGATATAAGGGGTGCAAACATGATTTTGGTAGCTTTCAGCGCCCTCTATACCCATGTTCCTCTCATCAGTACATATTAAGACTAATTTTTAGTTATTGTTCATGGTGTCCTCTAATAAATTCTTAAAAAAAAACAGGGACATTATAATTGTTCTTGCCGTGGCAGAAGATATGAACAGAGGCAACTTTCAGCGCCTCTATACCCATGTTCCGCTTATAGTTTCATATCGGGTATAATATTTAATTATTGTTAAGTGTGTCCTGCGATAAATTGTGAAAGAAAAACAGGGATATTGCAATTATCCTGTCCATGGCAGGAGATATAAGGTGCGAAAACACGATTCGGGCAGCTTTCAGCGCCCTCTATACCCATGTTCCGCTCATCAATACATATCGCGACCAATTTTTTGTTATTGTTAAATGTGTCATCTAAAAAATTCTGAAAGAAAAGCAGGGATGTCTATACCCATGTTCCGCTTATAGGTACTTATCGAGACTAATTTTTTGTTATTGTTAAATGTGTCATCTAAATAATTCTGAAACAAAAACAGGGATGTTGCAATTATCCTGGCCATGGCAGGATATATAAGGAGCGCAAACATGATTTTGGTAGCTTTCAGCGCCCTCTATACCCATGTTCCGTTTATCGGTACTTATCGACACTCATTTTTAGTTAATGTTAAGTATGTCGTTAGATAAATTCTGATAGAATAACAGGGATATTGCAATTACCCTGGCCGTGGCATAACATATAAGGTGCGAAAACAGGATTCCGGCAGCTTTCAGCGCCCTCTATACCCATGTTCCTCTGATCAGTACATATTAAGACTAATTTTTAGTTATTGTTCATGGTGTCCTCTAATAAATTCTTAAAAAAAAACAGGGACATTATAATTGTTCTTGCCGTGGCAGAAGATATGAACAGAGGCAGCTTTCAGCGCCTCTATACCCATGTTCCGCTTATAGTTTCATATCGGGTATAATATTTAATTATTGTTAAGTGTGTCCTGCGATAAATTGTGAAAGAAAAACAGGGATATTGCAATTATCCTGTCCATGGCAGGAGATATAAGGTGCGAAAACACGATTCGGGCAGCTTTCAGCGCCCTCTATACCCATGTTCCGCTCATCAATACATATCGCGACCAATTTTTTGTTATTGTTAAATGTGTCATCTAAAAAATTCTGAAAGAAAAGCAGGGATGTCTATACCCATGTTCCGCTTATAGGTACTTATCGAGACTAATTTTTTATTATTGTTAAATGTGTCATCTAAAAAATTCTGAAACAAAAACAGGGATGTTGCAATTATTCTGGCCGTGGTAGAAGATATAAGGTGCGAAAACACGATTTGAGTAGCTAACAGCGCCCTCTATACCCATGTTCCGCTCATCGGTAGATATCGTGACTAATTTTTAATTATTGTTAAATGTGTGATCTAAAAAATTCTGAAAGAAAAACATGGATGCTACAATTATTCTGTCCGTGGTAGAAGATATAACGTGCGAAAACATGATTCGGGCAGCATTCAGCGCGCTCTATTCCCATGTGCCGTTTATCGGTACTTATCGAGACTAATATCAAGACTAATTGTTCTAAATCGAGAAAAACAGGAATATTTGAATTACCCTGGCCATGGCAGAAGATATAAGGTGCGCTAACACGATTTGGGTAGCTATCAGCGCCCTCTATACCCATGTTCCGCTCATCGGTTCATATCGTGACCAATTTTTAGTTATTGTCAAATGTGTCCTCTAATAAATGCTGAAAGAAAAACAGGGAGCTTTCAATTATCCTGGCCATGGCAGAAGTTATAACGTGCGCCAACACGATGTTCCGCTCATCGGTTCATATCGTGACCAATTTTTTGTTATTGTTAAATGAGTCATCTAAAAAATTCTGAAAGATAAACAGGGATATTGCAATTATCCTGTCCATGGCTGGAGATATAAGGTGCGAAAACACGATTTGGGTAGCTATCAGCGCCCTCTATACCCATGTCCCGCTCATCGGTTCATATCGTAACCAATTTTTTGTTATTGTTAAATGAGTCATCTAAAAAATTCTGAAAGAAAAACAGGGATATTGCACTTTTCCTGGCCATGGAAGAAGATATAAGGTGCGAAAACACGATTGGGGCAGCTTTCAGCGCCCTCTATACCCATGTTCCGCTTATAGGTTCATATCGGGTATAATTTTTAATTATTGTTAAGTGTGTCCTGCGATAAATTGTGAAAGAAAAACATGGATATTGCAATTATCCTGGCCATGGCAGGAGATATAAGGGGTGCAAACACGATTTTGGTAGCTTTCAGCGCCCTCTATACCCATGTTCCTCTCATCAGTACATATTAAGACTAATTTTTAGTTATTGTTCATGGTGTCCTCTAATAAATTCTTAAAAAAAAACAGGGACATTATAATTGTTCTTGCCGTGGCAGAAGATATGAACAGAGGCAGCTTTCAGCGCCTCTATACCCATGTTCCGCTTATAGTTTCATATCGGGTATAATATTTAATTATTGTTAAGTGTGTCCTGCGATAAATTGTGAAAGAAAAACAGGGATATTGCAATAATCCTGTCCATGGCAGGAGATATAAGGTGCGAAAACACGATTCGGGCAGCTTTCAGCGCCCTCTATACCCATGTTCCGCTCATCAATACATATCGCGACCAATTTTTTGTTATTGTTAAATGTGTCATCTAAAAAATTCTGAAAGAAAAGCAGGGATGTCTATACCCATGTTCCGCTTATAGGTACTTATCGAGACTAATTTTTTGTTATTGTTAAATGTGTCATCTAAATAATTCTGAAACAAAAACAGGGATGTTGCAATTATCCTGGCCATGGCAGGATATATAAGGAGCGCAAACATGATTTTGGTAGCTTTCAGCGCCCTCTATACCCATGTTCCGTTTATCGGTACTTATCGACACTCATTTTTAGTTAATGTTAAGTATGTCGTTAGATAAATTCTGATAGAATAACAGGGATATTGCAATTACCCTGGCCGTGGCATAACATATAAGGTGCGAAAACAGGATTCCGGCAGCTTTCAGCGCCCTCTATACCCATGTTCCTCTCATCAGTACATATTAAGACTAATTTTCAGTTATTGTTCATGGTGTCCTCTAATAAATTCTTAAAAAAAAACAGGGACATTATAATTGTTCTTGCCGTGGCAGAAGATATGAACAGAGGCAGCTTTCAGCGCCTCTATACCCATGTTCCGCTTATAGTTTCATATCGGGTATAATATTTAATTATTGTTAAGTGTGTCCTGCGATAAATTGTGAAAGAAAAACAGGGATATTGCAATTATCCTGTCCATGGCAGGAGATATAAGGTGCGAAAACACGATTCGGGCAGCTTTCAGCGCCCTCTATACCCATGTTCCGCTCATCAATACATATCGCGACCAATTTTTTGTTATTGTTAAATGTGTCATCTAAAAAATTCTGAAAGAAAAGCAGGGATGTCTATACCCATGTTCCGCTTATAGGTACTTATCGAGACTAATTTTTTATTATTGTTAAATGTGTCATCTAAAAAATTCTGAAACAAAAACAGGGATGTTGCAATTATTCTGGCCGTGGTAGAAGATATAAGGTGCGAAAACACGATTTGAGTAGCTAACAGCGCCCTCTATACCCATGTTCCGCTCATCGGTAGATATCGTGACTAATTTTTAATTATTGTTAAATGTGTGATCTAAAAAATTCTGAAAGAAAAACATGGATGCTACAATTATTCTGTCCGTGGTAGAAGATATAACGTGCGAAAACATGATTCGGGCAGCATTCAGCGCGCTCTATTCCCATGTGCCGTTTATCGGTACTTATCGAGACTAATATCAAGACTAATTGTTCTAAATCGAGAAAAACAGGAATATTTGAATTACCCTGGCCATGGCAGAAGATATAAGGTGCGCTAACACGATTTGGGTAGCTATCAGCGCCCTCTATACCCATGTTCCGCTCATCGGTTCATATCGTGACCAATTTTTTGTTATTGTTAAATGAGTCATCTAAAAAATTCTGAAAGATAAACAGGGATATTGCAATTATCCTGTCCATGGCTGGAGATATAAGGTGCGAAAACACGATTTGGGTAGCTATCAGCGCCCTCTATACCCATGTCCCGCTCATCAATACATATCGCGACCAATTTTTTGATATTGCTAAATGTGTCGTCTAAAAAATTCTGAAAGAAAAACACGAATATTTGAATTACCCTGGCGGTGGTAGAAGATATAAGGTGCGCAAACACGATTTGGGTAGCTATCAGCGCCCTCTATACCCATGTCCCGCTCATCGGTTCATATCGTGACCAATTTTTTGTTATTGTTAAATGAGTCATCTAAAAAATTCTGAAAGAAAAACAGGGATATTGCAATTGTCCTGGTCGTGGCATAAGATATCAGGTGCGAAAACACGATTCGTGCAGCTTTCAGCGCCCTCTATACTCATGTTCCTCTCATCAGTACATATTAAGACTAATTTTTAGTTATTGTTCATGGTGTCCTCTAATAAATTCTTAAAGAAAAACAGGGACATTATAATTGTTCTTGCCGTGGCAGAAGATATGAGCAGAGGCAGCTTTCAGCGCCTCTATACCCATGTTCCGCTCATCGGTTCATATCGTGACCAATTTTTTGTTATTGTTAAATGAGTCATCTAAAAAATTCTGAAAGAAAAACAGGGATATTGCAATTATCCTGGCCATGGCAGGAGATATAAGGGGTGCAAACACGATTTTGATAGCTTTCAGCGCCCTCTATACCCATGTTCCGCCCATCAGTAAATATCAAGACTAATTTTTAGTTATTCTTAATAGTGTCCTCTAATAAATTCTGAAAGAAAAACAGGGATGTTGCAATTATCCTGGCCATGGAAGAAGATATAAGGTGCGAAAAAACGATTGGGGCAGCTTTCAGCGCCCTCTATACCCATGTTCCTCTCATCAGTAAATATCAAGACTAATTTTTAGTTATTGTTAATAGTGTCCTCAAATAAATTGTGAAAGAAAAACAGGGTTGTTTTAGTTATTGTCAAATGTGTCCTCTAATAAATGCTGAAAGAACAACAGGGATATTGCAATTATTCTGGCCGTGTTAGAAGATATAAGGTGCGCAAACACGATTGGGGCAGCTTTCAGCGCCCTCTATACCCATGTTCTTCTCATCAGTAAATATCAAGACTAATTTTTAGTTATTGTTATTAGTGTCCTCAAATAAATTGTGAAAGAAAAACAGGGTTGTTTTAGTTATTGTCAAATGTGTCCTCTAATAAATGCTGAAAGAAAAACAGGGAGCTTTCAATTATCCTGGCCATGGCAGAAGTTATAACGTGCGCCAACACGATTTGGATAGCTATCAGCGCACTCTATACCCATGTCCCGCTCATCAGTACCTATTAAGAATAATTTTTAGTTATTGTTCATTGTGTCCTCTAATAAATTCTTAAAAAAAACAGGGACATTATAATTGTTCTTGCCGTGGCAGAAGATATGAGCAGAGGCAGCTTTCAGCGCCTCTATACCCATGTTCCGCTTATAGGTTCATATCGGGTATAATATTTAATTATTGTTAAGTGTGTCCTGCGATAAATTGTGAAAGAAAAACAGGGATATTGCAATTATCCTGGCCATGGCAGGAGATATAAGGGGCGCAAACACGATTTTGGTAGCTTTCAGCGCCCTCTATACCCATGTTCCGCTCATCGGTTCATATCGTGACTAATTTTTATTATTGCTAAATGTGTACTCTCATAAATTCTGAAAGAAAAACAGGGATGTTGCAATTACCCTGGCCGTGGCATAAGATATAAGGTGCGAAAACACGATTCGGGCAGCTTTCAGCGTCCTCTAAACCCATGTTCCGCCCATCAGTAAATATCAAGACTAATTTTTAGTTATTGTTAATTGTGTCCTCTAATAAATTGTGAAAGAAAAACAGGGATGTTGCAATTATCAATGCCATGGAAGAAGATATGAGCAGAGGCAGCTTTCAACGCCCTCTGTACCCATGTTCCGCTCATCGGTTCATATCGTGACTAATTTTTAGTTATTGTTAATAGTGTCCTCAAATAAAATGTGAAAGAAAAACAGGGATGTTGCAATTATCCTGGCCATGGAAGAAGATATAAGGTGCGAAAAAACGATTGGAGCAGCTTTCAGCGCCCTCTATACCCATGTTCCGCCCATCAGTACCTATTAAGAATAATTTTTAGTTATTGTTCATTGTGTCCTCTAATAAATTCTGAAAGAAAAACAGGGACATTATAATTGTTCTTGCCGTGGCAGAAGATATGAGCAGAGGCAGCTTTCAGCGCCTCTATACCCATGTTCCGCTTATAGGTGCATATCGGGTATAATTTTTAATTATTGTTAAGTGTGTCCTGCGATAAATTCTGAAAGAAAAACTGGGATATTGCAATTATCCTGGCCATGGCAGGAGATAAAGGGGCGCAAACACGATTTTGGTAGCTTTCAGCGCCCTCTATACCCATGTTCCGCCCATCAGTAAATATCGTGACTAATTTTTAGTTATTCTTAATAGTGTTCTCTAATAAATTCTGAAAGAAAAACAGGGATGTTGCAATTATCCTGGCCATGGAAGAAGATATAAGGTGCGAAAACACGATTGGGGCAGCTTTCAGCGCCCTCTATACCCATGTCCCGCTTATAGGTTCATATCGGGTATAATTTTTAATTATTGTTAATTGTGTCCTGCGATAAATTGTGAAAGAAAAACAGAGATATTGCAATTATTCTGGCCGTGGTTGAAGATATAAGGTGCGAAATCACGATTTGGATAGCTATCAGCGCCCTCTATACCCATGTTCCGCTCATAAGTACATATCGCGACCAATTTTTAGTTATTGTCAAATGTTTCCTCTAATAAATGCTGAAAGAAAAACAGGGAGCTTTCAATTATCCTGGCCATGGAAGAAGATATAAGGTGCGCCAACACGATTTGGATAGCTATCAGCGCCCTCTATACCCATGTTCCGCCAATCAGTAAATATCAAGACTAATTTTTAGTTATTTTTAATAGGGTCCTCTAATAAATTGTGAAAGAAAAACAGGGATGTTGCAATTATCCTGGCCATGGAAGAAGATATAAGGTGCGAAAAAACGATTGGGGCAGCTTTCAGCGCCCTCTATACCCATGTTCCGCCCATCAGTACCTATTAAGAATAATTTTTAGTTATTGTTCATTGTGTCCTCTAATAAATTCTGAAAGAAAAACAGGGATATTACAATTGTTCTTACCGTGGCAGAAGATATGAGCAGAGGCAGCTTTCAGCGCCCTCTATACCCATGTTCCGCTTATAGGTTCATATCGGGTATAATATTTAATTATTGTTAAGTGTGTCCTGCGATAAATTGTGAAAGAAAAACAGGGATATTGCAATTATCCTGGCCATGGAAGAAGATATAAGGTGCGAAAACACGATTTCGGTAGCTATCAGCGCCCTCTATACCCATGTTCCGCTCATCGGTTCATATCGTGACTAATTTTTATTATTGCTAAATGTGTACTCTCATAAATTCTGAAAGAAAAACAGGGATGTTGCAATTACCCTGGCCGTGGCATAAGATATAAGGTGCGAAAACACGATTCGGGCAGCTTTCAGCGCCCTCTAAACCCATGTTCCGCCCATCAGTAAATATCAATACTAATTTTTAGTTATTGTTAATTGTGTCCTCTAATAAATTGTGAAAGAAAAACAGGGATGTTGCAATTATCAATGCCATGGAAGAAGATATGAGCAGAGGCAGCTTTCAACGCCCTCTGTACCCATGTTCCGCTCATCGGTTCATATCGTGACTAATTTTTAGTTATTGTTAATAGTGTCCTCAAATAAAATGTGAAAGAAAAACAGGGATGTTGCAATTATCCTGGCCATGGAAGAAGATATAAGGTGCGAAAAAACGATTGGAGCAGCTTTCAGCGCCCTCTATACCCATGTTACGCCCATCAATACCTATTAAGAATAATTTTTAGTTATTGTTCATTGTGTCCTCTAATAAATTCTGAAAGAAAAACAGGGACATTATAATTGTTCTTGCCGTGGCAGAAGATATGAGCAGAGGCAGCTTTCAGCGCCTCTATACCCATGTTCCGCTTATAGGTGCATATCGGGTATAATTTTTAATTATTGTTAAGTGTGTCCTGCGATAAATTCTGAAAGAAAAACTGGGATATTGCAATTATCCTGGCCATGGCAGGAGATGTAAGGTGCGCAAACACGATTTGGGTAGCTATCAGCGCCCTCTATACCCATGTTCCGCTCATCGGTTCATATCAAGACTAATTTTTAGTTATTGTTAATAGTGTCCTCAAATAAATTGTGAAAGAAAAACAGGGTTGTTTTCGTTATTGTCAAATGTGTCCTCTAATAAATGCTGAAAGAAAAACAGGGAGTTTTCAATTATCCTGGCCATGGCAGAAATTATAACGTGCGCCAACACGATTTGGATAGCTATCAGCGCACTCTAAACCCATGTTCCGCCCATCAGTAAATATCAAGACTAATTTTTAGTTATTGTTAATTGTGTCCTCTAATAAATTCTGAAAGAAAAACAGGGACATTATAATTGTTCTTGCCGTGGCAGAAGATATGAGCAGAGGCAGCTTTCAGCGCCTCTATACCCATGTTCCGCTTATAGGTTCATATCGGGTATAATATTTAATTATTGTTAAGTGTGTCCTGCGATAAATTCTGAAAGAAAAACTGGGATATTGCAATTATCCTGGCCATGGCAGGAGATGTAATGTGCGAAAACACGATTGGGGCAGCTTTCAGCGCCCTCTAAACCCATGTTCCGCCCATCAGTAAATATCAAGACTAATTTTTAGTTATTGTTAATTGTGTCCTCTAATAAATTGTGAAAGAAAAACAGGGATGTTGCAATTATCCTGGCCATGGAAGAAGATATGAGCAGAGGCAGCTTTCAACGCCCTCTGTACCCATGTTCCGCTCATCGGTTCATATCGTGACTAATTTTTAGTTATTGTTAATAGTGTCCTCAAATAAAATGTGATAGAAAAACAGGGATGTTGCAATTATCCTGGCCATGGAAGAAGATATAATGTGCGCAAACACGATTTGGGTAGCTATCAGCGCCCTCTATACCCATGTTCCTCTCATCAGTACATATTAAGACTAATTTTTAGTTATTGTTCATGGTGTCCTCTAATAAATTATTAAAGAAAAACAGGGACATTATAATTGTTCTTGCCGTGGCAGAAGATATGAGCAGAGGCAGCTTTCAGCGCCTCTATACCCATGTTCCGCTTATAGGTTCATATCGGGTATAATATTTAATTATTGTTAAGTGTGTCCTCTAATAAATGCTGAAAATAAAACAGGGAGCTTTCAATTATCCTGGCCTTGGCAGAAGTTATACCGTGCGCAAACATGATTTGGATAGTAATCTGCGCCGTCTATACCCATGTTTCGCTCATCGGTTCATATCGCGACCAATTTTTTGTTATTGTTAATAGTGTCCTTAAATAAATTGTGAAAGAAAAACAGGGATGTTGCACTTTTCCTGGCCATGGAAGAAGATATAAGGTGCGCCAACACGATTTGGATAGCTATCAGGGCCCTCTATACCCATGTCCCGCTCATCAGAACCTATTAAGAATAATTTTTAGTTATTGTTCATTGTGTCCTCTAATAAATTCTGAAAGAAAAACAGGGATATTACAATTGTTCTTACCGTGGCAGATGATATGAGCAGAGGCAGCTTTCAGCGCCCTCTATACCCATGTTCCGCCCATCAGTAAATATCAAGACTAATTTTTAGTTATTGTTAATAGTGTCCTCTAATAAATTGTGAAAGAAAAACAGGGACATTATAATTGTTCTTGCCGTGGCAGAAGATATGAGCAGAGGCAGCTTTCAGCGCCTCTATACACATGTTCCGCTTATAGGTTCATATCGGGTATAATATTTAATTATTGTTAAGTGTGTCCTCTAATAAATGCTGAAAATAAAACAGGGAGCTTTCAATTATCCTGGCCTTGGCAGAAGTTATACCGTGCGCAAACATGATTTGGATAGTAATCTGCGCCGTCTATACCCATGTTTCGCTCATCGGTTCATATCGCGACCAATTTTTTGTTATTGTTAATAGTGTCCTCAAATAAATTGTGAAAGAAAAACAGGGATGTTGCACTTTTCCTGGCCATGGAAGAAGATATAAGGTGCGCCAACACGATTTGGATAGCTATCAGGGCCCTCTATACCCATGTCCCGCTCATCAGAACCTATTAAGAATAATTTTTAGTTATTGTTCATTGTGTCCTCTAATAAATTCTGAAAGAAAAACAGAGATATTACAATTGTTCTTACCGTGGCAGATGATATGAGCAGAGGCAGCTTTCAGCGCCCTCTATACCCATGTTCCGCCCATCAGTAAATATCAAGACTAATTTTTAGTTATTGTTAATAGTGTCCTCTAATAAATTGTGAAAGAAAAACAGGGATGTTGCAATTATCCTGGCCATGGAAGAAGATATAACGTGCGCCAACACGATTTGGATAGCTATCAGCGCACTCTATACCCATGTTCCGCCAATCAGTAAATATCAAGACTAATTTTTAGTTATTTTTAATAGTGTCCTCTAATAAATTGTGAAAGAAAAACAGGGATGTTGCAATTATCCTGGCCATGGAAGAAGATATAAGGTGCGAAAAAACGATTGGGGCAGCTTTCAGCGCCCTCTATACCCATGTTCCGCTCATCAGTACCTATTAAGAATAATTTTTAGTTATTGTTCATTGTGTCCTCTAATAAATTCTGAAAGAAAAACAGGGACATTATAATTGTTCTTGCCGTGGCAGAAGATATGAGCAGAGGCAGCTTTCAGCGCCTCTATACCCATGTTCCGCTTATAGGTTCATATCGGGTATAATATTTAATTATTGTTAAGTGTGTCCTGCGATAAATTGTGAAAGAAAAACTGGGATATTGCAATTATCCTGGCCATGGCAGGAGATATAAGGTGCGAAAACACGATTGGGGCAGCTTTCAGCGCCCTCTAAACCCATGTACCGCCCATCAGTAAATATCAAGACTAATTTTTAGTTATTGTTAATTGTGTCCTCTAATAAATTGTGAAAGAAAAACAGGGATGTTGCAATTATCCTGGCCATGGAAGAAGATATGAGCAGAGGCAGCTTTCAACGCCCTCTGTACCCATGTTCCGCTCATCGGTTCATATCGTGACTAATTTTTAGTTATTGTTAATAGTGTCCTCAAATAAAATGTGATAGAAAAACAGGGATGTTGCAATTATCCTGGCCATGGAAGAAGATATCAGGTGCGAAAACACGATTCGTGCAGCTTTCAGCGCCCTCTATACTCATGTTCCTCTCATCAGTACATATTAAGACTAATTTTTAGTTATTGTTCATGGTGTCCTCTAATAAATTCTGAAAGAAAAACAGGGACATTATAATTGTTCTTGCCGTGGCAGAAGATATGAGCAGAGGCAGCTTTCAGCGCCTCTATACCCATGTTCCGCTTATAGGTTCATATCGGGTATAATATTTAATTATTGTTAAGTGTGTCCTGCGATAAATTGTGAAAGAAAAACTGGGATATTGCAATTATCCTGGCCATGGCAGGAGATATAAGGTGCGCAAACACGATTTGGGTAGCTTTCAGCGCCCTCTATACCCATGTTCCTCTCATCAGTAAATATCAAGACTAATTTTTAGTTATTGTTAATAGTGTCCTCAAATAAATTGTGAAAGAAAAACAGGGTTGTTTTAGTTATTGTCAAATGTGTCCTCTAATAAATGCTGAAAGACAAACAGGGAGCTTTCAATTATCCTGGCCATGGCAGAAGTTATAACGTGTGCCAACACGATTTGGATAGCTATCTGCGCCGTCTATACCCATGTTCCGCTGATCGGTTCATATCGCGACCAATTTTTAGTTATTGTCAAATGTGTCCTCTAATAAATTGTGAAAGAAAAACAGGGATGTTGCAATTATCCTGGCCATGGAAGAAGATATGAGCAGAGGCAGCTTTCAACGCCCTCTGTACCCATGTTCCGCTCATCGGTTCATATCGCGACCAATTTTTAGTTATTGTCAAATGTGTCCTCTAATAAATTGTGAAAGAAAAACAGGGATGTTGCAATTATCCTGGCCATGGAAGAAGATATGAGCAGAGGCAGCTTTCAACGCCCTCTATACCCATGTTCCTCTCATCAGTAAATATCAAGACTAATTTTTAGTTATTGTTAATAGTGTCCTCAAATAAATTGTGAAAGAAAAACAGGGATGTTTTAGATATTGTCAAATGTGTCCTCTAATAAATGCTGAAAGAAAAACAGGGAGCTTTCAATTATCCTGGCCATGGCAGAAGTTATAACGTGCGCCAACACGATTTGGATAGCTATCAGCGCACTCTATACCCATGTCCCGCTCATCAGAACCTATTAAGAATAATTTTTAGTTATTGTTCATTGTGTCCTCTAATAAATTCTGAAAGAAAAACAGGGATATTACAATTGTTCTTACCGTGGCAGATGATATGAGCAGAGGCAGCTTTCAGCGCCCTCTATACCCATGTTCCGCCCATCAGTAAATATCAAGACTAATTTTTAGTTATTGTTAATAGTGTCCTCTAATAAATTGTGAAAGAAAAACAGGGATGTTGCAATTATCCTGGCCATGGAAGAAGATATAACGTGCGCCAACACGATTTGGATAGCTATCAGCGCACTCTATACCCATGTTCCGCCAATCAGTAAATATCAAGACTAATTTTTAGTTATTTTTAATAGTGTCCTCTAATAAATTGTGAAAGAAAAACAGGGATGTTGCAATTATCCTGGCCATGGAAGAAGATATAAGGTGCGAAAAAACGATTGGGGCAGCTTTCAGCGCCCTCTATACCCATGTTCCGCTCATCAGTACCTATTAAGAATAATTTTTAGTTATTGTTCATTGTGTCCTCTAATAAATTCTGAAAGAAAAACAGGGACATTATAATTGTTCTTGCCGTGGCAGAAGATATGAGCAGAGGCAGCTTTCAGCGCCTCTATACCCATGTTCCGCTTATAGGTTCATATCGGGTATAATATTTAATTATTGTTAAGTGTGTCCTGCGATAAATTGTGAAAGAAAAACTGGGATATTGCAATTATCCTGGCCATGGCAGGAGATATAAGGTGCGAAAACACGATTGGGGCAGCTTTCAGCGCCCTCTAAACCCATGTACCGCCCATCAGTAAATATCAAGACTAATTTTTAGTTATTGTTAATTGTGTCCTCTAATAAATTGTGAAAGAAAAACAGGGATGTTGCAATTATCCTGGCCATGGAAGAAGATATGAGCAGAGGCAGCTTTCAACGCCCTCTGTACCCATGTTCCGCTCATCGGTTCATATCGTGACTAATTTTTAGTTATTGTTAATAGTGTCCTCAAATAAAATGTGATAGAAAAACAGGGATGTTGCAATTATCCTGGCCATGGAAGAAGATATAATGTGCGCAAACACGATTTGGGTAGCTATCAGCGCCCTCTATACCCATGTTCCGCTCATCGGTTCATATCGTGACTAATTTTTATTATTGCTATATGTGTAATCTCATAAATTCTGAAAGAAAAACAGGGATGTTGCAATTATCAATGCCATGGAAGAAGATATGAGCAGAGGCAGCTTTCAACGCCCTCTGTACCCATGTTCCGCTCATCGGTTCATATCGTGACTAATTTTTAGTTATTGTTAATAGTGTCCTCAAATAAAATGTGATAGAAAAACAGGGATGTTGCAATTATCCTGGCCATGGAAGAAGATATCAGGTGCGAAAACACGATTCGTGCAGCTTTCAGCGCCCTCTATACTCATGTTCCTCTCATCAGTACATATTAAGACTAATTTTTAGTTATTGTTCATGGTGTCCTCTAATAAATTCTGAAAGAAAAACAGGGACATTATAATTGTTCTTGCCGTGGCAGAAGATATGAGCAGAGGCAGCTTTCAGCGCCTCTATACCCATGTTCCGCTTATAGGTTCATATCGGGTATAATATTTAATTATTGTTAAGTGTGTCCTGCGATAAATTGTGAAAGAAAAACTGGGATATTGCAATTATCCTGGCCATGGCAGGAGATATAAGGTGCGCAAACACGATTTGGGTAGCTTTCAGCGCCCTCTATACCCATGTTCCTCTCATCAGTAAATATCAAGACTAATTTTTAGTTATTGTTAATAGTGTCCTCAAATAAATTGTGAAAGAAAAACAGGGTTGTTTTAGTTATTGTCAAATGTGTCCTCTAATAAATGCTGAAAGACAAACAGGGAGCTTTCAATTATCCTGGCCATGGCAGAAGTTATAACGTGTGCCAACACGATTTGGATAGCTATCTGCGCCGTCTATACCCATGTTCCGCTGATCGGTTCATATCGCGACCAATTTTTAGTTATTGTCAAATGTGTCCTCTAATAAATTGTGAAAGAAAAACAGGGATGTTGCAATTATCCTGGCCATGGAAGAAGATATGAGCAGAGGCAGCTTTCAACGCCCTCTGTACCCATGTTCCGCTCATCGGTTCATATCGCGACCAATTTTTAGTTATTGTCAAATGTGTCCTCTAATAAATTGTGAAAGAAAAACAGGGATGTTGCAATTATCCTGGCCATGGAAGAAGATATGAGCAGAGGCAGCTTTCAACGCCCTCTATACCCATGTTCCTCTCATCAGTAAATATCAAGACTAATTTTTAGTTATTGTTAATAGTGTCCTCAAATAAATTGTGAAAGAAAAACAGGGTTGTTTTAGATATTGTCAAATGTGTCCTCTAATAAATGCTGAAAGAAAAACAGGGAGCTTTCAATTATCCTGGCCATGGCAGAAGTTATAACGTGCGCCAACACGATTTGGATAGCTATCAGCGCACTCTATACCCATGTTCCGCCAATCAGTAAATATCAAGACTAATTTTTAGTTATTTTTAATAGTGTCCTCTAATAAATTGTGAAAGAAAAACAGGGATGTTGCAATTATCCTGGCCATGGAAGAAGATATAAGGTGCGAAAAACAATTGGGGCAGCTTTCAGCACCCTCTATACCCATGTTCCGCCCATCAGTACCTATTAAGAATAATTTTTAGTTATTGTTCATTGTGTCCTCTAATAAATTCTGAAAGAAAAGCAGGGACATTATAATTGTTCTTGCCGTGGCAGAAGATATGAGCAGAGGCAGCTTTCAGCGCCTCTATACCCATGTTCCGCTTATAGGTTCATATCGGGTATAATATTTAATTATTGTTAAGTGTGTCCTGCGATAAATTGTGAAAGAGAAACAGGGATATTGCAATTATCCTGGCCATGGCAGGAGATATAAGGGGCGCAAACACGATTTTGGTAGCTTTCAGCGCCCTCTATACCCATGTTCCGCCCATCAGTAAATATCAAGACTACATTTTAGTTATTGTTAATTGTGTCCTCTAATAAATTGTGAAAGAAAAACAGGGATGTTGCAATTATCCTGGCCATGGCAGGAGATATAAGGGGCGCAAACACGATTTTGGTAGCTTTCAGCGCCCTCTATACCCATGTTCCGCCCATCAGTAAATATCGTGACTAATTTTTAGTTATTCTTAATAGTGTCCTCTAATAAATTCTGAAAGAAAAACAGGGATGTTGCAATTATCCTGGCCATGGAAGAAGATATAAGGTGCGAAAACACGATTGGGGCAGCTTTCAGCGCCCTCTATACCCATGTTCCGCTTATAGGTTCATATCGGGTATAATTTTTAATTATTGTTAATTGTGTCCTGCGATAAATTGTGAAAGAAAAACAGAGATATTGCAATTATTCTGGCCGTGGTTGAAGATATAAGGTGCGAAATCACGATTTGGATAGCTATCAGCGAACTCTATACCCATGTCCCGCTCATCAGTACCTATTAAGAATAATTTTTAGTTATTGTTCATTGTGTCCTCTAATAAATTCTGAAAGAAAAACAAGGATATTACAATTGTTCTTACCGTGGCAGAAGATATGAGCAGAGGCAGCTTTCAGCGCACTCTACCCCCATGTTCCGCTCATCAGTACATATCGCGACCAATTTTTAGTTATTGTCAAATGTGTCCTCTAATAAATGCTGAAAGAAAAACAGGGAGCTTTCAATTATCCTGGCCATGGCAGAAGTTATAACGTGCGCCAACACGATTTGGATAGCTATCAGCGCCCTCTATACCCATGTCCCGCTCATCAGTACCTATTAAGAATAATTTTAATTATTGTTCATTGTGTCCTCTAATAAATTCTGAAAGAAAAACAGGGATATTACAATTGTTCTTACCGTGGCAGATGATATGAGCAGAGGCAGCTTTCAGCGCCCTCTATACCTATGTTCCGCCCATCAGTAAATATCAAGACTAATTTTTAGTTATTGTTAATAGTGTCCTCTAATAAATTGTGAAAGAAAAACAGGGATGTTGCAATTATCCTGGCCATGGAAGAAGATATAAGGTGCGAAAAAACGATTGGGGCAGCTTTCAGCGCCCTCTATACCCATGTTCCGCCCATCAGTACCTATTAAGAATAATTTTTAGTTATTGTTCATTGTGTCTCATCTAATAAATTCTGAAAGAAAAACAGGGACATTATAATTGTTCTTGCCGTGGCAGAAGATATGAGCAGAGGCAGCTTTCAGCGCCTCTATACCCATGTTCCTCTCATCAGTAAATATCAAGACTAATTTTTAGTTATTGTTAATAGTGTCCTCAAATAAATTGTGAAAGAAAAACAGGGTTGTTTTAGTTATTGTCAAATGTGTCCTCTAATAAATGCTGAAAGAAAAACAGGGAGCTTTCAATTATCCTGGCCATGGCAGAAGTTATAACGTGTGCCAACACGATTTGGATAGCTATCTGCGCCGTCTATACCCATGTTCCGCTGATCGGTTCATATCGCGACCAATTTTTAGTTATTGTCAAATGTGTCCTCTAATAAATTGTGAAAGAAAAACAGGGATGTTGCAATTATCCTGGCCATGGAAGAAGATATGAGCAGAGGCAGCTTTCAACGCCCTCTGTACCCATGTTCCGCTCATCGGTTCATATCGTGACTAATTTTTAATTATTGTTAATAGTGTCCTCAAATAAATTCTGATAGAAAAACAGGGATGTTGCAATTATCCTGGCCATGGAAGAAGATATAAGGTGCGAAAACACGATTGGGACAGCTTTCAGCGCCCTCTATACCCATGTTCCGCTTATAGGTTCATATCGGGTATAATTTTTAATTATTGTTAAGTGTGTCCTGCGATAAATTCTGAAAGAAAAACTGGGATATTGCAATTATCCTGGCCATGGCAGAAGTTATAACGTGCGCCAACACGATTTGGATAGCTATCAGCGCACTCTATACCCATGTCCCGCTCATCAGTACCTATTAAGAATAATTTTTAGTTATTGTTCATTGTGTCCTCTAATAAATTCTGAAAGAAAAACAGGGATATTACAATTGTTCTTAACGTGGCAGAAGATATGAGCAGAGGCAGCTTTCAGCGCCCTCTATACCCATGTTCCGCCCATCAGTAAATATCAAGACTAATTTTTAGTTATTGTTAAAAGTGTCCTCTAATAAATTGTGAAAGAAAAACAGGGATGTTGCAATTATCCTGGCCATGGAAGAAGATGTAAGGTGCGCCAACACGATTTGGATAGCTATCAGCGCCCTCTATACCCATGTTCCGCCAATCAGTAAATATCAAGACTAATTTTTAGTTATTGTTAATAGTGTCCTCTAATAAATTCTGAAAGAAAAACAGGGATGTTGCAATTATCCCGGCCATGGCAGAAGTTATAACGTGTGCCAACACGATTTGGATAGCTATCAGCGCACTCTATACCCATGTCCCGCTCATCAGTACCTATTAAGAATAATTTTTGGTTATTGTTCATTGTGTCCTCTAATAAATTCTGAAAGAAAAACAGGGATATTACAATTGTTCTTACCGTGGCAGAAGATATGAGCAGAGGCAGCTTTCAGCGGCCTCTATACCCATGTTCCGCCCATCAGTAAATATCAAGACTAATTTTTAGTTATTGTCGAATGTGTCCTCTAATAAATTGTGAAAGAAAAACAGGGATGTTGCAATTATCCTGGCCATGGAAGAAGATATGAGCAGAGGCAGCTTTCAACGCCCTCTGTACCCATGTTCCGTTTATCGGTACTTATCGACACTAATTTTTAGTTATTGTTAAGTGTGTCGTTAGATAAATTCTGAAAGAAAAACAGGGATGTTGCAATTATTCTGGCCGTGGTTGAAGATATAAGGTGCGCAATCACGATTGGGGTAGCTATCAGCTCCCTCTATACCCATGTTCCGCTTATTGGTACTTATCGACACTAATTTTTAGTTATTGTTAAGTGTGTCCTTCGATAAATTATGAAAGAAAAACAGGGATATTACAATTGGTCTTGCCGTGGCAGAAGATATGAGCAACGGCAGCTTTCAGCGCCCTCTATACCCATGTTCCGCCCATCCGTACATATCAAGACTAATTTTTAGTTATTGTTAAATGTGTCCTTCGATAAATTCTGAAAGAAAAACAGCGATATTGCAATTATCCTGGCCGTGGCATAAGATATAAGGTGTGAAAACACGATTCGGGCAGCTTTTAGCGCCCTCTATACCCATGTTCCGCTCATCAGTACATATCGCGACCAATTTTTTGTTATTGCTAAATGTGTCATCTAAAAAATTCTGAAAGGAAAACAGGGATTTTGCAATTATCCTGGCCATGGCAGAAGATATAAGCTGCGAACACACGATTTGCGCAGCTTTTACCAAGCAACCCCTGCTGGAGGGTTGGCTGGGTGCGATTTACTGCTCCAAGAGTAGTCTGGTATCATTTGACAATCACTACAGTGCACTTGAACTCGGAAAAAAAAAATCTTCGTTGCTAGAAACGTTGCAAACTTCATACACATTTTTGCCGCACTTATAACTAAAATACATTCTTACCAGTTCTTTTGCTACTTAAGTTTTCAAACACGCAAATTTATGTATATAATCATACACAGACAAAGTTGTTTCTGTAAGAAGGCTTTTTATCTGTCTGAAAGTTGACCTCCACTTATTTAATAATTTATCTCTAGGTTCAAGGTGGTTACTGATCCAAACAATATCTGCATTATCGGTGCATAAAATAATATAAATATATATTTAGAGATTGATGGTTGCATCTCTTCTTCTACGCTTCCTGATAGGAGATAAGGTAGGAAAGGACGAACCGACAGGGTACAGAGTGTAATAATAATACTGAATGCTGATTGTGATTAGATTATATTCAACTATGTACCGGAAGACTAGATCTGTTCGCACCGGCGGCTAGGCCGTGACTGATTCACGAAAGTGACTAAGATTCTAATCTCTCCTCGCGCTCGCCACGTCGTGGTGCTCCGCTAGGTGCCGCGTCAGGATGCACGTGGTGGTAGGAGGGGACCGCTACATATATTGTTATGTTTGAATAATTAATGCGTATAGTCTCCTTACCATTTATAGTGTTGATTTCATGATCATTTAAAACATTACTTTGTTTTTTTGCTCTGCTGTTACGCTATATATTTGAATCCCCCAAGCAGGCCTTCACGTAATTATAATGATGGAAAAATTTTCCACTAGTTTATATGCTTGTATTATCCTATTGTATAAATGGCATGTAATATGTGGCAGCATTTTCGGTTGGAAAAATTGAAATAATATCTCTTGTCAATATTTCAAAACGGTCTCTAGTTATCCTAAAAAGTGATTACAATTTAAAATAATTTTTTCAATGTGTCTACATATTGATGTCCACATTGACGTCTATCAATATAAAAATTTTAATACTGACACAAATTTTTCTAGATACTGATCTTCTGTGATATTTCTTATTAAATATTCTTTTTCCCTGGCAATAACTAACCGTACGAGTTTTGATCTTATAATACGTTTCAATGGGTGTTTCTTTAACAAACTATCTTATGTAGGTATGCTTTTAAAATGATTTTTTCATCAGTTTTTGATTTCAAATATTTATCTAGTCCTTTTAATAATAGATTAATTAATTAAACAAATTATTTTGAAATGAAAGTAAAAATAATTAGATAAATATAAATAACATACTGTAGTAATTTGTACTTCGACTTCTTGATTTTGGCCTGGTAGGGCCTGGTTATCCGCTTGTAGATTTTGGGCTGGTGTCCCTGGTGGTGGTGCTGGATTATTCGTAGCTTGTTGATTTTGGCCTTAATTGGGCTCCGGGTAGTACTGCTTGGTTATTTGCAGCTTGCTAATGTTGGCCTGGTGGTAGTGCCTGGTTACCCGTACCTTGTTGATTTTGGACTTGGGCTCCTGGTGGTAATGTCTGATTATTCGTAGCTTGCTGGGGTTGGGCTGGTGGTAGTGCCAGGTTACCCGTACCTTGTAGAAATATCTAGCAGTAAATTGGTACTAGAACCGATTGTAACGCAGACCATGGGCGCTAATGGGGTGGCTTTTGAAGCATGTGTGTCTCTCACATAGACAACTTAGTACTAGAATGATCAGTGGGAACAGAGACATTTCTGTGCCATACCGAGTCAGTGATGTCGGGGTTTATTTTGTATTTTTAAGAAAATAACAAAAAACCATCGTCCGCCTGATTTGACTCGCTTGGATTTTGGGTGTAGAAGATCGCAAAACGTGAGCGAAATGTAAAAAATTTTATTACAAATATTATTATTTACGGAAATTTCCCAATTTAGACAAATTGTATATTAGATAATCTGTTTTTTATAAATTATTATTTAGATCAATTGTTATTTATATAAAAGGTTTAGATAAATTTTCATTAGATAAATTCTCCGAAAATCGCAACCAGACACGATTGTCGATTGTGAGGTTGTGCTATAGAATGATACTGTTGTGGGGTTTGGGAGGTGTTTTTCTACGTTACTCGATTTTCTCACTAGCTTAGTTCGTGCGAAAACCATTTCCCATAAGTGTTATAATATACTATAATGTGATAGCGGGAGCCCAGAACGATTGCTTTAGCTTTAAAAACGTTTTAGACAATTTTGTGGAACCAGCCCATTATCCTACCGGCGTTAGCACTTATCTTGTCAGAATCGAGCTCCTGAAGGTGACATTGACTGTATATTTGCAAGTCATCCGCGTAGATTAGATGTGAAACATTAGAATAAATTAAAAAAATTTGATTATTATTGATACTACATCTCCCACCCTTCGATACTTTCCTTTATAAACTTCACAAAATTACTTATTACTTGTACGTGGATTTGGATACTCCATCTACATATTAATTGACGTACTAAAATCATCATCAAAAACCAAAATTTCTAAACCTACCAATCCCTCACAGCAAGAGTTTTGGTTTTGCCTAAAGGCAAGATTTTGATCGAGGAATCTTATTACGAATCAATTAATCTTATTATTAATCTTACTTTTCCGCTCGCTCGCCTCCCTTCAACGTGCCGACATATGTAAAAATTTAATATTTTCATCTCACTGCGTATTAGCTGGTAAATTGATTTAGATCAGGCTTAGGATGTTGTATTTTGATTTTGATTTTTGTGTAGGTTTATGTGCTTAGGATTTAATATTTTCGTTTAGCGACTTTCTATGCCTGGTGTAGACAGTTTTTGGAGATTTTAATTTAGTATTTTAATTTTTTTATTTGCATCTCGCTGTGCATGAGGTAGGTAGATTTAAGTTTATGGGATATATTAGTATTCGCGTTTTAAATTTAAGTCTTGGGTAACTAGATTTGGTGCATAGGTTTCTTTTTTTTTAGTTTTAGATTGACACTTTCTTATTGATCGGCGCAGCTACCGGTAATTCGAACATTTTCGAATTGACGCAGGGTCGCCCGATGGCTGACTTCAGGGGACAAAGTGGATCGCTCTTTCCGCGATGCCCTCTGAAGTTGGCATTTGAGCGACACTCCGAATAATCGTGACCCCAGCACTGCTTCGTGCCCTACCTGCGAGCTTACCACTTCTTTGAGAGTAGCTAGCAGACGATAACTTCTATTCCGTTTTCTCTCCCGCTCTCTAACCACCATATTCCAAATATAAAACTGTCCAAGCCAAACATGGCAATATTTTAGATCGTATCCGGTTCGCCACTTTGCTGTTCAATCACTTTACTTAATATAATGCTTCAGTACATAGTTTTTAGTATAGATGTTTTCGATTGACAGTTGGTTAAAAAATAAAAGAAATGTGTAGTAGTTTATCATCGGCTTGTTTACAAATTTCGTAATTACGCATCACGGGTTTTATAGAACGCACAGTTGATAGCATTACAAATATTTACAAAAATTAACAAAATTGCAACAAAAACGTAATCCTTACATATTTATATATTTTCATTAGTTTTAGCTGTTAATAAAACCTTGAACACTTTTACTATTGTAATTATCTTTCCATATGCTTAAAAAAATTTGGTAATTTATACTAAATAGTAAGAACAAACAAATTTACATATTATTATTCCAGAAAAATGGTTGAAGAAATTCAAAGGAAGCTACAAAATGAAATTGACCAATTCAAACAAGTTCAAAAAGGTAGACCTATACATATTTATACTATTCTAACCTAAAAATCACATTTAAATAGAGTTTTAGATTCTCATGGTATACAATACAGTTCAGTACTGGTGTGTAAGGTGATTTTCACCTCGTGTGACTTTTGTGACTTGCTTCACTCGTGCAAAAAAAGTCACATGAGCTAAATAACCAGCTTACACATCCGTATTGAAATGTACTATTATATTTTGCACAAGATATCAAAAGGTTTTATTTCAATTTTCTTTTTTTTATATATATAGATTATCATAAAGCTTTATCTAAACGACAACAGCTAGATAGCCAATTAAATGAAAATACAGTTGTCAAAGAAGAACTAGATCTTTTAAAAGCAGGCAATGAAGTTTATAAACTTATCGGACCAGTTTTAATTAAACAGGAATTAATTGAAGCTAAAGAAAATGTTAATAAACGTATGGCATTTATATCTGCAGAAATGTGAGTATCATTTTAATAAAGATACAAAAAACAAAGAAAACCATATAATGATGTATGTGTTTTATTATAGCAAGCACACAGAAAATTTAATAGTCACTTTAGATAAAAAACAAGAAACGCATAGAGAAAATCTTGATAAACTACAACAATCTTTTCAGCAAGCTCAAATAAGAGCTAAGATAAAAAATTAATTGTAATTTATTTATAAGTAATAATACGATAATAAAGAACTTGATTTTGTCACTTTTAAAACATTCTAAATAAAATGAATACTATTTCACCCTATCACTGTTGTTTTCTAATTTATATTAATAAAATAAGCTGTCAAGTAAACACGCAAACAAATGTTTTTAATTAATAACTTGGTATTATATGTAATTTTTACAATAAGTAACAGTAGAATAAAATATCAAAATCCTTAATAAAGTAAATAAATATGCATTTGGATTTATAACAAATTTGAGTAACTTTAAGATAGTGAAAAAATTCACCAAATACAGCAGTACTCAAATTGTTGGTTTTAAACAAAACATTCCTTTTAACATTATTCTAACGTTATTCTTTTATAGATTGTAAGTCGTAGTGTTAAACATTAAAAATCTATTGAAAAAAGTAGTGATCAGATGTTTTGAAGCGGTTAATAAAAGGATTCGATTGGTTGATAAACAAATATATCGAGTCTGAATGTAGTTACGATTTTAAACTTCTAAACTCAGGAAATTCAGGCTTGCTGAGCATATGTTGGATTTAGCTAGTATTCTTAAAATTTGAAAGATGAACACTGTACATACCTATACGGATGAAAATTCTCTTTTGTCCACTAATAAAATATAAATTTATTCAATAGAAGTTAGGTAAATACTTTTTTTTTATTTAAAATAAGTTATTAGGATTATATTACAACCTTAACAGAAGAGTCTGCTGCGGAACCTGTAGCCTAAGCTGTAGGTTGGCATGCATATTTCCTGTATACTTTCTGCAGAATTTTTCTATTCAGAATTCTTGCAGAATCTCTTGATGAATCAGACTAAAGTTTTAAGTGTACTAATAGTGTAAAATACATTCGAATTAAAAAAAGAGTTGCCATAAAGGTGCCACCATCTGGATATCACCAAAAATAGGTACTAACACCCACTAAAATAATTTTTTCCAATTCTATATTATATGATATTTAAAAAGTATTCAAAACTCTAACAAATACTTTACAATTAAGTATACATCTGTATCTGATTGATTTTCTTTCTTAAAAAGATAAGTAGTATTATTTAAAGCAAATCAGATAACGAAACATTCTAGTTTTTGAGGTTAGAAAATATTAACATGGTACAAAATAAGCTAGAATAATTTATATTAACTAAACAATCATATTATTAAGCGTATTTATAGAGAAAGAGGATCTTCTTTTATGTTGCCTCTATATCCTTAGGTGGTTTTCAACAAAGATTTGGTATCGGTCGACCCGAGGCAGGTAGTGGAGCGTGAAGGGGAAGACTGCCTCGGGTAGACTGATAGTATAAACTACCAAATCTTTGTTAATCATATTGTAAAAAACATGGGTAGCACCTCCAAACCATATGCCAACAAAAAGTTACGGGCCAGTCACTACCCTGGTAAAAATAACTTATTCAATCCGATTCAAAAGGTAATAGGTTGTAATTGGATTTCTTAATCGGAAATTATTCAATTAAAACCAATTTAATCGATTAAAATCTATTTAATCTAATTATAACTTTTAGTCGGTTTTAATCGGATTCAATCAGTTGTATTTTTCAACAAATATAACATTTTATTTAAAAACACAACTGTTTAAATCCGATTAAGACCGACTAAAACTTATAATCAGATTAAATAGATTTTAATCGATTAAATAGGTTTTAATTCGATAATTTCCGATTAAGAAATCCAATTAAACCCTATTATCTTTCGAATCGGATTTAATAAGTTATTTTTACCAGGGTAATTACCACCCTGCTAAAAAAAGTTAATAGAAGTTGATAGAAATCAATAGGATTCTGTATCAACTTTGAGTCTAACTTTTAATACCATTTTTTGCATTAGAACTTGATAAAACGCGATAACACCGATATAAGTCGATAAAATTCTATATGAAAAATCACAATTAAAAGCTATAGACTTAATCTTCTTAAACTTCCATCTATTTCTATTAAATATACATCTATTGACCTGCTAGCAACAGAACGAAAGAATATATACGAAGAAAACCGGCGTGGTGACAATACTCAAAAGGAAGTTTAAAAATCCGCAAAGGAACAAACCCTAGCTGAGTGGCAAAGACGATGGGACTCCAGTGGTAATGGGCGATGGACGCACCGCCTCATATCATGTATTGTTGGCTAGACCAATAGACGACACGGGGAAGTGAATTACTACCTTACGCAGTTTTTGAGCGGACATGGGTGCTTTCGGGCCTACCTACACCGCTTCAAGATAGAGGATAATCCAAATTGCCCAGTATGTTTGGAAACAAACGAAGATGCAGAACATATCTTCTGCAACTGTTCGCGATACGAAATGTACCGAGAGGGACTCGAGCGGCTAGGGTGACTCCTGAGTCAACGATAACAGCTATGCTAGCGTCGAAATATGGCTGGTGCGCAGTAAACAACTACGTATGGACTATTATCAAGAAGGTTAGAAATGACGAGAGTAGTAGGGGCTGCGCGGCTACTGGGCCAAGCGGGTTCTGGGTCACGAAATACCGACGCATGGCAACTCGTATTAGTAGGTCCCTGTTTTACCGACAGAGCATTTCATATCGACCGTGCTTCCAGCGGTGGCGCCCCCCATAAACCAGTGTGGTCGACGGTAGCGCCCCCGTTATCGACCCCCCTCCATAGCTCAGAGTGAGCATCGGTAATTTACTTTATCGACCTGGGATGGGATGGATAATTTGGAATAGGATTTGCAGGATTAAAGGTTGAGATAAACTAGTGTTGCCGACGGTGGCGCCTCCGTTACCGACCCAACCTGTTTTATCAAACATGATTGGTTGAAATTTCAATATGGCTGATTTGTTCAGGAGCTGACATCTAGATGCTGGCTGAGTCTCTGAGCAATGAGCATCTAGCCATCCTGAGGGCTTATGAAACTTCTAATAATATTTAGGCAGGGCATATACAAAGACTTCATCAGTTTTTGATACTACTGATGAAGGAATAGGATTTTAGGATTTGGTGATAGTACAAATATAAATCCAGTATTCATGATATATTTTATGCTTTATTTATAAAAATCCTTATTTTTTATACATATTGTATTATAGCTAAAACATATATAAAAGCTCTTATAACTAAAACACATCTCAAAATTTTTATTTATTACATGAGTATATATTCTTATAACTAAAATATATGTATTAAAAAATTTTTTAAATAAATACATGAAAATTCTTGAAGAAATACAATAGTGATATTGGCATCTAAACATGTTAACCCTTAACATAGCGTTGCTCTCTCTCTCTCTCTCTCTCTCTCTCTCTCTCTCTCTCTTTCTTTCTCTCTCTAGTGATTACGTTTAAAGTGAAGCGTAACCGTCAGCGTTCCATATTCGAATGGTATTCGTATATACGCCGTAGAGCAGCTTGAGTGTCGCCTACAGTGTGTGGCTCGCATACATCCGTGTACACGTAGAGCTGATCGGGAATAGCTCGGGAAAGCG
This sequence comes from Nasonia vitripennis, assembly GCF_009193385.2. Taxonomy (NCBI): domain Eukaryota; kingdom Metazoa; phylum Arthropoda; class Insecta; order Hymenoptera; family Pteromalidae; genus Nasonia; species Nasonia vitripennis. The sequence continues at coordinate 1,459,169 of NW_022279630.1, read as the reverse complement.
ATGCTGGTCTATTTCCTAGCGCGACTACATTGCCCATTGACGATTGGACAAAGGTCGATTTTCTAAACCGAAAATACGGCAAATTTGTTCGTTAAACGTTGTCTGATGCTGATCAACGCAGGCACACTTGCGCTGTAGCATGTAGTAGCCCTTTTGAAAGGGTGCAACTTCGAGACGCATGATCGTGAAAGGCGGCTGATTTATTTATTTCGTTGGCTAGTTGCTCAATCTTGTCGTAAATACCGTGCGGAAAAAATGCGTTTCCTACTTTGCCTTTTTCGACTGTTTAAATATGTAAAAGGCGTCCGATTCTTGAATGTGCGTGCCAGTGCTCGGCACGTAAATTTCGACGAGCGCAACGGACCAATTCCCGCTGAGTCTGAGCTCGCGCGAGAGCTGCGTTGTAAAGCAGCTGGTGGCGTTTTCGTTGTAGTACATCATACTGCTGTTGCTAGGCAGAACTAGGTAAAAATTGTTCTGGTCCATTTTTAAATTTTTTGTATTTCAGAGGCTTTGATACACGAGTTGAATTTGTCCAGATAGCCAGCCCACTTGACGAGTAGCTACTTCTTCGAGCCACGACCCTTTGTACGAATTACGCATTCTAATTTTAATTACTCAGCAGCGTCCGACATGCGTTTTGTGCCAACGTGAGCGAGCTCCTCGAGATAGAAAAAACCGTCAATCTCTTCGCCGTTCAAATCTTCCAGGATAAACGTTGGTAACTGCTGTCTGTTGGATATGCGTTTAATCTTGAAAACTTCCTCGCTAAAGTTTTTTTCGTATCCCGTCTCGAAAGTATTTTTCGTGCGACTAATGCGTACGTAAGATCCGGGCTTGTATTTATTGATTACACCTGACGCCATCTTTTCGCGATTCTTGTAAGTCGATTGCAGACGAGCTCTTTTCGCTAAATTTTCGCGCGCTTTCGCAGCATTGTAGATGCTCACGTCACAGGGGCGCATTTTTGTACCGCTGTGTTGCGTATGGTTTTCTGCACCACGTCGATGTAACGTTGCGTGTTATTGTGAGAAAAGTATCGCCACATTCGTTCGCGTACAGTACGGTTTAGTCTTTCCACCACAGTCGGTTTGATATCGGGGTTTCGAGCTGTACGGAATCTGATGTCGCGTTTTTTCAAAAATTCCTGAAACGTCGAGTCTACAAACTCCTTACCCTTGTCGGATTGTAAGAGTATCGGGACGCGACCGTTGCTGCCTTCGAGTATTCATGCGAAGGCTGCGGTGACGTTGGCTGTAGTTTCATCGCGTAGAGGCTCCAGCCACGTGTGTTTGCTCAATACTTCCACCACTACGAGTAGGTAACAGTATCCGTCGTTATACTTTTTGATCGTGGTTAATTGAAGCAAATCGCACTCCCATACGTCGTCAATGTTGCTCACGTTGTACCTTAATCGCGGAAATTTCCGCTTAACTACTGGCGGTGCTACTGCTGCTGCTGCTGCTGGCTGAACATTTTGCATGCGCGAAAACATATCTTCGGGCACGATAATCATTTTTCTCGCACGATCCATTTTAATCTTCCGCTGCTGCTGACTTTGAATCAAATAACTTCGAGACAAGAGCCCCGATAATAGGTGCGAGTAGAAGCGGCAAAAAAGCACCACCGTGCTGTACGAGAACTCGTTTCTTTTTCTGCCAATCGCTGACAGATTTCTTATTATTGCAAATCGTCAATTTTCTCAGCACGTTTTTGTGCTTTTTGAGTCGTCGTTTATGCGAGTCTTTGATTTTGCTTACACCTTGCAAGATATTCAAAGCGCACTCGTATATGCAACGCACGAGTCTCTTGTCGGCTGTGCGTAAAAGAGCCGTACGTTGTTGGCCGTCCGTGTGACAAAGAGCGTTCAGTACAGCTACTCGTTTTCTGTTGAAAGGCTTGGTGTCGAGCGCAGCCACGGGTATACAACAGCCAGCCTGTTTCTTCTTCGATGTTGTTGGCGCCATAGCTTCTCGCCTACTGTCTATGCCGAGAGCTCTGCACACCTATTTTGTATTTTTACTTTTTACCTAATTTCGGCACGTAGACGTACTGAATATCGTCGCTTGGGAATATACACGTGCGAATCCTATACTCGTCCACGCTTGAGTTAGATCGAGAAAAAGATACGAGTAAGGTCGGTGCGTAGCGTCTATGTAAGCCTCCTGCAGAAACCTCGGATCTTCCGGATAAATTTGTCGCGCGAGATGCCGAATTTGAGCTCTGTAGCGAGGATTTTTAAATATAACAAGATACTTTGAATTTAAACTTATGTCGCGCTGAGACTTTCCCTGGTGAAAAATATTCTGCGTCACCATAAAGACCGACAAATTCAAATGATGAGACGAACGCGAGAATAAATCCAGAACTATATCGTTCGATGATTCTCGCATTAAGTCGTCGAGAATCAGTAATTTTTCTTTCCCGTATCCACGGAGTAATCACTTCACTGCGGAAGTCCCTCTCGAAACTCGATAGGTACAGCAGCACTCCCGCCAACTTTGAATTCACTGCAGTACGTCTCTTGACACTCGGTATAGTAGAGCAGAACCCTGTCGAAGCAAGCATCGCACATCTCCGGTAGATGCTCGAGAAATTTTTTCAGAAACCAGCTTTTTCCAGCTCCTGTCGGTCCTGCTATGCACGCCGTAAAAGGATGCTTCCAACGCGTATCCATCTTTTCGACTAAAGCGCTCTTCATTAATATTATTCCTCTACCGCGGGGGGCGGCGGCGGCGGCGGGCCGCGTGTACTCTCGAGGATTTCGTATACGCGTATACTCACGCGGGCCGCGTGTACTCTCGCGGATTTCGTATACGCGTATACTCACGCGGGCCGCGTGTACTCTCGCGGATTTCGTATACGCGTATACTCACGCCGGCCGCTTATAAGCGTATATTAGCGGCCACGAGTATCATCCGCGGACGAGCCGTCTATACGCGTGCATGTACGGCTCGCCTATAAGCGTGCGATGATGAGTGGGTAATGGAGTGAGAAGGATGTTATGATTACAAGAAAAATTTTAAAATATTTTTTTTTATTATAAATATATTAAACATAACGCAGAACAATTTATATTACTTAAAAACTAGATTCTTAAATTCACTTTTATTTATTCACAAACAACTTACATACTATACTTAACTTTTGTAACCGTACGGGAGCGATACCCCGGGAGTAACATACCTACGCTTTTTTAGAACTATGCTACACGATTTGACCTCTTCTCGCGTGACCACAGTGTGATCTGGCAGTCTTTTAATAGAATTAAACTTAAGATTAATGCATTCATTCTCTTCATCAGGCTTAAAATAATTTTCAATCATACTCTTAATGCTAGGATAATTTATTCTCAAAGAATTCGAGAAATTTAGCGAGATACCCTTGATTTTTCATTTTTCGGATACCTCGCCAGTTCTCGAATTCACGGTTCTGTAGCCGTAAAATTTCGGACCACCTGAGAGGAAGCTCGTAATATAAGTTCCTTCGCCGAGCTCGTTGGTCATATCGCCGAGCAACGAGCCCAACGGGGGCCTGTATTCTTGTGCGTTTTCATTGCACACAAATATGCACGAATCAGTGTCGCAGTACAGCGTTTGCTTGCCGAGCTTCTCCAAATACGAAAATAGTTTCAAGCGGACCAGAGTTGTCGTGTAGGCTGCTATAACTACGTTCGTATATGGAGTAGACTCCACAGCATCGTCGATGTACTGCCAGCTCGCGTATACCACCTCCTCGTTGACCAGCAGGAGACTCAAGACCTCTTTATCTTCGGCAGTTAGAAGTTTAAGGAGGTCTTCGCGCTCCTTGACGATCACCGTCTGTTTTAAATTATCGCGCTGTCCTAACTTGCCCCAGAACGAGTTCAGACAGAGCTTCGCAACAGTGCGCAGGCCAGGGTTTTTCGCGATTTTTTCCAGATCGAGCGATATCCCCTCATTTTCGCGATACTCGTGAACGTAACGCGCTTTCGATTCCACGTCAACTCACCAAGCTGGAAAACCCGATGCTTCCTGCTTTAATCGCAAGAAAGTGTCGATGTAGCCAGCGAAAAGTCCTTCTTCACCTGTGAGCGGATCGTACTCGGTCATTCTATACTGCCATATGACGAATATTTCAGTTATAGTATAGCCGAGTTCGATGGCTTTTCGCAGCTCATCCGCCACCCAGGTTACGCTGAACTCTCGCTGACTCGCATGCGGGTGGCAACAATCGCTCTGCAGCATCTCTTCGCAGCATGTACGACCCGCGTAAAAATATTATATAAGATCTCATATGAGATCTCATATGACTGAAATTCGTACTGAGATCTATATGAGATCTACATGAGATCTCATATAAGATCTCATATAATATTTTCACGCGGGGACACAGTGCGAAGAGAAGCTTGCCGTGCATTTTTATCGGCAAAAGAGGCTGATACAATTTTCTCGGCGGTAAAACCTTACATTTTACCAGCCCATCTATGGCCGAAAAATTGTTGAGATTGCCACCCGTCAGCTCATCAGATTCCTCGCCGACGTAAACCTTTGGATGACCGAGCGCAATGTCTACCTCGTTTACAAATGTAAGGATACAGCGAGCATATATCTGTATACAGAATACGCTCGCCTGGCTTAGCATCGTAAACTGTGACGAAATTTTCGGTCTGTCCGCCGAAGAACGCGTCACGAGGATTAAGCGTTATTTTGCTGATGAGCTGATGCTCCGACACGTACTTGGCGATTTCGGGGTTTTCGCGCTTGACTCTGTCAAACTCGCACTCCCAAATTTGACGTGTCTCGTAACCGAGCTGTTGGGTCCGCGCGATTTTAGCGCGTGTACTCTCGAGCAACGCGTCGAAAGTACGACCCCAGGCATTCGGCTTGTTGCGATTGTTTTTGAAACATTCAGGGCAGCCATGCGTATAGCAGCCCTGGTATTAAAAAACAATGGGATTTTCTGCTGGATTGGTAGATGGTAAGAATCCGTCGACCAAAAATCCCTCGGGAAGCCGATATTCGCGCGCTCTGCCTGCATGCACGATTTCGCGACCGATCTCTCGCTCGCACTGCAGCAGCCACTCGACGGCTTTTTGGGAGTGCTTGTCGGTGCGCCTATACCCGCCCCTGAGGACTATTCCTATAGTCTGTGGCTTTAATAAATGTTTTCTATAGAGATGAGAGCATGCGGACGCGATTGTAGTAGCCACTACAAACGGGTCCGTGTCTCCGACCTCGAGAACAATTTTCATTGCTGAAATCGAATACTGCGTTCGCTGCACGCATCTCGCTGTGCCACAGCAAGAACTGCTCGCGCTCGCTCGACGACATAGTGTCGGGCTAATAATAGTGCGCATCCGGTGTGGCACCACGGTATTCGGCGTTAGCCAAGGTGTTAAAAAGGTGCGGAAAACAGCCTTTTTCGTAGTCTCACCTAAACCAAATGTAGCAGGCAACGCGGCCAACTTCATTTGAAAATAGCTGAGACTATCGATGAACTTTGTGCGTCCATACCAGATGCACAGTATTTTCTGACCATTCAGTATGATGTTTGGCACGCAATTTATTTTACGTTCGACAAGCAGTCGTAAAACGAATTGCGCATCGTACCCTCGTGCGTTGTGCGCGATGCATATTATATTTTCAAAGTCCGTTTTGTCGTGTACTACAAGCTGTAGCAGCTGATCAACGGGATCTTCGGTAAATACATTCTCGCGCACACCGCTCGAGGGACACCATTCTGAAATGTCGCCAGAACTTATGCACTTCATGCAGACTTGCTGTGCAACGCAGACATTCGGGACGTGCATCTTTATGCTTTCATCGACTCGATATGATGCTTCTTGCATCGTTTCTAGATCGTAGAAAACATAAATTTTCGCTAAAGCACCATTTTTTTCGGCTGTATAAAACAGTGGTGATTATAACCGCGTGTCGACTTGCAATGTCGACACCAATTTTTGCCACACTTGTGCTTACCGCGCTGCCGGTTCACGCTTTTGCAGCAGGTAAGACAAATTTGCAGCACATCGCACAATCGCTTGTGATTCGCTTTGTATGATCCTGCAACGGAATGGTTGCGAAAACATACATAGCCGAAAAAACTGCGATTACACGATGAGTATTTTTGCAAAGCTTCGTTCTCGCTACAGGGTGGCGAGACGAAACAGCGCGAACACAGCTACCTACAGTTGTGATCCTCGATATTACTGTAGCCGCGATTGCGAGTACAGAAAAATGTTGCCTTCGCAGCTCCAAGAATATTGACGATCACGTCGTAATGAAGCTCGGAGTAGAGCAAAAAATTACGGTTGTACAGGCATCGCTGCGTCCGTCAAAAAATGGTGCTTCACCGCTGCCCATCGAGTCTTTCTCGTAAGCAACTAAAGCTGTACCACGAGCAGTAAAATAATGCTGGAATTGACGAAGCTCTTGTACACCACAACCTTCGCGAGGTACGAGAACACCGGCATCCTGGCACAATTTTACAGCTCGCTCATGTTGTAGTTGCCTACGACCGTCGCGGATGACTTTCCACTCGGCTCATATCGCCGTGGTATCGCTCGTCTGAAGCGCGATTTTCGCCTCGCCTACAACAAGCGCTCTCGGCAGACAGAGATTATCACGATTACTGATCTGAATGATGGACCGTTGGGAAACGCTGTCGACGGTCAAGTTTTTCCGTCGAGAGCCACCTATACTTACAGGCATCTCTACGACGGTCAAACAAACGGTAAATGACTCGTCGACTCGAAAATTTACGTTGCTCTGAACGCGTCCAGACACCACAGACCATAAATCATCGCCAGTGAGCGCACTCGCGAGACGATACGAGAGCCCGGCCGACCCGTTTGCGAAATATTCGCTAGAGATTGAAACACCGACGCGATCGCTCCCGCTTTTGATTAGAGTTAGCAAATACTCATAAATGTCGCGTATTGCTAACTCAACCCAGCTGAGCATGTTGGTCCCACGCGGCGGTGTTTTAATCCGTAGCATCAGACGGCGAGCTTTTGTACGGAATTTCCGTACGCGATGCACCGTATTCGCAATAATTTCGAAGCGACGATAACGCTCATCGTCACGAGCTTCCTCCTCCTCCTCCTGATCCGAATCAGAAGCTGCAGCAGAACCACTTACAATACTATTGTTCGACGACGGTGCCTCTTTGCCCGAGGTATCGCCGTCATCACCGCCGCCGCCGTCGCTTACCTGCGATATGCCGCTCGCTGTACTGTCATCGATGATCGGGTGACCCGCATCGTAGAACCCGACCTCCTGCAGCATCGACAATGTAGCTGTATTGATCGAAGCGTGCCATTGTTTTCTCGCTACGTCTCAGCGGTGCTGGAGCGCCCGCTCTGTAGACAGCCTGCTCGTAGACACCAGGCCGATCATCGTCGTGATCTCTGTCCTCTACCTTGCTCTCAGCATCATCCTCCATTGTCTCCTCCATAGGAGCTGGTATATCCTCTTGCTCCTCCTGTTCCTGCTCCTGCTGCTCTTCCTCCTCCTCCTCCTCCTCATTCTCCTCCTCGGATGAAGTGGCTCGCTGTGGTGAAGGAGGTGACGACACAACAAACAGCGTTGCGTCGCTGTCGCTCTACTCAGCGTCCTCCTGCAGGGTAATTGGAGCTACAAGAAGAACAAAAATAAAGTACTATTATTAGAGCGAAGTTCTTTTACAGAGGTTCTGCGGCTGGAGCGAACTGGGAAATTTTAAGACGCTCGTCAATAGACGCTTTGAGAGAGGGGGAAGTCGAGCAGAGCTGGATACCGTAGCGTGTAAGAAACGGAGAGAGAGAAAGAAAGAGTAGGGAGGGAAAGGGGCGGGGCTAGCGTCAGAGTGGGATACAGAAGCACACACTCTCTCTCTCTCTCTCTCTCTCGTTCTTTCTCTTTCTAAGCAAGGACGATATAGATATAGTAGCACGCGCGGTCTCGGCTTGGCGTCGGTTACGATTCTGATGCGCAGAATATTGTTTACGGAATCTGCGCAGTTCTTGGTCTCTCTCTCTCTCTCTCTCTCTCTCTCAATAATGATATAACAAATATAACTACACCAAATATCGAAATAATGGTTAATAATAGTACTGGTTTTTCAACAACTCATAATACTGTTGGGAATATATGTTCAGCAACGTACAAACTACAAAATGATGTTGAACTAGTCATGGTAGCTATCTATATCTCACCAACTCAAAAAATTGAGGACATCATTTACTTTATCCACAGCACACTTCTACAATATACAGAAGGAGGAGCAGCACTACTTGGACGCGATACGCACAAAATTCCACTTATTTTGTCTAGAGACTTTAATATTAATTTTGCAGATGACAAATCGGAGCCGTTAAAAAAATTTCTTATAGACAAATTTAATTTAACAATGAACAACAGTCCTTCACAATCGACAACTAACTATGGCACCCATCGATGCCGTTTTCTCTAGATTTATTGATAATATACAGTCAGAAACATATACATGTTATTTCAGTTACCACAAACCTATCGTATCCATTATTAACTGTGATAAAGAAATCCATATACATTAAATTGTATTATTCTTTGTACATATTAAAAATAAGACTTTCAAAAATAAAGCGCATTCTTTCATTCAGTTTACATTTCCAAAATCACTATAAAATCAATATTTAATTAGTCAAGAGCTTCGCTCTCATCGGCTGTCCCTAGACAGCTCACATGTTTTTCTTTTTAACTGTCTGTAGGGAACACTTTAAACACTTACCATGTTCCTCGATGATATGCCTCAGACAGTACACATCGTGTGCACCGCGTTCCACCAAGAAACTGCCGACGATTTTTATTACAACACTAGAATGTTTAAAGTATCTCTGATAAAAATCGGCGATCCAACGGCGACCCTTGAGCGCGTTGGCTACGCGCAGGATCGCACCGTGAACTACGTTCGTAGCACTGGACATTTCTGCGACACGTGGTAAGCTGGCTCTCTCAATGACACGCATTTCGAGAGACTGATGACTACGCTAGCGTACGAAGGAGTTTTGTAGACGGCTCAGGGCTGATATGAAAATATTATGCCTTTCTTAGGAGTGATTTCATCGAATAAGAAGATCGCAGAGCAGAAAAACCGTTAAAGAGGGGGATTTGTTTTAAAACAGCGCATATTACAGCCATAGCTGAGAAATCCAGGCTGCCACCAGGAAAGAAATAAATCCGATACCGTACTCGGTGTTTGCGCTTTAGGCACGTAGCAGTCACAAACCTTAGGCGGATAGCGGACGTCTCAGAGAATGGACCGTCGCCATCGCTAGATCCGGTGACATGGACCGAACAGTTTTTTATGACTCTACGGCTGACCCTTTTTAATCGCTCTTACCGAACACCTGTAATCTCTGTACCAACAGTTTACACTTATTCTCAAGTGTCTACCGGAGATCCGATGATTCGTTCTCTGCTTAGTTTTGAAAACTAATCCGTTGGCGATAATAAAACAAAGCCCGAGTCCACGATCACACGATACTTCCTGGTGCTGATTCGCGAGACATTGAGAACCTTTCTTTCGCTCTCACCCGTCTCCGATTTTTTCTGATAAGCCCACGACGCTGGAGCTCAAGTGTATACAAATAATCCAGTCCGAGTATAGCGTTACCAACGGTCTCGCATTCTTAAGACAACGAACGTCGTTAAAAGGCAAAGAGTGGAGAGGTTCGGTCCCCCATTACCTACGTGCAGAAATTTTTGCCAACGGCTTACGTTTATGACACGGCTTGCACCGATCAGTCCGCTCTCTGCTCAGAATTGAAAAATTATCAGCCCAACGCGATGCGCTTCTCGCAAGTATCGAATCTAAAAAACGTGCAATGGAAAAGCTGAACGGCCAGCTCGAGCGCTACCAGCAGAGAATGCTGGACATGTCAGCGCTGTTGCAGCAAAAAAAGCAAGAAGCCGAGCGAAAGGCTTCTCTGGCGGTACAGTTTGTGTCGATCAACGTGAGGTGCAGAGTGTGCATCACCAACAGTTCGGAGCACGACGTGTGGCAGCAGTGCTGGAGGTGCCTTCTCTTTCGCTACTGGAAGTGCAACGGACAGCCCTGCCCGGGCATCCTGGATATGGATTCGCCGAGATCGCCTTCGCCTCCACCATCATTAGCAGGCGACGACAACAACGTCCAAGGTACGCCACCGACAGCACGCCGCAACCTCAGCGTACCTTACGACTTTCATCGGATGCCTACTCCGCCGAAAGAGTTGGTGCCTGGTTTACTGCGAGGAGGGCCCACATGTCAACTGCGCCAACAACGCGCCACTCGCAGGTGTAGGTGTATCGCTTGTTTGTAATTTATAGCGTAGAAATTTAGAGTTTGTGTGTGTGTGTGTGCAGGTGTGTAAGTATGTTTGTATGTGTGAGTGCGTGCGCGTGCGCTCGTGTGTCATTTTATTATTTCATTACCTTGTAAGTTGAGTCATTTTATTATTCGACTCGTACGCGTTTTTTAGTAAATAAATGTTGTGTCAGAATTTCTCTTTTTATGTGTGCAAAGCAGCAACTCGATCATGGAACAGGAGCAGAGCAGAGAGCAGAAAAAAGGCTCTACGTGGGAGGAGAGCCTCTCACGAGAAGCAAGGAGCCAAGAAAGCAGAACAATCAGTCGTCATTCTCAACCAACACTTTCTCGTATCCAGAGAAAAGCGGTTATAATAATCTGTCTAAAAAATCCTCCTCCTCCTCGTCACAGAATGAAAAATCCTTTTCCACAAACACCTTTTCGTGCCCGAGAAAGACGGCTACAGCAAGCTGAAACGCTAATTACAATAATATATATTTCAAAAAACAATCGGCCCTTTTCAGGGCCACCATATAAATTATATACGTGGAACAATCTCTCTCTTTACAGCGCAGAAAGGATCAGAGTCGGCGCTAGGGCAATAAAAGCCAAACAGCAGGTATACGCGAGAGACAGGTAGACGGCGGCTTTAGAGGATACGCGCGAGTATGGCATAGAGAGGGGAGAGAGAGAGAGAGAGAAGCAGGTCCGATACAGCAGCGGCGGGAGCCACCGCGCCAGAGCTCAGGGGCTACTATAGTGTAAAAGGAGAGGGGGGCTACGGGCTGGTATAGCGAGAGTCACGGACGTGCGTTCGAACTCGGCACCGGTATGGAGTAGACAGCGAGATAGAGATTAGATTAGATTAGATTAATTGGTTTTATTTTACGTACAATGTGTTGTACGATCAATTATGTACAGCAGGAGTAGTAAGAGTACAGGCATAATAATAGTATAAGATGTCTGTTGTGGTAGATGTGTAGTGTGATGATAAGGTGAGAATGAGTTAAGCGAGAGTGTGTGTGTGTGTGTGCGTGTGCGTGAGTGTGAACATGATGTTCATGTGTTTTCGAGTTCGAAGAAGTGCTCTTTAGCTAGTTTCTTGAAACTTGAGATAGAAGCAGTATTACGAATGTGTGATGGTAGGTTGTTCCATAGGTATGAGGCGCTGATATGAAACGAGTTCCTCAGCGTCTCCGTCGCGAAGGTAGGAATATCCAGAGGTGTCACCTCCCCCTAACAGGCCGGAGTGTCACGCGGAAGTCGAAGTATGCCAGTACATATGATGGAACGGCTGTGTTAAACATCTTTCGTAAGAAACAAGCAGTGAAATACCTCCTGCGTCCTGCAGTGGTTAGCCACTGCAGCTCCCGCCTGTACGGGGAGATGCGCTCATCTCTCCTTACACCGTAGATGTAACGAATTCCTGTATTCACGAGCCTCTGTAGTTTTAAGTCGAGTTCCTGCGTCAGGTCACAGTATACAAGAGAGCAATAGTCAATAAGGGGAAACAGGAGCGCTTGCACTAAGTGCTTGAGCAACCTGAGATTGGTACTCTTTCTGAAAAAGTAAAGCCTGTACATTAGTGAGTGAGCACGCTTACACACTTGTGTAACGTGCTCCTTCCACGTAAGTTTAGAGTCAAGCACCAATCCCAGATTACGCACGGAAGATTCAAAGCTGACCTGGGCACCCCCAATGATAATATACGTGTTAGCTGTTGAGGGTAAGGCGTTTATGTAGTAGGGAGAGCCCAGGACAATTGCTTTGGTTTTAGCAACATTAAGTTTTAGCCTGTTCTGTGCAGCCCAGCCCATTATCCTCTCGGCATTAACACTCATCTTGTTTGATAAAGAATCGAGCTCCTCAAGGTGGCATTAACTGTAAATTTGCAAGTCGTCCGCATAGATGAGATGGGAAACATCGGTATCAAGGCAGAAACCGATGTCGTTGATGTACAATGCGAATAGCAAGGGACCCAGAACGGATCCCTGCGGGACGCCGATGTTAAGACGCCGAGGAGAAGAACGCTCACTATTGTCTCCAATGACGGCCTGCTCTCTCCCAGAGAGGTAGGAGGCAAACCAGCGAATGACTTGCTTTGAGAAGCCGAAAGTGGATAGCTTTCTCAGGAGCCTGACGTGACACACAGTGTCAAACCCCTTGCTAAAGTCGAAGAGAAGGAGTAGTGTTACTTTCTTTTTGTCTATCCCGATCCTGGCATCATCAGTTAGCTTAATTAGGCCAGACTGAGTGCTGTGACCAGTGCGGAAGCCTGTTTGAAGGTTATCTAGCAATAGCCTTGATTCAAGGTATTCTGAGACCTGCTTGTGCACCAGCCACTCCAGGGCCTTGGAGAGAAAGCAGAGAAGTGAAATCGGACGGTAGTCAGTCAGGGCTGTTGGTGAACTGATCTTGTTGAGTGCGCGCACAAGTGACAGTTTCCAGACAGATGGGAAGCAGGGCACGCTCAGAGACAGGTTGAAAATGTGACTTAGTAAAGGAGCGAGAACCGGCAATGCTTTTGAGATGATAACCTGTGGGATGCCGTCACTTCCCCTGGCCTGGGTGTCAAAGTGCGATACCGCAGCCAACACGTCCGATTCCGTTATAGGGCTGAACTCGAAATGTTCCGGGAGGTCAAGACTTTCCAGGGTGAGAAGATAATCCTCAACAGCAGGAGCCAACGGATTGTTGGAGATCGCGCTGAAATGCCTGTTGAGTTCATCTGTTGTAAATCGAGATGGTAAGGGGACCTTGGTGGCAGAAATTCCAAGTTTCTCCAGCTCTTTCCAGATCTCGGCAATGTCGGTCAAGGTAGACAGGCGTGAATAGTAATAATTCAGCCTGGCTTCCTCGACTTGTTTATGGGCATAGTCTCTAGCTAATCTGTAAATGCGGAGATCTTGATCGAGCCTAGAGTCCCTGAAACGCCTGTAAAGTCTATCCCTCTCGGATACAAGGTCACGAAGAGCCGCGGTGTACCACGGGTGACGTTGTCGTCTTGGTGTTACAGTCCGCAATGGGGCGAGATGGTTAATGGCGTTAGTAAGGTTATTGTTAAGTAAGGATATGCATTCGTCGAGTGATGAAGTGTTGAGAGATGACCAGTCACATTCGCTAAGAAAGTCCCTTAGCTTCTCGGCGCTGATTCCTTTAAAGTTTCTGTAGGTGTAAGTGTTAGGTACGTAGCGTGGAATCTGTACGTCGAGAGTGGCCGTGATAAGGTCGTGTCCGTTGATGAAAGGTGCGTCTGTCTTCCAGTATGACAGCAGGCGATCCTGCTCGTCGATTAGACATAGGTCAAGCCAGGTATCAGAACCCTGTTTATGGTGCGTGGCACCATAGGGAACAGATAAAAGGGAGTTCTCATCAATGAAAGCCCTGATGAAATTGGCATCTTCAGATGAGGAAAGTTGGTCAGAATTGAAATCTCCCATTAAGACCTTCGTGGAGTAATTGCGCATGTGAGTTGTTAACTGGTCTATAAAGTTAGAGCCTTGGAAAAAGCGAGCATGAGGTGGACGATACACAACCCCCACGAAGATGGGAGAAACTCCCTTAGCCGATACCTCACAAAAAAGGTATTCGGGCTTGCCTGGCTTGCCAGACTATTCACCGTCGGATGATAAAATAACACTAACCGTCAGTGATTTATGTATATAGAGGGCCACACCTCCTCCGTTTCTGTTTCTGTCTCGTCTTTACAGCAGGTAATCATCCAGTGAAGGGATGGATGCCAGCTATTACGTGGAATAGAGAGCGAGTGGATAAGAAGAGCCTGATCATCTCGATGTGACCCGTGAGTGAGTTCGCATTGAAATGACAGACCCTTAGATCTTCGGACAGAGATACCTTAGAATCGGATGAAGACACGGCAGATGAGTTTGATGGTGGATGTGGAGGGATGAAGTATGTGTGTGGCAGCTTCATTGTAGAACGATGTTGACGGCAGGCGGAATCCGAGCTAAAAAATCATTTAGCTCGGCGTCGGTGTTGATGACGGTGGCGCGGCCGTTGTCATCGTTGCAGCGAATAAATAATCTCCCGTCTCTGACGAAGGTACGGCAACCCTGTCTCTTCTTGGCCTCCAGCCTGGTCCTTGAACGCAGCTTATGGACGTCTGAAGGGAGCAGCTCGTTGATGTTTATGAGCCCTTGATGTTCAGGGCTCAGGGCTCTTGCCTCCTCCAGTAGGGTTGCGTCCAACTCGTTGGTGTGTAGCTTGCGTTTGCGAGCTTTAGCGACGACAATTGAACGTGCGAGCGTGCTTGAAGAGAGGGTGACGGCTAATGGTGGTAGTCTGCCGTCACCCCTGGCAGAGTTGTTTATTGAATCTAGCCTCCCCATGGTCCTGACGGATGCTACGTCTCTTTTGAGGACCGTGGGGTCAAGTGCGCTCACAACTGAAAAAGCGAGGAGGTGCATCGAGGTTTCACGGGTATAGTGTAGACCCGTGACAACGACAACACTGTTCGAGGTCTGCTCCTGGCGCCTCTTGACTTCCGCCAGTTCACTGCGCAGGCTACAGATCTCTGCAGTGCTGGGCACAGTGCTGCCGCTGTCCCGCTGCATCGTCGGGCTCCTCGATGGCAGGTCTTGGATTTGTGCCTGCAGTTCGGTGATGGTGGACTCAACATTGTGTATGCGAGTCTTGAGTGCAGGCAGCTCATCGAGGGCCTTGAGTCGCTTCTCCAGCGGGCCCAAGCGCTGCTCAATTTTGGAGATCCTCTCTGACACGATGTTCTGGATCTTGAGGACCTCCGTTTGAGCGTTGCGGATGTCGTCGAGGGCTCCGCCGATGTCCCTCAAAGCCGCTTCAACAGACGGCGTCGGTGTTGTTGCGCCGGCCAGGCGGGTTAGTGAGGGATTCCGCGAGGTGTTGGTTGATGATGGTGCTGACCTCGTCTTCTTGCTCACCGGCTGCTGCTTGGGAGTATTCTTGCCTGCTGCTGTTGTTGCAGTTACTCCCGTTGCAGTTGTTGCAGCAGAGGTGGATTTGGTCCTCACTTTGGTTCCCTTGCCGCTGTTGTCCGCACATATGGGACAGGCTGTTATCTGCCTGTCGTTCACCACTATAGCCTTGATGTTGACGGTGTTCTGGCACTTGACGTGGTAGTAAAGACCACAATATTCACACCTCTTGGGGTCTTTATGCTGTATTGGTTGTTTACAGCTGCTGCACTGTTGAAAAGGCACTTCCACGTTCTTCTCGCCGTTTGCACTCATTTTTCGTCGATAACTTATTGGCAGTCGATAAAGCAGATATTCGTTGGAGTATGATAAGTTATCGACGGAGTGAAAGAGTAGGTGTTGTAACTCTTATGGCTAGATGGAGTGTTAGTGGATAGAACGCGAAAGTACCGACCTCGAAAAGTGTGAAGACGCCTTGAGGGTTCTCCCGCGATGCAGCAGATGTCACCACGATGTTGATTGCGGAGAGAAAGAGACGCCGTGCAAGTGCGAAAACAAGCCAGGCCAAGCGAAGTAGATTTGCAGGTTAGGAGTCGTGTAGAAAGTTTGCAGTAGAAAAGATGACAGAGAAAAATTGCAGCCTTCGGCGATTTATATATCGACGTGAAGGTTGAAAAATGGAGCGTGCAACTATCTACAACAGAAGAGGGCCCGAAGGCAAGGAGCAGCAGAAAAGCAGTACTAAAGAGAGATAGATCAGCAGAGCTGTCAACTGTACTCACCAGAGAGAGAGAGAGAGAGAGAGAGAGTCGCGCTCGGGTCTGCTTGGGGTAAAAGGGGAAGGGCTGGCATAGCTCGTATGCGTGATTTAAAATTATTTATAATTATTTATAAATAAACAAATAAAAGTAGGTCATCCATCGATGTCAGATTTTTAGTTTATGACAGTAGCGGTCGTAAATCATGTTTATTGACCTTATCAGCTAGTGTTGATGTAAATATGGGCTTCTGTTTATATAAACAACTGGCGCCAGCCACGGGACTTGTGACGTCACTCTAGGCCACGCCCAGTCCCTCCATGCCAGCCCATATACTACTAACGGAGAAGAAATCTTGTCACTTGCGAGTATGAACATTTGAAGTGACACCAAGCGGTTATATTAAGAAACATAGGGTTGATTAAAATCGACTAGTTTTGCAATAAATTTAAACAATTCTAACCAAAATATGAAGGTTTTTTTTCATAAGGGATATTACAAAACTTTGATCATTAAGGTCACTTAAACTGTTATCAAGATTATTTGTAAAATTAAATTGATTTAATATCGACTAATAAGTTGATTCATATTTATTGAAAGAATCCCAATGGAACTACATTAAAATAATCATCGCATGAAAGTCGATAAAAATATCTTTATTTTGAGATTCAGATTGTGATTGAGACCAATTCACATCGATAATTTAAAACGTCGATTAAATAAATCTAGTATTTATAGCAGGGATCCATTTTTTAAATCGATTGATGTATAATTGAATCTAACCGTAAAAAAGTATCGAGATCGATTAAATATTATATAAACGAATTATTACCTTATAAATCAATTCAAATTTATTGATAAAATCAGAAACAAATCATATTAGAAAAATAATTATTATTCCCCTCAATTAAAGTACCATTAAAACCAATCCTTAAAAAACAAAGATTAGGGTCGATTCAATATTATACTTATAAATTACCATTCAAAAAGATTCAAGTTTGTTTAACAAAATTAAAAATAAATAGTAAAAGTATGATTATTGATGTGATTATTTTAATTGATTATAGTAACATTAAAAACTAATCCTTGAAAGATAGATTGGAATAGATTAAATATTTTACTAATAAAGTACCATTCAAACAGATTTATATATACTAATAAAATAACAATTAAATAATATTGCAAGAATAGTATTCGTTTTAGTTTTTAAAGTCGATCAAAATATATTCAAAGCTTTTCATAAAACTAGTATTAAGCTCGATAGACGATTTAATAATGATTAGAGATTTTAAAATCGATTAAAATTAGTAATAAAAATTACAATTTAACTGCACTAAAATAATTACTACATAAACATCGATAAAAATATATTAAATTTAATACTTATTTTTCGTATTAAAACCAATTGTAATTAAAAATGATTTAAATCGATAGGAATTTAATCGACGAAATGTGGCTGGTCGATTGAATGGATTTAAAACGATTAAATTCGATTAAATTTTAATCTTTTGGAATTCTTCTTAATTTAAAGGAATTTTTGAGACAATAATATACTATTTGTTTAATTAATGAATGATTTTTTTTACCTACATAATCTAAAAATTCATCTATTTCGACCTATTGTACTAAGAAACGTGAATCCGGGACTTAAAATTATCATAAATCACGGACCTCTAATTTGATTAGCTTCGAATATTATATTCTAATAATACGGCACTATATAAACAAAAAAACATATTATCTTAAAGTATTCTAACCTACAGGAATTTTAAATCTGAGAAGTTTCATTCTGTAGCATGAAAGATTTCAAAATTGTTGATAAAATAAAATATTATTATTCTCACCACATATAACGTACATAAATTGTTATATATATATATATATATATATATATATATATATATATACACATATATATATATAATTATGTAACCTAGACTATTACATTACATGTTAACGCATTTTACACGTTATATAGTAACAATTAGCAACGATATAATAACTCTGTGATATAATTATTCCATTTCCAGTTAATATGATTTTTTTTTTTTGTTTATCCGGAGAGTTGGAGGAATGCATACTGCACCATGACAGGAGCCGTGCGAGACTCCCCGTGTGTGAGGCTCTCCTGGTGTGGGACAACACCAGGCATACTCACTAAAACTCCCGCTCTCAGAAGGCCGCGAAAACCCCCCCGGTAGACGCTTTCGCATTCCTTCGGGGGGTCGCCTGTCTTAAGCTATTCTAGCCGATAACTAGTCTTGCAAGCAACCGTCATTGTTCTTCGCGCTGAGAACCGTCTCCACGTACGCCGTTATCTCATCCCAGTTCTGCTTACTATGAAGCATCGTTTCAGCTACAGTCTTGGGCGTGAACGCCCCTATCGTCAGCTCCAGTACTCTACGTTTCTCGGATCAGCGGGGGCAGTCAAAAAACGTGTGTCTCACGTCGTCCCGTTCATCACCGCAGTAGTTACACCCTGGTGATGCCACCCTGTTCATCGCGAACAGGTAGCTTCTAAAGTATCAGTGACCCGAGAGAAACTGGGTAAGGTAAAAGTTAACCTCCCCCCACTTCCTGTCCACCCACGGGCATACATCTTTAATAAGGATCCTAGTCCACCTAGCCTTTGGGCATTCGGTCCACCTAGTCTGCCAATTGCGCATTGTTTTTTTCTCTTTCTTCTGCGGCGATCGAGATGCTATTCGACGCTAAGCGAGCCTCGTAGATCCGCTTGCGTTCAGTCGCGAGAAGATCCACGGGGATTCCGATACTTATTCATACTCATCGCGTCGGCCCACACCTCTACTCCGTATAATAGGATAGAGTTGGTGGTCGCCATGAGTAGCCGCCTGACTGTTGGCCTAGGCCGTCGCACGTTGGCCATGAGTCGGCTAAGCTGACCTATCCTAGTCATGGCTTTTTTACAGACTTTCTTCAACGTTATTATAATAATAATAATATTTATCATTTTATTATAATGGATTAATGTTGTAACTATTGAATAAATATCAGTGTATTTATATTTTATTTTAAATATATCGTGTTTTAAAATATTATTTATTGTTTTACATTATTGAATATAATTATTTTTAATTAAAATGATATATTTTATACTTGAGAATAAATAAATTAATAGAATTTTCACTTGTTCTGTTTTTTTAGATTGTTAAACGAAATAAATATAATTACTTAATATTGATTAAATGTATGTTTTAAGATATAAGTTCCAATGAATTATTATTAACTTTATGTGTTGAAAAAATGTTATTTTCAATACAAACTTAAATTTTATCTGGTAATAATTTGATAATTTTTTAATAATTCTTTTTAATACTTAGAAAAAAATTTAATTCATTATTCTTTAGGATCATCATATTCATAAAAAAATGTAAATCTTCCACTCATTGAAAATTTACAACATTATAAAATATATTCCAAAGAGTTTAAGTATAAAGTTTAAAATATACATAATCAATCAAACTAAGTCATAACGCTAAATGTAAAATTTCTTTCTAAAAATATCATTAATTCCATATTAGTACTACATTCAAATTTATATATTTTATATAACTCCTTAGTACATATTTTATAATAATTGCCTGAAGAGTTTCATAAGTTTTTGGAGTTTTGTCATCATTGAATTTAAAATGTTTTTTTAAATGTCATTTTTTTATACTGACGCTAGATCTAGATTTTATACTTTGTTCTTGACTCCTTGGTATATGCTTTACAATATTTAAGAGATTTGTCAAGTTTTTAGAAAGTACAAAATTTACTTTGTTCTAAAGCATACCCGCGTAAAAATATTATATGAGATCTCATATGAGATCTCATATGACTGAAATTCGTACTGAGATCTACATGAGATCGCATATGAGATCTCATATACATCTCATATAAATCTCATATGGATCTCAGTACGAATTTCAGTCATATGAGATCGATATGAGATCTACATGAGATCTCATATAAGATCTCATATAAGATCTCATATAAGATCTCATATAAGATCTCATATAAGATCTCATATAAGATCTCATATAATATTTTCAAGCGCGTAAACGTTGATTCCTTATTTACTCATAAAAATAAATCTTCTTCATTATGAATCATGATTAATCTTAACGAATATAATAAAATACACATTAATTAAATAATGATAAAATAGGATTTATTGCTAATTCTGAATATGATGACAAAACATATACTTTAAATTACTTAGGCAAAATGGATTAAGAATGTGAATTTTGTAATGCTAAACACTTTTATTAGAATTATCAGTTGATAAAAAATATAGCAATTGTTGTCATAAAGGAAAAGTTATAATAAAAGATAAATTTCAATATCCGATTTGTTTGTTGCAGTTGACTAATCGCAAATCACAAAAATGTAAACAATTTATGCGAATAATACGAAATTATAATAATGCTTTTGCCAGTTTTGTGGCTAAACTAGATATTGTTCCTGGCCATGGCCCTTAAGTTCTTCGCATTTGTGGTCAAACTTATCATAAGGCTTATTCATTAAACCCAGTAACAAATGAAAATAAGAATTTGGACAATTATATATAATAGACAATGAAATAGCTAATGAAATTCGGTTTTCAACTGATATAAAATGCAAAATTACTAAATGAAAATGACAATATCTTACGTAAAATAAATCCTTATACTAAAGCATACAAAATGATGCATGAAGATAAGGAAGAAGAATTAAAACGTGCTCGAAATGCCAATGAATTACCTAGAGAAAAGTTAAAATGTTTATTACACAGCAAAATTATTCTAATAATAAAACCTTTGAACTTCCATCATGTAATGAAGTTGCAGTAGTTTTTGTAGGTGAGGAAAGAGAACCTCCATTTAATCGTGATTTTTGTATTGATTCAAAAATTCAATATCTGAAATATTTCTCCGAAAGCTCCGCTGCTGGCAGGGACGGCTTGCTGGATTCAGCGAAGCCAGTCGGCGATGAGCGTGCTGGTCTTGCGCGGCATCTGTCGCTGCGAGTGAGGCGTGCGGCTGCTCGCTGTGCCGTGCGAGACGCGATGATGAGGCGCAAGAGTGGGGCGCGCGCGTGCGCGCCATGACGCAGCTCGGCGTGATGAAGCGTGGGAGTGGGGCGCGCGCGACATGCCGTAGCCTCGGCGCGAGCTGGCGCGTTGCTGAGGCGGCTGAAAATGGCCGGTGTCAGCGTGAAGCAACGGTGTATGTCGGTGATGCTGGCGTCCGTAGCTGCGAGGCTGCTGATGATGCTGCGTTGGGCGTTGTTGAATCTCAAGCAGCTACTCCGTACTGACGGCGGACTCGGCATCGGCGCGCTGGCGTTGTTGTTGCCAATGATGTTGCTGCGTAGCGCGGCGCGCGATGTGATGCGCGACCAGAAGATGGCCGTATGCGCGCAAGCAACGCAAAATGGTGGCTTTGAGCGACGCGACGGCGTTTCCGGCGCCGAGTGACAGGTTTCGCAAGGACACGATGGAAAAAGCGACTCGGCTCTTGCGAGAGTAATGAAGCTGCGAGGCGCCGAAGACAGTGAAGATGGCCGTGGCGTGCGAGGCTAGCTGTGCCGCTGGTATTGTTGCTGGCAGACGCGGTGTCCGGCATCCATGCGTTGCTGAGGGTTAACGCGGCGTCTGGCGTCCGCGCAATAATGCTGGCTGGCGCGGCGTCCGTGCGATGTTGCTGGCTTGCGCGGCGTCCATGCGTCGATGCTCCCTGATGTAGTAGTTGCCGCTGTTGTTGGCTCCGCTGCTCGCTGGTCTCGCGACCGATGTTACGGTGTTTTGTGGGTCTCACCTGCTGTAGATGAGCCGGTGAAAATAGTCCTCTGCGGCTGTGCGTGGGCCGCAGAGAAATTAAAAGCGTCTGTGCGAGCTTGCGGTAGAGGCTTCGCGAAATGGCGCGGCGTCGAAAATGGCGCCACGCGATGACTCACGGATTGCAAATATTCGAAGTCGGGGTCACCACTTTAGAGAATTAAGGATGACTAGGTCTGTTCGACCCGGCGGCCAGGCCGTAACTGATTCACGAAAGTGACTAAGCTTCTAAGCTCCCCTCGCGCTCGCCACGTCGTGGTGCTCCGCTAGGCGGCGCGTCGGGCCGCATGTGGTGGTAGGAGGGGACCGCCACATAAATACCTTTAATTTAACCGTGCTCAAACCTTAATTATCCCTGCTGGCCCATTGTAGCACTCGGTGAAATATTTTGTAAATTCGTTCACTGTCCGTAGGATTCCAAGTGTACAGATGATTCATGAAAACCTTGGACAAAGACAGACAAACCTCAAAGTTTAAAAAGGTTTCGGAAATTTTAGAAGGTCTCTAAAAAAAGTGAATAATTTTAAAAAATGTTTGTAAAAAGTTATTGTATTTGTGAAAATAATTTTAAATTCGGTAAAAAGTTGTAAATATTTAAAGATGTTCATTAGAGACAGTTAGAGATTCGTTGTTTAAGTTGTAAGAAAGTTTGAGTTGTGCTAGTCTTCGCGGGAATTTTTGAGTTGTGCTAGTCTTCGCGGGAATTTTTGAGTTGTGCTAGTCTAGCGTGCGTGAAATGAGTTGTGCTACTTATGACGGGAAATTTGAACAGTGCTACTCTTCGTAGGGAGCGACGATATTATTCCATTCTTTTAAGTGTACGAAATGAATTTAATCCTTGTTTAAATTTAGATAAATTAACTCAACAATTTATAGTCGTTTCATGGTGTAAAGTTGAAGGAACGAGATTATTTTATATTATAAATCAGCAATCAAAATCAAGAACTAACAAATAAAGCTCAATCAATTAATGTCAGCATTGGCAAAATGGTTATTTTACCATCAACATTTATTGGAAGTCCACGTTCTTTGCAACAAAATTATATAGACGCAATGACAGTTGTCCAAACATTTGGAAAACCTGATTTATTTGTTACTATGACTTGTAATCCTAAATTGAAATTGTAAAAAATTTATATGAGAATGAAAATACATTAGATCGACCTGATTTAGTAGCTCGAGTTTTTTATCTTAAAGTAGCTGCATTCTGGAATGAATTACAAAAAAAAATTTTCGGTAAAATTATTGGTTACATTTATGTAATTGAATTTCAAAAGCGAGGATTACCTCATATGCATGCACTACTATATTTTAGATTTTAAAGAGAAATTTCATAGTTCTGATCAAATTGACAATATTATTAGCGCTGAAATACCAGATGAAAGTAATTATCCTATTCTGTATGGTCTTTTTAAGGAGGCTTGGGCGTTTGGTGCCGTATCAAGCGAGGGGCCCCATGGGTGCACATATTTTACGAATGCTCATTGCTGCTAATTTTTTTAAAAATTGTATGTATTTAAGTCATATCCAAGTAGAGAAGTAACAAAACGCTAAAAAGTTGACAAAAAATAGCAAAAGGTACACGTATTAGCGGTAGCTGTGACAACATAACCTCACATTTTATACATTTTCACACTTTTCTTTTGATTTAAGTCGTCAACCTAATTTTTTTATGAAGCTAATTGATTCCTCAGAATTAAAAGTATCAGTCTATATTTGATTTATGACGAGTTCTCGATTACTTCTGTAGTATTAGTTAATTTTGATTTTGCGATTTTGCGATTCGCTTTAACATTGTTGTGGGCGGTTCGTATCTCTGTGTACGTGAATTCGTATTGAGTTTTTTTTTGTCACCCTCAAAAAAAAAATTTTTTTTCCTTTTCGTGTTATCTAAATTTTTTTTTGATACGACTTCAAATGTATCGTAGAAAATTTGTTTAGTCGTAGTTAGTAACCGAAAATACGAATTCACAAACAATTATTTTTGTTCTTCTCCTTCTATTTTTTTTTTTTTTGTTCCATACAGTTACTACTATAAGTACGACACATAAGTCGAAGCGAATATTTACCGCGCGCAGTGTAGTCAGTATAGTATAGCAGCGCACTGTACATGCACATAGGTATATAGTTGCGTACATACAGTCTGATCTATAGGATAGCTGCGTACGATACATATAGGCATACAGACGTACAGTACAACACTTACAGTAACATAGGTGGTTTTATACGGCACGCGCTCACGCTATAGAGGTACATACTCACTGAGTATTCCTAAGCGTCCCACACGTATACGGCCCTAGATATAAACATATTACCAGCTTGCCGAATTTAAATTCTAGCGCACCGTTATATAACGCACAGTGAGTAAGACTGTCAATAGTCTCCGAAGCTTAAAGTACACTCTTAAAAATACAGCTGCTCGTAGCTAACGCGAGTAATTCAAAGATTATTTTATTTATTTACTCAGTGATTACATCTGTTTGAATTACTTTTCCCCTTATTGTCAATTTGTTACCTCCTGGTGAAATCAAACTTTTCTTTATTAATCGGACCCTCACAATACTAATTAAATATTGGAGGCAGAGGTATTGTTTAAGAGTGACACGCGGAAATAAATTCGACTTGATTATTTTTTTTTACAAACGCTTATAAAATTTAAGGAGAACAAAGCTTACTCATCTGACGAGCGCTCACTGGTTTCTCTTGTTTGTTGGAAATACAGTGAGTCAGAACCGCGTGAATTTTTTTTTCTCTTCTCTCTTTACCCTTTCGTTATAGCAAACCAAAAAGAATTTTTCAGAGGATGGCGCTTTTTCAAGAAGAACTAGATTTACAAATAGAAAACTGGGCGCTTTCCCTGTCGCCATTGGAATTACAAAATAGATTAATCGAACTAGATCTTATTCGGAGTAATTCAAGGCTAGAAAATGTAAGTAGGTTAGCTAGACGACTTCGCGGAGACTACACTGCAGAAGATTTTCAAGAATCAAGTGATCCAATATTTATAGTTAGTTCAAGAAGAGAAACAGATCTCCACAGATTAATACAGACAGATAAAACGTTACCTACGTCGCTGAAGAATAGCATAATAGCACGGCGCAGAGGAAGCAGAGTAAACGTGTTCGACACAAATTCGACATTCATAGATGAGTTCGAACCTCTGATTAATAATCCACAACTGTCAAGCATAACGCGAACGGGTACAAGTGTGTTGCCGACTAGCAACAACACAGCGGCAACGACAAGTACCAGCACAATAACAACGCAAGCACAAGGAACAAGGCAAGCGAATACGCAAGTAACGTACTCAAACAATGCTCAGAGAAACGAAGAGTACCTCAGGCAACAAAACTAACAACTGATTAGAATACGCATCGCAGACGTCAAAGAGAAGGAAGCTTTACGACAACAACTAGAACAGCTGGAACAAGTTATTTTAGACATGGCTGAATCCAGTAATTCGTACACTCCGACGACGCCAGCTGATAGTAGGAAAGTTCGATTTCAAGATACGCTGGATATTCGACACCCTGAACCTGACGCGCATAGTACGCGATACGCAAGCGAAAACCCGTGGATAATTAATTTAGACGGTACACAGAACTATCAGACTAGGCAAAATCCATTCAGAAGGCAGAGTAACACTCCAGACTATCAAGAGTCTAAGGGGAGGGGCGGATCACCGATTGGTAATAACAATCCATTCCTCAAGCCTGGGGAAACACCATACGCTAATAGCACGAATCCTTTTTGGCCATTTGACGCCACGCAAACGAATCCGTTCAACTGCACACCCACTCCTACGTGGACATCACAATCACGTAAAGACATCGGAAAAATCGCCCGAGAATGGAAAATAAAGTTTGATGGCAGCCAAGACACTTGCATCGAAGAGTTCCTACAGAGAGTCAACGAATGCAGAATGTCATCTCATCTAGACAACACCGATTCGCTGAATGCTATGTTGCACGTATTAACGGGGCCAGCACTAATCTGGTGTAGACAACTGCGACACACTTGGTGTACATGGACAGATTTCTGCAAAGCTGCAAGGCGAAGTTACGGAGTCGATCAGGACATCCAAATACAGCTGTTAGCCGAAGCCCAAGCGCGTACCCAAGGGAAAAAGGAGTCAGTGAGGGAACACATCTTCGCAGTACTGACGATCCTCAGCAGGTTAGATGAACCTCCACCGGTAGACGTACAATTGAAGATGATTTATGACAATATGTTGCCAGAAATCAAGATGATTGTATCACGTAAAGACGTCACAGACTTAGACGCCCTAGTTACGTTAGCGAGGGACGCCGAGAAGTTGGTTCACGATCGAGACAACTACAAGCCGCCACCTCCACCGGAACGTAGCCTGCTACCGCATGTCGCCTATAAGGAAAAGCCGGCTACACCAACAGCCACCACTGCGAAAACTCCTAGCGTGAACGCTGTAACAGAACCCGTCGAACCAGCGAGCCCGCTCCAGAGCACGCTAGTCGCGACGGTAGTAAAGGAGGCCCTAGCCCAATTAGGCCTTGCGGGCATTGCTGCCTTTCAGCAGCAACCATCGCAACTACAGCCGAAAGCCATCACAGCGGGTAGAAATAACCCGAAGAACGGCAAGAAGTCGAAGCCGAAAAGTGTCTCTACCGTGACAATTGAAGAGGTAGTAGAGGAGAAAACGAAACGAACGGTACGCAAACCGGATAGTGACCACAATAAAGACCAGAAGGCTCGTGGGCCATATAAGCCCCACGTTAAATGCTATGGTTGCAGTTGGCCAAAACACGTAAAAAGTTCGTGCCCAGAATGCTCCCAGAAGTCGGGAAAAGACCAAGGGAAGAAGTGAGTCAGGCCAACACTTCTCCCGAGGCAACAACGGCCTCTAGCGAATCGCTCGATTTAAAGAGCGAGGACGCACTCATGCCGTTGAAGGCCGAAGATCCAAGTCCGGAGGATCACCGTCGCTGGTGGGTGCAGGTTGGAATTGCAGGGTTCAGAGTCCGCTCTTTGTTCGACTCTGGAGCTGCACGCACCGCCATTGGCCCGGTCGGCATTCAGATTGCCTCGGCCTGTGGACAAACTATTACGCCCTATAAAGGACCGGGAGCGAAGCTCGCTAACGGCCAGTTAGTGCCGATTTATGGTCACGTCGACCTACCCTTTGACGTACAGGATCGTCGAAAAGTACTGAAAGTCATGATCATGAGCGAACTTGATTCCTCCTGCATTTTAGGGACGGATTTCATCCGTGCTGGCGCCACGCTTAGACCTCGTCAGAATGTCCTAGAGATTGAGGGCACGTCGGAGACTATCCCTCTGGAGTTATCTAGTCTCACTGACGGCGAGAGTAATGCCCTGGCGGCCATTGGCCTAGTTGATGTTACGCCGCGGCAGCGTAACCATTTAAACGAACTGCTGGATAGGTGGCTACCAGAGAACGAACAACCACTTGGCTGCACTTCATTGATCATGCACGCCATTGATGTGGGTTCCGCTCGACCTATCAAGCAGAGGTACTACCCCGTGTCGAAGAAGATTGAGGAGGAGATGCATAAGCAAGTGTTGGAAATGCTAGAAGCAGGAATAATTCGACGGTCGAACAGTGAATGGTCGAGCCCCGTAGTCATGGTGCGAAAAGCCAATGGATCCTACCGGTTTTGCATAGACTACCGTAAACTCAACGCCGTTTCCAAGGCCAGTGCGTATCCGCTTCCATTCATGGACTCCATCCTTAGCAAATTGCAGAATGCTCGTTACATCTCGACGATCGACTTGAGTAGTGCCTACCACCAGATCCCCATGAAGGAGGAAGACATGCACCTCACGGCATTTACGGTGCCCGGACTCGGACTTTTTGAGTTCACCCGGCTTCCTTATGGCGTGGTTGGTAGCCCTGCGACGTTCCAACAGCTTAGCGATAAGATTATCGGGCCTGAGTTGGAACCTCATGCTTTTTCGTACCTGGATGATATTATTATCACTACCGACACGTTCGAAGACCATTTACATTGGTTAGAAGTCGTACTCAAGCGGATCAGCGATGCTGGACTCACGATTAATTGGGAGAAAAGCAAATTCTGTTGCAGCGAGGTTAATTACCTTGGGGTGATGGTAAATCGAGATGGCTTCCGTCCCGATCCGGATAAGGTTGCTCCAATTTTAGACTACCCGGCCCCCAAGAATCTAAAACAACTCCGCAGGTTCCTAGGGATGGTCTCTTGGTATAGGAAATTCCTGGACAATTTTGCGACACTCGCCGATCCTCTCACTCAGTTAACCAGGAAAGACGTGAGATATAACTGGGGCGAATCGCAGCAAGAAGCGTTCCTACAAATTAAAACGCTGATAGCTTCGGCTCCAATCCTACATAGTCCATCATTCGACGAAACTTTCACGATTCAAACGGATGCTAGTGACGTATATGCGTAACCCCAACGGTCGCTTAGCTAGGTGGGCTCTCGAATTGCAAGCCTATGATTTCGAGATTATCCATCGAAAGGGCTCATTACATTGCGTACCAGGCGCCTTATCCCGAATGTACGAGGATGAAGACGAGAATACGCCCTTAGCCACACTAGGTATAGGAGGAAAATTTACAGACGACCCATGGTATACTGACATGTGTGCCAAGGTAAGGGAAAACCCAACCGATCATCCAAACTGGAAGATTTCGGAGGGCAGACTGTATCATCTACGTCCTGATCCTCTCTTAGACGATATCCTAGACGAACAGGACGAATGGAAAATGGTTTTGCCACCAGAGAAGACCGTAGAAGCGATGCGGGAATCGCACTGCGAGCCCACAGCTGGTCACTTGGGCCGCCGCAAGACTTACGAGCGAATCGCACGATACTTCTACTGGAAGGGAATGTATAGAGATGTAAGTAACTTTGTTCGTACTTGCACGGTCTGCCAGCAGTGCAAGGTAGAACAAGCGTTACCCGCTGGGTTAATGGGTCAGAGAAGAGTCCCTGGACCCTGGGAAATTGTCGCCGCTGACATTATGGGTCCGTTCCCCCGGTCGACTCAAGGTTACCAATACATCCTCATCTTCTTAGATGTTTTCACGAAGTGGATCGAAGTCATCCCAATTCGCAAGGCGGATGGAAAAACGATCCGGAAAAACCTAAATGAACGTGTTATTCTACGTTTCGGAGTGCCCGAGGCATTTTTATCTGACAACGGGACGGAATTTCGAAACAAGGTGCTGGCCCAATTTCTTAAAGAACTGAGGATACAACATCGAACTATCCCACTGTATCACGCTCAAGCCAACCCGGTAGAACGTGTCAATCGCACTTTCAAGACAATGATTACGACGTTTATCGAAGGTGAACACAGGTCCTGGGATAAACACATTCCCCAACTAATGTTTGCATACAACACGGCTATCCAAGAGACCACAGGTGTTAGTCCGGCCTTTCTAAATTTTGGACGGCACTTAGAGCCACCCCACAACAGCCGCCGAGCAGAAGAGATTCTCAAGAAAGAAGAGGCAGAAGAACAAGCCATCAAGGACTGGGAAGATAGAATGCAACGTTTAAATCTGCAAGTCCGTACAGCGAGACACACACAGAGAGCTTCTGAAAAACAAGCAACTGAAAATAACGCGAGACGCAGACAATCCGAGTATCAGGTCGGTGACCTAGTCTGGAAGCGTAATCGCATTCTTTCGTCCGCTCTATTAGGCATAAATGCGAAGCTCGCGCCGAAGTTTGCTGGCCCATTCAGAATTACGGCCAAAATTGGACAAGATGTGTACACCCTCGAGAACGACAAAGGTGACAAGTTCGAAAAGATACATGTAGTCGATTTGAAGAAATATGAGGACGACGAAGACCCATCGAGCGACGAAGAACCAACAGACACCGCAACGACGACTGCGAATCCACAAGATGCTGCCCCGGCTTCGACTAATACGTCTGTAAACGTGGAAGCGCCACGTAAGCGAGGTAGACCGCGGAAGACGCGCATCGTTGTTAACCGTGCGATAACTAGAGTCACGCGCGGAAAGAAAACTAGCGAACCACCTCCTAGTATCGAGAATGAGGAGGTAACCCGTTAGTAGTACCCCTGAAAAAGCGAGGTCGCCCAAAAGGTTCCGTGAACAAGCGAGAGACTCCTCCTGTCCTGTCCCCTCGTCGTACTCGGTCCAAAAGACCCTCATAAACTTCCTAGAACTTCCTCTTATTGACCTTGCAGATGATGGCGTCAGACCCCAGCTGGATCAGAGTCGTGGAGGGGGGCCGAACCCGCTGGGTTCAGATAGAGGATCTGCCTCTACCACCGACTCCTGACAGCACCACGTCGGCGGGCGCTACGCCCTGTACTACGACAAAGACCCCCTCGACAGACCACGGCTCCAACGCACCAGCGCCCACGAGAACACCCGAGGAGGCCTGGGAGGCCACCAAGAACCAGCTGGAGCAAGCCAGGGCGCTGAAGAGGGAAGCCCTCAAAGCCGAGGAGGAAGCCGTCTTGGCCCTCGACGACTTCCTGGAGAAGTTCGGGGAGGACGGCCGTGCGCTCGCGGGTAACTACCCGAAGCTAGTGGCGGACGAGCGCGACGTCAGACGCCGCCGCCAAGAATACGTCGAGGGGAGGAAAAAGCGTCGCGCAGCCGAGGAGGCCAAGGAAGCGCTTCAGCAGCGCATCGAGGAGGGGACCCGCTTGGTTGAGGAGCTCAACCAAGCCTACGAGGACCGGCGACATCTCGGTCACCCTCCCCCCAAGCTCCTGGAAGAACTGCGACTCGTTAGGCTCAACCTAGCGCTGTTGAAGGGAGAGAAAGCACCGCAGTGCTACATCTGCGGCATGCTAGGTGTGGAGAGGGGCAGAGAATGCCCGAACGCCCGGAACCACGGGAATTTGCTGCGCCTTGCTCTTCAAGCGGCGGGAAGAAACACCCTAGAATAAGGGCCTAAGGCTCTTCAAAATTTTTTTTTTCTCTCTTTTCTTCTATTTTTTTCTTCTACTCCCTTATTTATTTTTTTCTCATTCTCTCTAAATACAGTTTCCTTCAATAAATAAGCCTCTTCAAAAATTTTTTCGTCTCTCAATGTTGATTTATTTACCCTTCCTTACTAACCTTTTTATTGCATGCTGGCGAGTTTTATAGAGTGAGAGCTGGTACACCTGGCGGTTACCCAGCGTCTGGAGGGGGGGTGTATGACGGGCGATATTAGCACGTCATAAGCTCAGCATGCCGCGAGAAGAAAGACTTATACTAAATTCACACTGTTACAGGTACCAGCGCTGGCATGGCGGGGAGAGCCGCTGGACGACGCGAGAGAGGCGGAGAGAGAGGGAGAGAGAGAGAAAATTCGGCGACACGCGACTGAGACGCGTGCCGCCAGATACGATCCGACCTTTGAACTGACTCCTCGCGAGACGCTCAGTACTTTCGGGAGATAGCTGTTAGGAGAGTGAAAATTGAAGTGTGTGAGTGTGCGTGCGTTCACGACATTGTGTCTCGCTAGCGCATCCGGAACTGCACCGACGGGGTTCCGACTGCTGACAGCGAACATCAGGGCGATACCGGCTAATTGTAAGTGCCAGCTCTCTCTCTCTCTCTCTCTCTCTCTCTCTCTCTCTCTCTCTCTCTCTCTCTCTCTCACGCTACACTCGCCAGGGCTCTCCTTATCCTCCCTCGTACCTGCGACCTCGCTTGCTCGCATGCAAGCCCTGTATATAGTTTATCAATAAACGCTGTGACAGTTCCTCAACAATCTCGACAGTCGTTATTTTGCATGTTCCTACGCGTACACTTGTACCTCGCTCCATCACCGACCCAGCCGCCTCCGCGGGCTTGCGTCTCGCATATGTACGAGATCGCAGCATAACTGGCCTGGCCGGAACCTATTCAGCACTAGGTGCTATCCCGACGACTCTCTTTCTCGAGAGTAACGAGGTCTACGGACCTTGATTATAGCGGAGCTGGAAACTGAGCAACTGCATCCAGTACACCGTTATAACTCTAATAATATTTTAATAGATTAGCAGTTAAATTTAGTTTAATAAACATTTAGGTAATAATATTCATTTACTCATTGTTATATTGAAAGAATGACAGTTTCAACCCTGTCAAATGCAAAGTTTATCATTAATAAACTAATAAACTCGGATTAAAATCAAATATTTTTCTCGGTCTACATTCTCTCACACACAGCCACACACAGACACACACACATACACATATGCACACCCACACGCAAACGCACACGCACACACAGACACAGACACAGACACAGACTTTTCCCACTTTCGCACTTATTTACTAGTTTCTCGTCCCTTTTTAACATATTTACATTTTGCATACTTAATCCCTTTCCTTACTTCCCTTCGGTTCTTGATCTAGCCAATTTTTCAAATTGTTTGCAATATTCGCATATTCCTATTATCGGATCCTCTTTTAGTAATTCTAACACATTTTTTTCAATCTCCTTACCAGTGCCCACTCTTCTTTCCACTTCCTCCACCCATTTTCTATCTATTTTTTCCCTAGCTTCCCTACATACCCATACATGTTTGAAAGACTCCCTTGTCATTCCACATGTAGTCTCCTTAAATTCTTTACTCAGCTCCGTCCTGCCTATATTCCCAACCTAATCCTAGCCCATTGCTCTTTTATATTACCACTGACCTCGCTGTTTTCCCAGTACTTTTCTTTTTTATAACTATTTGAATTTCCTGGACCGTCTTTATTTTCATTCCCTTTTCCAAATTTTTTCTTCTCTCCCTTACATCTCCCTTACATCCCTTCTTTCAAACATTTCTTTTAAAGTTTGACCATCCCCTATCTCTTTGAATGAATTTTCCACTTCCTTGCCCCATTTTGTTGGATACCCGTTAATTATCCCCCTAAGTTCTTCTCTCCGACATATTAATGGCCATCTTCCTTCTTCCATTTTTTGAATTTGAATTAAATATTTATTACATTCAAAATTTTCCCCTTTATCCCCCTTCTCTTCTAATTTTTTAAATAAGATTTTTCTGTCCACCGTGTCGAATGCCGTTTTGAAGACCCGCGTAGAGTTTTCCTCCTTTAATTTTTAGCTTGTTCCCAATCAGAATATTTATTACAAAGAGGTGGTCCCTCGTTCCTCTTTTTCCTCTAAACCCTTCCTGGCTTTCCCTTATTAGCTTGTTGCTCTCGCACCAAACCATTAACTTATTCGCAATTATATTTGTTAGTAGTTTATACCCTACATCTAGCAATGCTACTCCCCTGTAATTCTCTGCAAATTCATCATTTCCTGCTTTATATATAGGGTAAATCCTCGCTATTTCCCATCCTTCAATTAATCATCTTGTATTCCATATTCCGTTCAATATCCCCGTTAATTCCTTAATCCATTCTGGTAGTAAGTATTTTAAGTACTCTACTTTTAGAGACTTTTAGACCGTCCTCCCCTGCTGCTTTTTTATTTTTCATTTTTCTCAAGCTTATTCTCACTTCCCCTGTTTCTATTACCCTATTCAACCCCTCACACTCTCCCTTTTCTACTTCCTCCCTTACTCCCTCATCCTTTTGTTTCTCCTTTTCTCCTGATTTCCCCTGGCTATTGGTCTCCTCTTTCGTGTCTTTATTTTAAATCTGCGCTTCCTCATCCTGACTTTCTCCCAAAAGCTTCCTAAAATGCTTTTCCTAATCTTCTTTTGAGATATTTTTTCCCTTTCTGGCCTTTCTCTTTGCTCTAAAATTTCCTACTACCATCCAGAAATCCCCCATGTCCCTGCTTTCTTCAATTTCCCTCCATTTACCTTCTATTTCCTTTTCTTTTATTCTTTTTCTTAACCTTTTTAACTTTAATCTCTCCATTTTTAACTTAAATTTATCTTCCCCTTTCTTAGTGAACAGTCATTTTTTTAAGCATTTAAATATTGTCTTTTTTTGCTTTTTTTCCTCCTTATTTATTTTTGGTTTCCCTCCCCCCTTTCCTTCCTGACCAACCCTAATTCCTTTCCTGTTTCCCATATCGTTGCATACAGCTTTTCCCACCTATCCTGTGTATTCATCCCTTCAGTTATCATACCCCTTCCCTTTTCCTCCATTATTCCCCAATACTCTCCTCTTTTACTTTAATCCCATATCAGCTTTCTTTCAAATATTTCTCAATTCCTATCATTTTCTATTTTCGCCTCTTTATTATTTTCCTCCAGGTATATGGACACTGGTAAGTGATCCGATTCTGTACGTGTAATTACCCTTATTTCTTCGATTATGCTTATCCCTTCTGTCTCTATTTCTATGACTAGATCAAGAACCGAATGCCCCATATCCCCTACGTATGTTAGACCTCCTTTCCAGTCTCCTTTAATCCCACCATTTTTTATTTTTCCTCCTATTTCGTTACAACAATTCATCAGTTGTTTCCCCTCTGCGTTTAACTTTTTGTCCTCCGAATTTCTCATTCCTTCTGTGTTCCCATTCTCGTCTCCTGCCTCTACCTTTTTTGTTTGACTTTTTGAGCTGCTTTCGCCTTCCATATGTAATTATTATCTAATCTATTTATCACATTCTTTTCCTTTTTTGTCTCTAGCCACGTTTCCTGCAATAAAATGACATCAAATTCGCTTAAAAAATCCCATACCTTTTCTATTTTTTCAGCCCCCGCTATATTCCACGTCACTATGCTAAAGCCCTCCCCTTCTTCTTGTCCCTTGTTTTTCTCTTTACTTTTGTCTTTTGACCTTCCCTCCTTCCCCTTTTCTTGCCATTTCTCTTGTTGTGCTTCGAAAATAATCTCTGCCCCCTGTCTAATTAACGTTCTCTTCCTCTCATCCCACTCATACCAATCCCCTTCCACCTGCACTTTTAAATAACCTAATTTAACTCTTATCCCCTGTGCTTTTTCCTGCTTCTCTAATTTTCTTAGCCATTCCCTTACTTTCTTTTCCCTTTCTGTATAATCGTCTTCCACCCTGATTCCCATTTTTGCTAATTCCATTCTCTTTTTCATGATTGCTATTTTATTCCCCAATGATTCTAATTCCACTACAAGCCCCCCTCCTATCGGCCTTATTTTTTTAATATAAACTAGGAAATTGAAGTGCGCTTCGCGCACTCCTTATCATGTCATAATTAACATTTAAATTTTGCTGCCTGCTTAGCGCCAACAGTTTGAAGCGTTTCTAGGTTATATAATAAAATCCGTATTTCTGATTCGCGTTCCTTAATTCTTGTACCAGGCGACCGATTCTCAATTAAATGCTTCACAACAAAGCCCATCACTTTTTTAAGAGAGGATTGGTAAATTTATTGACTCTCTTACTAACCTGGTTAACTCTTCTCTTAAACCCTTTCCTACTGTTCTTACCCCTCTTATAAATATATTTTTCTTTTTGCTTAGCCGCTCCTTCTTCTCCCACTCGTACTCTCCTTCTCCCAGCTCGTCCGACATCTCGTTCAGGTACTCTCTGCCTGGTTCCTCTTCTCCCTCTTCTTCTTCTCCTTTCTCATTTTCGTGTTCCGTGTCCTGGTTTCCTCTTCTCTATCCGCTATTTCGTTCTGGTTCTGCTTCTGTCCTTCCTTGCTTTCCAGATTTTCCACTCCAGTTTTTAATATTTTTATTTCAATTTTCCATCTTTTGTTTATCTCCGGCATTTTATTTGCCATATTTTCCACTAAAATTTGCCATGCTCTGTTGCTTTGCTCGTATTGTTTTTCCTTCTTTCTGTTTTCTTCTTTGACTGTTTCAAGCTTCCCTCTTAGTTTGTTTATTTCTTCCATCAGCCTTTTTAGGTTACGTTCCGTTCTCTCTTCGCCGTCAGCTCCATCATTATCTTTGTTCTCCTTCTGCTGGGTCTGTGATTCTCTCTCATCTCCTTGCTTATCATCTAGCTCCCCGTCTCCCTCGCTTTGGCCATCGAGGCTTCCTTCTCCCTCGCTGCTGCTTTCTGTCGTCCCGTTTTCTTGCTCCTGGTTTTTTCTCATCTACCTTTCCTTCCTTTTCTTTCCCATCTCTATCCCTGCTATCTCTATCTCTTATCGGCGAGTGCTCTACCTTGTCCTAGTTCCAAAGGTCACGCCGAATCCGCAGTTTCCTTTCTCCAGAAAGTTCTTCATTTGGATTGCCTGTTTCTTATCTTTGGCATCTTTTCTCGGCCTTCCTCTACCTCTCTTTGTCGCCTCCGCGGTCGTAAAATATTTCTTTGCCATGTTGCTATCCTTGTCTTTCTCACTCGTGTCACCCGCCATCTTTCCTTTGTCTAACCACTTTATTATGCTACACATATATAGAAAAAAATTATTTTCGTAATTGCTTAATTCGATGTTCAAGTCTTATATGGGATGAAAATTTCGTCCGTTTTTCACGAAAAACCCCCCTTTACTAGATATCGACGAAAAATGCATTCCGATATGCGGACCCTGAAACACTATTAGTATGCAGTAACTATGCAAAAAGTATGCAGAAAATATGCATGGCAGGCTGCAACTTTGGCTATAGATTTAGCTTCAGACTTGTTTCATAATTATGAAGGGTAAGTATAGAACACAGATGATTCTGCTGAGATTATGAATAAATGAATTGAATTTAGTTGCTTTTTTAATTTTCAAACTATGCATATAAGGATGTTTTTCAACAAAATAGTTTTTTATTCAATTTTCTACGACTTTTAGGATAATGTAGATTCAAACGTGATTTATACATGAGTAACCCACATAGCACAAAACGTTTGAGAAACGTTTCAACAACGCTTTTAATACGTTTCAGAGAATAAAATAAATATTTTCGGTAAATTTATACGCGTTTCGGTAACGTTTAGGCAACGCCCTACTGAAAAAGCTTCAGTGAAAATCAGATGATTTCCAGGTGCTTTTCAAGGGAAAAGCGTGCCAATTTCGTATTTGATTGGCAGATGATTTTCAAGTGAAAAGCATGTGACCTCTTATTTTAATGTGACGAGACACGAGTCTCGCACATATAAATATACATGAGGACGGCCGTGATAAACATAAACATGCGCAACGCGCGAATACACACGAAGCGAAGCGAGCGCGCGCGCGCAACAACCGCAAGGCGAGTCCGCACGAGCGCAAAGCGCCAGCCGTCAAACAGCTCAGCAACGGCGCGCCAGGCGGCGCGAGCGGCGTACACACTCAGACGTATCCACACCGCGCGCCTTTATAAGGCGGACAGCGCAACACGGTAGACAGTTCTACTCGAGCTCCACTCCAGGTAGCATCGTGCGCACACGTTACTACAGGGAACAGCGAGAGATAGATCTGCACCGACGAAGTCGTCTCGTGAGCACACGTGACGACTTGATAGACGAACCGAAACCTGTATCTCCGAACCCCGAAACTCCGAATTGCCGTCGTGAGCATACGAGGCAACCCGGAACACCCGAGCGACATCGAGCCTCGTCTACGTAAGCACACGTGACGATACCCGGGGCCACCGTAAAAATCCTAACCAACAAAGCCAGCCTTACGCCGACATCTCACGACTCGCTTTACCTCTGTGCGCACACAGGATAAAGAGAGGAACGAGACGAGCGACAAAGATTTGTGGAGCCGTGCGCACACGACTTCATAAATCCGAGGGATACCCTCAAAATCCCGTTACACTATCCTGGCTGCTACCGTGCGCACACAGGGCGGTCGAGATTGTTGTTACGTAAGTCACCCGGATCGGTGTAGCCGTGCGCACACGACTCCACCGTACCGAATGAAATCCTAACCTTCAAACCCATCACCGATCCGCCATATCGTCACCGTACCGAAACACCGTAGCCGTAACCACCGACGCATTGTTGTAGCGAAGTCGCGTAGATATTTTCGTAAATTGTTAACAGCGCTAGTTTAAACAATTCCATTTGTAAAGGCGAAATATTCTTAACCAAGCGCATAATTGATTTCTGTTTCAGACGGGATTTAACAACTGATTCTCAATTACTATTATCTACTTAAGGAAATATATTTTGTTAACATTAAAAAACATAAGAACAGACTCTTTTATTGCCCCTTTCCCCAATCCAGATCCTGGACCCGACTGACTGTCCAAATCCTGGGGAAAGTTTAACCGTTACATTAAAAACCCAATTTTTCGCATTTGGTTAGCAGATGGTTTTTAGATGAAAATCATCTAACCTTTTATTACTTTAAAATATTATGTTTTGGATTTATATTTGCTATAATTTAATAAACTTTTTAACCATTATTATTATTATTATTTGTAGCAATCTAATATTGGTAGTATGCCACTTAGACCGAAGGATCAGGTTGTGGAAGCGATAGCTTAATAAATGTATACACTTATCTATGTTCTTTTAATGAGTAGACATTTATTATACAGTAGTAAGGCGAACACACTGTGCGATTGAAATACTTATATTCTTAAATACTTCAAAATTGATGAAATGGTTGCCTATATAGGTGCTACCATCCGGATGGTAGTATGGAAAATGGGGGCTAACGCCAAAGAAATATTGTTTTTTAATTATTGTTTGTTTAGTAAAATTATTAAAAATTATTAATTTCTTGGACATTAGCCCCCATTTTCCATACTACCATCCGGATGGTAGCACCTATATAGGCAATCATTTCGTCAATTTTGAAGTATTTAAGAGTATAAGTATTTAGAAGTACAACCTGTTGAAAATAATGACGTCATTAAATGGCGTCATAAAAGGTTCCAATTTGAAGCTTCAAATGACGTC
Organism: Nasonia vitripennis; assembly: GCF_009193385.2. NCBI lineage: Eukaryota > Metazoa > Arthropoda > Insecta > Hymenoptera > Pteromalidae > Nasonia > Nasonia vitripennis. The sequence goes on along the minus strand of NW_022279630.1, from coordinate 1,420,725 downwards.
ATCTAATGATGACTATTCCAACTCTCGTGCAATAGACTAGCTTTCTGCTGTTTAAGTTGGTGCGGTCTGAAGTTAGCTACTGGGTGCGTTTTCTTCACTTCCGGTCGCCAACGCTGTTTCTGAATAATTTTTTGGCGTGCGGGCAGCGGGAGCCTTAAAGGGTATCACACATAAAAAGGAATAGCGAGAAATAGCAGCTGACAGCCAATCAGAAGTAAGCTTTAAACGGACTTGTTCCTTATTGAGGTGGTGGGGAGAGAACATGAAAGAATGAGTCCGTTTAAAGATTGCTTCTGATTGGCTGTCAGCTGCTGTTCCTCGGTGTACCTTTTTACGTGTGATAGTCCTAACAATCTAACATATTACTTCAGATAAGCAGAAGAAGTAGGATATAGATATATAAAGCAATTCTTTAGTCTCTATATTCTTCTCTAAAGACAAAGATGCCATTTTATCAGTTCAATTCGTTGACTGGTCGTCTAAAAGAATCTTCCCAATTACAGCCTCTATATCCTATAGTAAGTTATTTTCTTTAATATTGTATTAAGTACTTTGCGATAAAAAGTATTCAAAAAAGTTACATTCTTCACACAATTTTAATGATTAACAAACAACGTTAGCTGTATGGCTTATTAATTAATCAGGGTGGGACATTCTTGAATATTTTCTGCTATCTGCTATTCGTAGTACAAATATTTTTATCATGACTGTTGATCGCCATGTTTTAAGCCAAAGTAAATTGCTGATGTAACAATTGAAAATGTCATATCTTATCTATTCTAAACATAGTTGAAGGCTGGTATTTTATATCTATGGAGTAAATTTTTTTTCTCCAACAATTAAAAATCTTTTATTATGATCATACGCTGGGTAAAGTAGTATACATTTGAATAATATAAATTACAATCATAATTAGGGTGTTATGTGTATAAATCACAACACTGTAATTCATTATAATAAAATTGAATATATTTATATTCTATACTTTAAGAAGGGTAATTAAGCAGTAATAACTGTAACCTAACTTTCAACAATTTGCCTTATTAAAGGTAGCATAAACGAATAACAGAAAACCAAGAAAAGCTAATCAGGTGTTTTATTCCAGAATCAGTGTAAAAACTTCAAGTAAAATCAAGGTTATGGCTCTGTATATCCCAAAAACCCTTGCGAAATAAAAATCCTTTATAACAAAAAATAATTTATCATATACTTGTTTATTTACATCAGCAAGGTTTATTTACTACACTCTAAAGTCTAAAGAATAAAAACGAGACACTGGGAAGAATAAATGCTTCGATTTCTTCTTTGGAAAAGTATAAATCATTACTTTTATACTTTTGACTAGGACAAAAAGAATAAAAGGTACAATTTATTCTTTTGTAAAGAATAAAACGTAAAGTTTTAATTTAAATTTAATTAAATCTTTTTAAAGAATAAATCTTGCAGTTTAATCTTTTGTAAAGAATAAATCTCGCAGTTTAATCTTTTGTAAAGAATAAATCTCGCAGTTTAATCTTTTGTAAAGAATAAATCTCGCAGTTTACTCTTTTGTAAAGAATAAATCTCGCAGTTTACTCTTTTGTAAAGAATAAATCTCGCAGTTTAATATTTTGTAAAGAATAAATCTCGCAGTTTACTCTTTTGTAAAGAATAAATCTCGCAGTTTACTCTTTTGTAAAGAATAAATCTCGCAGTTTAATTTTTTGTAAAGAATAAATCTCGCAGTTTAATTTTTGTAAAGAATAAATCTCGCAGTTTAATCTTTTGTAAAGAATAAATCTCGCAGTTTAATCTTTTGTAAAGAATAAATCTCGCAGTTTACTCTTTTGTAAAGAATAAATCTCGCAGTTTACTCTTTTGTAAAGAATAAATCTCGCAGTTTAATTTTTTGTAAAGAATAAATCTCGCAGTTTAATTTTTTGTAAAGAATAAATCTCGCAGTTTACTCTTTTGTAAAGAATAAATCTCGCAGTTTAATTTTTTGTAAAGAATAAATCTCGCAGTTTAATTTTTTGTAAAGAATAAATCTCGCAGTTTAATCTTTTGTAAAGAATAAATCTCGCAGTTTAATCTTTTGTAAAGAATAAATCTCAAAGTTTAATCTTTTGTGAATAATAAAATTTCACTCTGCCATTTAAAAAAAAAACATACTTTGTAGACACATTCTCTTTTTTCATAAGGTTTTAAGCCTTGAACTATATATGTAATTATTGCAATTATATTGCTTAAATGGAAACTTTTTTTCTTGATTTCCCATGTTTTTCTATGCCATTTACAATGTTTACAATCATTCTCTCACTTTTAAATTTTGCTACAAATAGTATTTTTGCTTTAATAAGGCAAGTTGAGGTTACAGTTAAATTATAGTTTGACTGACATGATTAATAAACTACTTTTACTTTCAGTCATATTGCAAAAATATAACAATCTATATTTGTTTCGTATAGTCAACAGATCCACTGAATAAACTTAATCCTCCAAATATGATCTGGGATTCTATTAAAACCAAGACTTTAAAAACAACTTCAACATCATCAGCAGCTTTTTCTACATTAGACCCAAAGTTGATTGCTAAGTATAAAAAATTTCAGGTAAAAAAGTTTTAAACTTGTTGGAATCTATAATGTAATGTATTTCATAATTATAAAATGATTTTTTTTAGGCAAATCTTGAGAAGCCAGTATATTTGATGGGTGGAACACCAGATAAAATTTTATTTGGTATAACCTGTGTTCTGGTAGCAGCTGGAGTTATTAAGAGTCTTAAATTATGTTATGATATGGCTAATCCGAAAAAAGAATAAGAAATTATTTCAAATATTAGAAATTATGAATTTATTGAATTAACAATAATTAAACTAGTTAAACATATTCTGGGAATTATATAAAATTCAGTTAATAAATATTATTACAGTACGTAAGATTACAGTCAAATTATTCATCAATTTTGCCTTAAGTAGGAAAATTGTGCACTAATTCTTTAAAATTCATGATAAATAGAAAAAGCAATACCGAGTTTTTGCATCAATTAAGGTAGTAATACCGGTAGGTAGCTAGTCAAAGCAAAATCCACTATTTATTTCTTAATTATTTGTGGAATATTCTTAGTTATAGAGATTGCAAAAGTCAAGGTACAACAAATAATCATTTTACATTCAGATTAAGGGGATGTGGGAGCTAAAGCTTCCAAAATATGCCACGAGGTATTTCGTATTTCAAATGTAAAAAAAAAACTAAAAGTCTAATTAACTTTTTCTTTCGGTAGAATGATTAATTAAACTTAGTAATGATTACATAGAATGGCGCTGTGCTATTTATATTGATAGAAATCAAAATAATAAAAAGTTTATTGGTTCTACTTGGTTTTAAGCTTAGCGCTGAGATCGCGCTAAGATCGTGTAAACACCCATTCGTATTTCAAAACTTGTTAAAAAACTAAAGGTCCAATTGACAATTTCTTTCGATAAAATGATTCTTTGAATAAAACACTATTGCGTTCTGGTCTTAATTTTTCATGGCACTATTTATTTAAAAAGTTTCACATGAAAACCATATGGACCATAAAAACAGTGTTTTTTAGCTCTCACATCCCCTTAAGTAAGTGATTCTATTTATCATAATTACGGATGAAAAGTTTCAGACAGAAGCTAAATAGACTCATTTTTTTGAGGTTAAGTGTGCATTTTTGAACTTTTATTTGATTATTACTACGCTCACAGGCTCCATTTTTTACAAGCACTTAACTTATTTGTTAGTTGTTTAACTAATATATAACGTTCTGCAAAATTTGAGTGAAGGTAGGGTGGCACATATAATGGTTTACTAATATTATAGTTCAGATAAACTTTCAATAATACTTTAAATTTTTTTAACCCATTAAGTCCCAAGTATCCTCAATTTTCACTGAATATTCAACCTGTTTTTTCTCATATTATTACTATCAAAACAAAATTCGTGATCATGATATCCGATGTAAAATTTTATGCTTTTTCAGAATACATAATCAAAATTCGGCTAATATTTATGATTAAATAGTTATAAACAATTTTTTGCAAAAAATGCAATATTTTCGACTTAAAAAAATTTTGGATCGACATTTTTTATGAAACCGGTAATATACACATACGTTTATCAGTAAAAAAAGTGTCCTTGATTCCTGTACTTTAAGATAGGTAGAATGCGAAATACTAAACTCTATTACAGACTAAACTCTAAGCCCTTAATGTCAGTGGCCATGATCGTCTTTATGAAATCAACCCTCATAATTAAAAACTTTAATTATGGTTAAACCCACACAAACCCGTTAAGCTTAAGCTTGAACAAAGCTAAATTAAACTAACAAGCCACCCCAGTCTCCCGATAAACATACGCTACTTTCAGTTTTTCTCTATCAACGATGATTGTGGCGACGCGGTCTACGTTGTTGCTTGGTATTCTTATGCACTCGGGTTCGAGTCCGAGTCTCAGCAAATCTTTTCCTTTTTCTACTTGCTGATAAAATATACAGTATACAATAATAAGGCAATATGCCATTCTGCTTCTGCAATTATATTTCAATTTAGCTAAGTATACGGTGGACCTGCAATAAATATAGGTATAATTTACTTCTTAATCGTTTATGAAAAAAAGTATACAATGAAACTTCTTGAATTTTAGGAATACAAATTAATAATTTTTTTTTTTAATATCAATGTAATTAATAAAACGTTATCGTACTAATAAGATAATTTAAATTTATTTAAAATTGTATTTTTTCTTTACGTAAAAAACTATAAATAATGGTAGTTATACATTGCAAGTCCCCTCTGTACCGTATACTTACCTAAATTGAAATATAATAGCAGAAGTAGAATGGCATATTGCGTTATTATTGTATACTATATATTTTATCAGCAAGTAGAAAAAAAAATTTGCTGAGACTTGGAGTCGAACCTGAGTGCATAAGAATACCAAGCAGCAACGTAGACCGCGCCACCACGATCATCGTTGGCATATGAAAACTGAAAGTAGCATATGTTTATCGGGAGGCTGGGGTGGCTTATTAGTTTAATTTACTTTGTTTAAGCTTAAGCTTAACTTGTTTGTGACGGTTTAACCATAATCCCTCTAAAAAATAAAAGTTTTCACAAGTTTTAGATTCTAATTTTGTTACGCAAATTCGGGCGCAAGTCAGGCGCGGTGGACCTAAGAATATATAGCGCCTCTCCCTTCTCCTCCACTGCCGCTGGATGCGTATATTTCCCCTACGCTCCTTTTCTAGATGCGTATAGTTCGATCGCAGGCCACAAGTGGCGTCATGATCGAATTCGCCACGCATTTTTAACACGGCAGATCATGATCTTCTTGAAATTCTATCAATTTCTATTGTAATTTTTCATATTAAGTTTTATCCACTTATATCGATTTTTATCGTGTTTTATCACGTTTTATCAAGTTCTAATGCAAAAAGTGGAATTAAGATTCACTATTCAAGTCGATAAGTGATCTAATCGACTTCTATCGACCTTTTCCGGCAGGGGAGTGCGCTAGATTTTACGGAGAGAGAACGTTTGAGAATCTTTACCGCGCGCGCTATGCTGAAAGAGCGCGCTATTGGCAAAGATTCACCAGCAGTAAAGATTTCTTACAGCGAGAACGTTCTCTCTGCCGCGCACGAAAGAGCGCGCGTACCCCCACTCCTCAGCGCGCGCGCTATTGGCTCGGCACAGATGCGCGCGAAGGCATAAGAGAGAGCGCGGTTTGACGAGTGCTATCAGTCATTCATCGTTCGTCATGGGAGCAGCAGCAGCAGCACAGCAACGGCGGCGGTTGATTCCCCCATCTCGCGAGCCACGCAGCGGGACTAGAGTCTCGACAGCGGGTGGTAGCAGTAGCGAGAGGCTTTCTCTCAACTACCTCGCGCGCGGAGACAAAGTTCCATTTACTACGGAGTAGCGAGCGGACGATGACAGCAGCGATGACCTTCGGCCAAAGACGGCACAAATAACCAATCAGTCCTTTTCAGGACTACAAACAAATTTTAACGTAGAAATAAAAGACTTGTGTGAGAATGAAAGTGAGAATGAAACAGTTCTTTTCAGAACTATAGCGTAGGATAGAACGCGATGAGCAGTCAACGGCAGATGTCCCCCACTATATTGCCAGCCGCATCATAAAGAGCGAGCGCACGGGGCAAGAGCCGCAACAGCGGCGGCGGCAGATTCCTCCACTCTCTTACGAATCGCGCAGCGGGGACTAGAGCCACAAAGATGAAGCGACGGCGGCAGAACCACGACAGAGTTCCCCCACTATCTCGCTAGCCGCGCTCTCTCAATAAAACGGGAGCGCGCGCGGACTAGAGACATTCTCAATGACGGTGTCGAGCGGGCGACAGCGACAGAGAGAGAGAGAGAGAGAGAGAGAGAGAGAGAGAGAGAGAGAGAGAGAGAGAGAGATAGAGAGATAGGTCTTTATTGCGATCGACACAGGCTAACGAGTTTCCGCGTCCAATGACTGTTCCAAAGAACTTGAACCCGTAGATGGGACGAGTCAAGGGTAGAGAGCGTCCTTACACACCTCGCAGAAATGCACATAAGGCTCGACGGTGAATGCCGAAACCTGCTCCTCGAGTCGAAGAAATTCAGTGGACGCCTTCAGTCCACGAAATTCGTAACAAGACAATCAAGATAGAGCGTCTGAGAGCACCTCGCAGCCGCAGCAAAGAGCGGCAGCAAGAGCCGCGGAAGCTCACGCGCAAGCCACGCTACGTGAGCCCGAAGCGAAAGCCATGAGCGACGATGAATATGCACAATCGGCCCTTTTCAGGGCCACCAAAATTTTTCAAAACGTAGAAAATAAACTGTTTCCCCTTCTCCTCTCCTTCTCTCTCTCTCTCTCTCTCTCTCTCTCTCTCTCTCTCTCTCTCTCTCTCTCTCTCTCTCTCTCTCTGAGTATCGAGAGTAGGCTTGGCCGTCTTGAAAGCCGCCTCAAAGCCCTTGACGGCTTGCCTGCGCTCAAGACTCGACTAACCAATGTCGAGTTCTCCATCTTCGAGCTGCAGGCTCAATATCAAGAGCTGTCGTCAAGGAGCCCCGCAGAGCAGCACAACATCAGCAGTGCTCCTGCCTCCGAGGAGATCAACAACCTCCGCAGTGAACTGGCTGAGGTTAAGAGGAAGCAGGAGCGCTCTGCGAATAATGTGGTGGTGATCTCCGGCCTAGCCTACACCCAGGAGACGTCACTGTATCTCCTGGCCTTTACCATCTTGGCTGCACTAGACCCCACGGTTCTAAGGCGGGATGTTGCAACCGTCAGAACCATGGGGAGACTCGACGCTAATACCATCAACGCCCAAGGTGACAGCAGATTTCCACCCCTAGCTGTCACTCTCTCCTCCAGTGCGCTGGCCCGCTCCATCATAATGGCCAAAGCCAGGAAGCGTAAACTTCATACCAGCGAACTCGATGATGCACTACTCGAGGAAGCGAAAGCTCTCTACCCAGATCACCAGGGACTTGTCAACATTAACGAGCTGCTTCCTCCAGACATTCATAATTTGCACATCAAGACCAGGCTTGAGGCGAAGAGGAGAAAAGGTTGCCGTTCCTTCGTGAGGGATGGGAGGGTTTACATCCGTTCTGGCAAGGACAGTGAGCGGGCCACTATCATCTCCACTGATGCTGATCTTGAGGCTTTTTGCCGCCAACAGCCAGCATGGACATCACTCATTAAGACACACACCTATCATCCCGCCAAAACCACCATCTAAATCATTCATCTCATCGACATCTGCCTCCAAGGTGTCTCTGTCTGAGGGTCTTAGGGTCTGTCATTTCAATGCGGACTCCCTTACGGGTCACATTGAGATGATCAGGTTCTTCTTGTCCACTCGTCCCCCCTTTCACGTAGTGGCTGTAACTGAGACCTGGCTGAGTGACAAGATACTATCCATCCCTTCACTGGATGATTACACTTTGTACAGACGGGACAGAAACAGGAACGGTGGAGGTGTGGCCCTCTACATTCATCATTCACTGACTGCTAGCGTTATCTCGTCATCTGACGGCGAATGGTCGGGCAAGCCGGGTAAGCCAGAGTATCTTTTTTGTGAAATCACATCTAAGGGAATATCGCCCATCTTCGTGGGAGTTGTGTATCACCCTCCTCACTCACCCTTTATCCAGGGATCTAACTTCATCGAACAACTAACAATGCATATGCACAACTACTCCACGAAGGTCATCATGGGAGATTTCAATGCTGATCAGCTTTCCGCATCTGAAGACGCAAATTTCATCAGGGCTTTCATTGATGAGAACTCCCTTATTTCTGTACCATATGGTGCAACCCATCACAGACAGGACTCTGACACCTGGCTTGACCTATGCTTGATTGATGAGCAGGATCGCCTGCTCTCACACTGGAAGACTGACACTCCTTTCATTAACGGACATGACCTGATCACGGCCACACTCGACGTACAGATTCCACGCCACGTACCTACTACATAATCTTACAGAAACTACAAAGGAATCTGTGCTGAGAAGCTAAGGGACTTCCTTAGCGCATGTGACTGGTCATCCTTCGCCACGTCATCACTTGACGAATTCATCACCACTCTTAACACCAACATCTCGAACGCCATAAATCATCTCGCCCCATTAAAGACCGTGACACCTGGACGTAAACGTCACCCGTGGTTTACCGCGGCTCTTCGTGACCTTTTAACTGAAAGGAACAGACTCTACAGACGTTTTCACAGAAGTCGTTTACCGTGGGACCTATACTTTTATAGAATCGCGCGGTACGACGCTCATAAACGGATTGAGGAGGCCAGGTTGAATTACTACTATTCACGCCTGTCCTCCTTGACCGACGTTGCAGAGATCTGGAGAGCTTGGGAATCTTGGTATTACTACTTCTAAAACTCCTTCACCTGCTCGGTTCTCTCCGGATGCTCTCAACGAACACTTAGCTCCATCTCAAATGACCCTCAAGCTCCATCTGTTGAGGAGTATCTGCGAACCCTGGAGAGTCTGGACCTCCCTGAACACTTCATCTTCAGGGAAATCACAGAATCGGACGTGTCGGCTGCAGTAACACACTTTAACACCCAGGCCAGAGGAAGTGATGGCATCCCACAGGTTGTAGTTTCTAAAGCACTGCCAATACTCGCTCCCTTACTCTGTCAAATTTTCAACCTGTCTCTGAGCGAGGCACGCTTTCCCTCCGCCTGGAAATCATCGCTCGTAAGAGCACTGAATAAAGTCAACTCTCCAACAGCTGTAACTGACTACCGTCCGATCTCTCTACTCTGTTTCCTGTCCAAGGCGCTGGAGTGGCTGGTGCACAAGCAAATTTCTGAATATCTTGAAACAAGGCTTTACCTTGACAACTTCCAAACTGGCTTTCGCACTGGCCACAGCACGCAGTCTGGCTTGATTAAGCTGACTGATGATGTCAGGCTTGGGATGGACAGGAAGAAAGTCACTCTGCTACTTCTATTTGACTTCAGCAAGGCGTTTGATACAGTGTGTCACGTCAGGCTGCTCGGAAAGCTATCCACTTTCGGCTTCTCCAAGCAGGTCATCCGCTGGCTTGCATCTTACCTTTCCGGAAGAGAACAGGCCGTCATTGGTGACAACAACGAACTCTCAACATTCCTATCACTAAACACTGGTGTCCCACAGGGGTCAGTTTTGGGCCCCTTGTTGTTCGCGTTGTACATCAATGACATTGGCTTCTGCCTTGATTCAGATGTATCCCATCTAATCTACACGGATGACTTGCAAATCTACTGCCAATGCCCCCTTGAGGAGCTCGACTCCTGTTCTGTCAGGGTGAGTGCTAACGCCGAGAGGATAATGGGCTGGGCAGCTAAATAGGCTTAGGCTGAATGTCAGTAAGACTAAGGTAATCGTCCTGGGTTCCCCATACTATATCAATGCTCTTCCCTCTACTGCCAACACCTATATAAATATAGGGGGAGCCCAGGTCGACTACGAATCATCTGTACGCAATCTGCGGTTGGTGCTCGATTCCAAACTATCATGGAAAGAGCACGTCACACAAATTTGCAAACGTGCTCACACTTTAATGTATCGTCTCTACTTTTTTCGGAAGAGCACTAACTTCAGATTGCGCCAACATTTAGTGCAAGCACTCCTGTTTCCCATCATCGACTACTGTTCACTGGCTTACTGCGACCGGACGCAAGAACTCGACCTGAAGCTTCAGAGGCTTGTCAACACGGGGATCCATTGTATCTACGGTGTAAGGAGGGACGAGCACATCTCCCCTTATAGGCGTGAGTTGCAATGGCTTACCACCGCCGGACGTAGGAAATACTTTATGGCATGTTTTCTTAGAAAAATCTTAAACACCTCAGTACCCTCTTACTTATTAGCCTATTTTGATTTCCACGTTGCGCTCAGGCCTGTGAGGGGTGAGGTGACCCCCCTGGACATCCCGCCCTTCAAGACGGAGACGCTGAAGAACTCATTTTTCATCAGCGCTTCCTACCTCTGGAACAGCCTTCCATCTCACCTACGTAACACCCTGTCCATATCACACTAACAGGCGGCTAAAAATCACTTCTTCAATTTGGAAAATACACAAACATGACGCAAACATTTCATCTCATGAACACACTTTCATCTCATCTCACTTAATTCCATTACTCACTTTCACACTTACACCCTGACACAACAATTATTATCTTTATTTCACCAAACTACTATAATGTACATGTACAACATAATGTACAAAAATAAAACCAATCTAAATCTAAAAAAAAATCTCTCTCTCTCTCTCTCTCTCTCTCTCTCTCTAGATAGTTAAGAATGGCTCTAGAAAAATAAGGCTCATTCGATTGTCAACGTTCGAGATGTGCTGTCCACGAGGCATAAGCGCAGTCGAAAGATCGACGAGTGAGATCAAGCGAGAATTTCAAATGATCTGCATCTTAGCGATGATGCGAGTTCATTTGGAAGCGCTCGCTCACATTGAACAAGACGACATTCGTGATCGTGAGGAAATGTTTGAGGTGTTGTACCACATTCAAACTTTCTATCTCGACATGAACGAGGACGACGACGATGACGACAGTTAGCAGTAAAAAAAGCAAATGGGTCCTTTTCAGGGCCACCAAAAATATTAAACGTAGAATATTCTATTCCCCCTCCACTCTTATACGAACATACACTTATATTCAGCGATCACAGCTGCTACTGTCATTCGCTTTGACTGCCAACATGTGCTGTCCAAGACGATTCAGCATCAGAGAGCGAAAGGAACGTCAAGAGCTTGCTAGTCTTAAACTCGCGATGATTGTGGAAATTGTGAGAATTTACTCGGAAGCTTCTGCTCTGCTAGCTCAACATCGAGCCTCGCCAAACTCGAGTCGAGTTAGAACATTCTGGGATCTCATCGACCAGAGATATTTCCAGTAGGAAACAATCGGCCCTTTTCAGGGCCACTAAATTCTCACAACGTAGAATACGACTATATGCCCCCACCACCACCAACACCTTAAAGTATAAGTATCTGTGCGAGCTCGAGAGAGAGCTCATTCTTCGCAGACATGCCGAGACTACGACGACGACGAGTCATCAGACCCTGCGACTCTCCAAGAGCACGTCCGCGACAAGAGCAAGATTCGACGAGACGACGACTCTTCACGACATCTGATCGGGAGGCGTCAGTGGTGATTCTAGCGGCTTCTTGGCTCGGTACGCCAAGAGTAGAGTCACCGCCACCGACTGGCTCATCGGCGTCATCATGTCCTCGTCGTCATCATCGTCATCCTCTTCATAGTCTCTATAATATTTGAAATAATCAGTCCTTTTAAGGACTACAAATCTATCTTAACGTAAGATAGTAACTATTTTTAACCGTCTGCGTGACCTTGAAAATGCTTGAAGAAGAATATGTTGGTAGTGCGAGGCCGTGGATACGAAATCCCGCGAGACCTAAGAAACTTCCAACGAATTCTCTCAGACCTGTTTCTCGCCAATTAAAAGAGAAGGAGTCGCGGAAGGTGCCGGTGCTGACGCTCTCCCCTCCCTCTCATGGTCTGTGGATCATAGAATAATTACCCCCATCAATCGTTGGACTGTTCGCCATTTTTTTAAATTTAATGTATAAAAGTCGGAGCGGCAGTGCGAAAAAGTCAAACTATTCTCAACTTCTCGAGAGAGAACATCAAGTAGATACACGCAGAAAATGGAGCTTATTATTGACTTCCAAGGCTTTCAGTCTTTCAAAGGCGAATTTATCGCTAAAGAAATCGGCATAATGCCAAGTCGCTTTAGCAACGAAAATGCCGAGCCGCAAAGTATTTTGCTGAGTCCGCCGATATGCTGCACGAAGCACATTGCGGCAGAGTATCTGCCGACAAACCAGTGGTTGACCAACAACTTCCACGGCATCGGCTGGGACGATGGATGGGTCAGCTTCTTGCGGATGGAAGAAGTGCTCACCGATCGTGTGGCATATGCCACCAAAGTATACGTCAAGGGTGCGGAGAAGAAAGGGATCATGAAGCTGCTCTGCCCGAACGTCAAAGTTGTGGACCTGACGACTATGGCTGTCCACCACTCCGAGAATTACGTTCAGGCCACTTCGTTGACTACCCGGACCACAAGAATTGTTCGAACCCGGTTTGCGCTAAGTTGAATGTAAAAGTCCTCGCAGAGTGGCTCGAAAAATATTGGATGTAGATATATGTATTTCATATAATAAAATTTGAAAAAAATCTGTCGTTTTCACGACAAAAATATTAGTAAAAACGTACAGAATAACTGTTTGCGCGCACCTTTCTTGCGCATCTCCTTCTCGCTATAAGAAGGACGTCGCGAGCGATAGCTAGTCATTATTCGTATAGTTCTCAAACAAGCAGTATGTGGGCCTACAGCGTGTTCTCGCTATCTCAGAGCGTCCCCGATCTCTGCACGCCGACCGCAGCCGTGGCGAGCAGCATCTTCAAGAAGTTGCGAAACTTCTACCACTACTACGAGGACAACGACGTCGACTACGTTCTGGATCTGCAGAGTTTCAAGGTCGGCAGCCACTTCATCCACAAGGAGCTCGCTATAGCCAGTCTCGAGGGTGATGCATCGCCGATCGACGTATACCTCTTTGAACCGCCGTTCGAGTGGACTAGCTTGAGCAGCGAGCAACGTCGTGAGAACAGCTAGATCGAGAGAAAGTTGATTGGAATCCCTTGGTCCGCTGGAACATTCGGCTACGACGACGTAGTGAAGATTCTCGAGAAAAGTCTCAAGAATGCCCGGAACGTCTACGTCAAGGGATTCGAGAAGAAAAGGTGGTTGGAGGAGAGGTTAGCGCCGTCGACTGCTGTACGAGTCATTGATATGGAGGTCTTGGGTTGTCCATCGCTTAAGCATTTCCCCAAGACAGGCAACTGCGAGAATCATCCTCTGCTCTCCTCCGATCCTCAATGTGCTGGACGAAATGTTCACGCATTGAGATCGTGGATGCAGGCGTATCGCGATGTCTTTGGAGAAGATGTGTGTTACTAAGTATGTACTTTCTTTTGAAATAAAATCATGAAAACTGTCGTTTTTACGGCAAAAAAAAAAGATAACGTAGAACAAGCTTATACATGTCACCTCTCCAGCGCATGCGCAGGATGACGGCGTGTATTTAAGTTGTCGCGAACAAGCGCTAGTATTCATTCTTGAAGCTATTTCCGAAGCGACAACATGTTCTCTGCGGAGTATTATATTTTCACAATTGACAATCTGAGAGCGTGCTCTCGTCTTGACGCGAACGCCGAGGACATCCAGCGTTGGATGGATATTGCGCGAGCAGCCATCGATTCGCTGAACACTCTGCTAGAGCAGCCAACGAATTCCAGAGCGTTTGGAGAGCTCTCGAAGGCGGTTTGAACCGAGGAGGTGGCCTGGAGCAGCAGCCGCGAGTCACCTTTTCAAAGCCGCATCAGAAGTGGCATCATCACGAACGTGCAGCACATCGACATCAAGAACTTCATGAAGGACGCTGCTAGCCTCTTCAAAGAGCAGATCGAGCTCGCTTTGGCTGAACACAAGTCGATCAAGGTCAATACCGAGCTCGCCGCCGAGTACGTCATCACCGCCACCGAGGAGGAGACGACTGCGATCAAGTATTTTAATACGAAATCCCAGTCTATCTTCCAAACTACGAATCTCGATACGTGTGGATAAAATATTTATCGCGATTGGTCTCGTCTCAGCTGAGCTCTCGCAAAGCGAAGCAATTCATTTGCGCTGGTTGTCTGCACTATTTTTGCACGAGGCTCAACAGCTTCAAAGTCAAACTGCCGAACGAGACGAATAATAGGCTGAAATTTAAAAATTATCGCTACAAGGAGCGTTTGCCATTCGTAGTGTACGCTGACTTTGAATGCCTGTTCAAACCTGTCGAGGAAGACAAGCGCACTTATCAGGAGCACGAAGCGTTCAGCGTCGGCTACTACATAAAGTGCAGCTTCAACGAATCCAAGTCGACGTACAAGAGCTACAGGAAGACGGCCGTTGGTGAAGAGGAGGCAGCTAAATGGTTCGCTACGAGTTTTCACAAGCTCAGACAAGAACTCGAGCAGCTCTACGAGCATCCAGTACCCATGGATGAGATGAGCTCGGAAGAAAAGGCTTATACACCTGGGCTAGAGTTTGTCACATCTGCGTTCGACCTTTCAGCGAGCAGGACAAGAAAGTGAAGGATCATTGCCATTTCACGGGAAAGTATCGCGGTCCGGCTCACACCGGCTGCAATATAAATTACAAGGATTCGTGGACGATTCCAGTTATTTTTCACAACTTGGGTGGCTACGACTCTCATCTCTTCATCAGGGAGATCTCCAACGCCTTTCCCGGCCGTATCGTGCTGTTGCCGCAGACGAAAGAGCGTTACATCTCTTTCAGCAAATAAATGGGAAAGAGGGAGGTGAACTTTCGATTCATCGACTCTATTCGCTTCATGGCCTCATCCTTGGATAAGCTGGCATTCTATTTGCAAGAGCTGAAGACTGTCGAGGCGGTGTTCGAGAAGGGTGATGCTTACAGCGCGCAACAGATTGATCTGCTGAAACATAAGGGAGTGTTTCCTTACGAGTACGACACCCGGTCTCTCGTGGGACGCGATGCTCAAATTTACGGGCGTAGAACTCGAGGTGCTTACCGATATCGAGATGCTACTCTTTATCAAGCGAGGCATTCGCGGAGGTGTGAGTCAGTGCTGTAATCGCTACGCAGAGGCCAACAATAAGTATATGGCCGAGAACTACGATCCGACAAAGGAGTCCAAGTACTTTGACGTTAAACGAGAACGCGAGTTTCTACAACGTAGCCGACGACAGTCCCATCCCCCGGAATACCCGGAGGAACTCCACGACTCTCACAAGGATCTGCCAATGTGTCCGGAGCACAGGGTAGCGCCAGAGTCGAAGCAAGAGAAGCTGATGACTACGCTCTGCGACAAAGAGCGTTACGTCATTCACTATAGAAGTCTCAAGCAAGCGCTAAAGCATGGTCTCCGCTTAAAGAAAATTTACAGAGCCCTGAGTTTCAACCAGAAGGCCTGGCTCAAGGACTACATCGATCTCAACAGCGAGATGCGCAAGAGAGCCGAGAACGAGTTCGAGAAGAATTTGTTCAAACTCATGAGCAACGCGGTCTACGGCAAAACGATGAAAAACGAGCGGAAGCGCGTCGATGTGAAGCTCGTGAATAAGTGGAAAGGTCGCTACGGTGCTGAGGCTCTCATAGCTAAGCCAAATTTCCACAGCTGCTTCGTGTTCGACGAGAATCTCGTAGCGATTCAACTGGCTCGCACCGAGATCAGCATCACCAAGCCAATCTACGTGGGACTCGATCTCTCCAAGTCGCTCGTGTACAGATTCCACTACGACTACATGAGGAGTCGATTCGGCGACAACTGCAAGCTGCTCTATACCGATACGGATAGCTTGGTGTACGAGATCGGTGGCCGCGACGTCTACGAAATCATGAAGGAGGATCTCCACGAGTTCGACACGTCGGACTATCCGCAAGACAATCCGTTCGAGATGCCGCGCGCCAATAAGAAGATCGTCGGTCTGATGAAGGACGAATGCAATGGGAAGATCATGACAGGATTCGTCGGCTTGCGCAGCAAGATGTACGCCGTTCGGATTCAAGGTCCGCAGATGTCTATCAAGAAGGCTAAAGGCGTGAAGAGTGCTGTGGTGAAGAAGACGCTCACCTACGAGGACTACGTACACTGCCTACTCGAGAACGCTAAGATCTCGAGAGAGCAGTGTAATATTCGCTCGCGACTTCACATTCTCAGGTCGGAGAAAGAGAGCAAGGTGGCTATAAGTCCCAACGACGACAAGCGATATTTGCTCGAAGGGGAAAACACCGATACGCTTTCTTGGGGTCATTACAAAATTCCCGAAAACGTTCGCAAAAGAGCGGCTTCTGACGAGGTAGAGGGCGCGAGCAAGAGAGCGGCTTCTGACGAGTTAGAGGGCGCCAGCAAGAGAGCGCGAGTGGAGGGGGAGTCGCAAGTGGAGGGGAGCGATGGAGCGAATATAAGTCGAGTCGTCGTCGGTGAGAATTCATTCGCTTCGCAGCACTAGCAGCAGTAGTAAAATGGATCTACAAAAGCTGAACGAAGTCGCCAAGACTAAGGAGTTTCTCCCGACGAAGAAGATCACCGAGCTCGAGGAAGGCCGAGTCTACAAGGTCACCAAGCTCAGGATGGTCAACACGAGATTTGGAAGGAAAACCGTGGCGGAGCTCGACGATGCTGTGCAGGCATTTCTACCCCAACGCTTCGCCTTGGCTTTCTACAAGGATGAGGAGTTCTTCATCAGAACGGCGGAAAAAGCTAACAGCTCCAAGTTATTCCTAACCAAGAACGCAGACAGTAACAACATTGCATTCTCCTCTTCTCCTTGAACATTGTAATAATAATAATATTGTTTGAAATAAAATTGAAAAAATGTCGTTTTAATGACAAAAAAAAATAACGTACTCACGAGGAACAAACAAAATATTTGGAGAGAGGGGCGAGCTGTGAATATAAGCCAGGCATCTGCCTACTCTGAATCATTAGCTCGCAGAACATTCAACATGCTCGCCGACAAGACGATAGCCGACTTGGAGGAAGATGTAACGTACATGGTTACAACTCATCAGCACCGAGTCAGGAACGCAAGCTTTAGTTCGTCTGAACGACTCATCTCAGCTTCTTCTACCACAACGTTTCGCTGTTGTCCTCGAGGAGGAGGAGGAATACTTCTACATACTGACAGCTGCAGCTAATACGTACAGTCTATTCGTCAGTAAGAAGCAGAACGGAAGCCTTGAAATTTCTTTTCTTTAAACATGTATATGTATTTATTGTCAATAAACTATGTGTCGTTTTCACGACAAATACAAAGAGAAATAACGAGGAACAAAATATTTTCACACTGACTGAGATTTGTCGATCCACGTATTGTGAGTGTTGTCATATCCAAGCCACTTTACGAATACCTCCTTACCTCGTCTCTTCAAGACCCTCTCGATGAGATAGACGTCCGGATGGGCCGTCTTCGAGAGTTCTTGCTCGTAAAAGCAGCCAGCGATAGGCTCATCGCGAAAGTCTTTTAGTTCATAAGTCACCGGCTTCGTGCGTCTGACTCGAGAGATAGTAAATATCTCGGTCGACCAGTTGGCCGTATAGCCTTTTTCGAACAAATTTTTCGCTTTGCTCACTCGGACTTTGTCATTGACTTTGAACTTTGGTTTCTGCTGCTTTGCTGCTGCTGCTGCCACGTGTGCAAACTTTTTCATGACTAGCTCGATATTGGCAGCCGTCACATCCTTAGGCTTCATACCGATAGTACGATGCTTGCGACTATTGTAGGCAGTCAGGAGTTTACTCAGCACATCGTACCATTTGAAACTGCTTCGTAAACTAAACTGCTTCCACATGGAATTATTTAACGTACGATTGAAACGTTCGCAGATCGCAGCCTTGAGATTACTATACGTCGAGTACAGATTAATCTCGTACTATTTCATGAGATTCCGAAAGGTGGAGTTGTAAAATTCTTTGCCACGATCCGTATGCAAGTTTTTAGGCACTCGACCTCCCAGCAGTAAGCTTTTCATAGCAGCTACTACGTCTTCGCCGGTTTTTCTCTTCACGGGAATGGCCCAAGCGAATTTCGAAAACGTGTCTATGACACTGAGCATATGTAGTCTTTGTTCTCTCGCGAATAAGGTTGCACCTCAACCAAATCAGCTTGCCAAGTCTCGTCTAATCCACGAACATCGAATTTTCGACGCGTGTACGTACGACGAGTTGGTCTATGTAGCTCCTCAACGACAGCTCTCTTCGACATGTTCACAGCTCGTTATTCAAAGAGTGAATGTTTCGATTTGCATGATTACGGTTTTTATAGTCTTGATCTCGCTGTCGATGCGTCTGAGTTTCTTATCGATTTCATCTCGATACGCCTCCAGCAGTCGATCGATGAATTTTTTTGATTCTTCCTGCACGGCGCGAAGATTAACGGCATCGTTTGGCTGCAGCGCTGCTGCGACGTTGCACAAGCGTTTATTTTCCAAATCAAATTGACCATCGGCGCTGACTTTGAAGCCGTGGCCAGGAGGTCCTCGACTGCCCTCGCCACGCTTCAAGTTACGTCCGAACACGTCGACGCTCATGATGTGAATGGGGGAACTAGAGTGCGTACGTCTCGGTAAGCTCCTCGATAATCGAATGAATGAGTTTGTATCCGCCGCCGTCTTGGTCCTTCCGCACGCCGTAAACCTTATCCACATTTTTACGATGCAGAAGAAGCGAAAGCGATTTTGCTCCGTCGTCGTCGCTGTCGCTGTCGCTGTTTGCCGATTCGAACGTCGTATCAGCAGCAGCAGCCTGTATAGTTTCATTCGGTATACAAGTCATCGTAAGATTTTATTATTCGTTTATTTGCTGCAGCAGAAGCAGTTTGCTCTCTAGCAGAATTGACCACTAACTGTTGCAAGGGATCGACGATCGGCTTGAAAGTCTCACCCAACGCTCTCTCAAAGTTTTCTTTACCGTACTTCAACAGATCAAACTTTCGCTTAACTGCGCTTCACGCTTTCACGAGCTGCTCGAGTATATGCTTCTGCTGACTATTACTATGAGACATGTTGACATATCAAGGGTTAGTGATAGACTGTTATAGATCGCTAACATCGTCCTATATTTATAGCAAAGCAGTCGAAACCCTTTCGATAACGACCCTCGTTGATCGGACTATCTTTGTCGATCATGAGAAAGGAGTGCTTATCGTCGACCCAGCAGCTCGAGCATAATTCCTTGAACTGTGCGAATGTCATGTCGCAATTGACGTGATCTGCATACAAGTGGCGTAAATTTACGTCATCTTGTCGAAATATAACCAGCAAATTGACATTATCTCTCACCAAGTGCTTCGGCACTTAAGCGTACGACTGACAGAGGTAGAAGCAGTCGATGCTCTTGTGTCGACCCATGCAGAAAAATGCGCGTATATTATTTTGCTTCTCGCACGTTACGTCGTCGAATATCATGATCGAATTGGGTAGTGCCTTGTCAGGCGAGACTACTTCCTCGTGCTCGCTGAAAGCAAAGAAATTGACGCTGCTCGCAGCGAGTGTCATCGAACCAGAAGACGGGAACAGCGAGCCCAGAAGAAATACTACAAGACTGGTCTTGTAGTACAGTTTATTTCCTTGTGGGGTGTCCGGTTAAATATGTGTACTGCAGCCTCTGTTGTCAGTACCCACATAGTTGCCGACAATCCTGATTCAATTATTAGTGCTCTGATTATCTTCTGAATGGTTTTGTTGAACCTTTCTGCCGTTCCATTCAGTTCTGGAGTATATGGAGGAGCAAAATCACTGCTGATTCCTTCTCTCTTCATTATATCTGAAAATTTTCCTCCCGTAAACTCTGTACCATTGTCTCCTCTGATATAACACACCTTTTCATTTTTACCTCGCAGGTTTCTCATGTGTGTTAGATACCTCTCAAGACAATCACCTGATTCACTTTTATGATTCACACAGTATGCTCTTGCATACCTCGTGTGATCGTCCACTAAGACTACAATGAATCTGTTTTACCGGGAAAAGACGCTGGAGAAATCTTTTTCATGGTGTCCACATGTATAGTGTGAAGTGGTCTATCTGATCTGCTCTTGTTGTTTTTGAACGGGATGCTTTCCATCTTAGCTAAGATGCAAGTCTCACAGTCCACGATTTCTTGTTCAATTTTATTTTCTTAAGTTTCTTTTCATGTTTTTGCAGATGTTTCATGTGCTCCGAAGAGGTATGTCCTAGCCCCCAATGCCATAACATTCCTTCGCTTGGTTTACATTTACTTTTCTATGTAATTTCTCTGTAAAAATCTCCGTTGAGTTTCTCTGCTTCTAACTCTGAAATAAAGTTGTTTAAATCAATGATTTTCCATTTCAGATTTACTTCCGCTACACTGGACTCTGGTTCAATTGAAATTTCCTGTACTTTCTCCCTTCTAATCTCTGACGGTTCTTCAACAATGTTCTCTAAATTTTGTATTTGTGACTAGGAATCTGTCTAAGATTATGCTAGGAAATCTTCCAATGAAACCAGTTGCGCTTTGACTATATATTTATCGTATTTGTTTTCCTCTGAATCCATATCTTACACTCTGAAATCTACAATCCAATGAGAGAGAGAGAGAGAGAGAGAGAGAGAGAGAGAGAGAGAGAGAGAGAGAGATTTTAGATTTAGATTTTATTTATTTATTTTGCTGTACAATGTGTTGTACAAAATTTTATAAAAAATAAATACGTAGTAAAGTAATAAATTATGATGTTGAGTGAGGTGAGACTGAGATGACTGTGGAGATAATAAGTTATGTGTTTTCAAGGGTGAAAAAGTAGTGTCTGGCTTGTTTCTTGAAGTGTGTAATGGATCTATTGTCGCGGAGCTGTGAAGGTTGTGTATTCCATAGGTATGAGGCGGTTATGTGGAATAGTTCCTCAGCGTCTCTGTAGCGAAGGTTGGGATGTCCAGAGGTGTCACTTCACCCCTGACAGGACGAAGTGCGACGTGAAAGTCAAAATAGGGGACCCAAAACAGACCCCTGCGGCACCCCCATATTCAGAGAGCGAGGGGTGGAAAGCTCGTTGTTGTCACCAATGACGACTTGTTCTCTACCAGTGAGGTAAGATGCAAGCCACCGGATGACTTGCTTAGAGAAGCAGAAAGAGGACAGCCTTCTAAGGAGCTTGATGTGACACACGGTGTCAAACGCCTTGCTGAAGTCAAAAAGAATAAGAAGTGTTACCTTCTTCCTGTTTATGCCAAGCCTGACATCATCAGTCAACTTACTCAAGCCAGACTGTGTTCTGTGTCCAGTGCGGAAACCCGTCTGAAAATCGTCAATGAAGAGTCTTGACTCATGATACTTGGAAATCTGCCTATGCACTAGCCACTCCAGCGCCTTGGACAGAAAACAGAGGAGGGAGATCGGACGATAGTCAGTTAGAGCTGTTGGTGAGCTGACTTTGTTCAGCGTACGCACTAGTGACATCTTCCAGTCAGAGGGGAAGCATGACTCACTCAATGACAGGTTGACTGAACAGGTTGAATGAAAATATGACGGAGTAGAGGAGCGAGTACTTGCAATGCCTTGTGAATGACAACCTGTGGGATGCCATCGCTGCCTCTGGCCTGAGTGTCAAAGTGCGTTACTGCAGCCAGGACGTCCGGTTCCGTTATCTCCCTGAAATTAAAGTGCTCTGGGGTATCCAGACTCTCTAGGGTACGCAGATAGTCCTCAACAGCAGGAGCGAGGGGATCGTTGGAAATTCCGCTGAAATGCATGTTGAGGTCTTTAATGGAGAAGCGAGAGGGGGTGTTCTCTTTGGGAATGGTAATTCCAAGCTTCTCAAGCTCTCTCCAGATCTCGCCGACATCAGTCAGGGTTGACAGGCGTGAGTAGTAATAATTCAGCCTGGCATCCTCGACCTGTCTATGAGCATTATCCCTCGCTAATCTATAGAAATATAGGTCTAGAGGGAGACGTGATCTGCGAAACCGTATGTAGAGTCTGTTTCGTTCTTTCAAGAGGTCACGAAGAGCCGTGGTGAACCACGGGTGACGTTTCGGCCCATGAGTCACTGTACGTAATGGATCGAGGTGGTTAATGGCGTTAGACAAGTTAGCGTTTAGGATGGCAATGCATTCATCAAGTGATGAAGTAGCAAGCGATGACCAGTCACATGCACCAAGAAAGTTCCTTAGCCTATCCCCTGCCGGAAAAGGTCGATAGAAGTCGATTAGATCACTTATCGACTTGAATCGTGAATCTTAATTTCACTTTTTGCATTAGAACTTGATAAAACGTGATAAAATACGATAAAAGACGATATAAGTCGATAAAACTTAATATGAAAAATTACAATAGAAATTGATAGAATTTCAAGAAGATCATGGTCTATCGTTTTCAATTGTAATTTTCCATATTAAGTGTTATCGACTTATATTGTTTTTTATCGTATTTTATCACGTTCTAATGCACAAAGTGAAATTAAGATTCACTATTCAAGTTAATTAAAATCTTATCGACTTAAATGGTGAATTCTAATCGACTTTAATCGGTTTCTATTCACTTTTTCCAGCAGGGTCAGCACAGATTCCCTTGTAGTATCTGTAAGAGTATGTTTTAGGTACGTGGCGTGGAATCCGTACGTCGAGAGTGGCCGTGATAAGGTCATGTCCGTTTATGAAAGGAGTGTCTGTCTTCCAGTGTAAGAGCAGGCGATCCTGCTCATCAATTAAGCAAAGGTCAAGCCAGGTGTCGGACTACTGTTTATGATGCGTAGCACCGTAGGGGACCGACTGAAGAGAGTTCTCCTCAATGAGGGCCTTGATGAACTTGGCATCTTCAGATGAGGAGAGTTGGTCGGCGTTGAAATCGCCCATGATTAGTTTAGTCGAATAATTATGCATGAGTGTAGTTAGTTTTTGTATGAAATCACTGTCTTGGATGATAGGGGAATCGGGTGGATGATAAACGACGCCGACAAAGATGGGCATGACTCCCTTTGCGGAGATTTTACAGAAGAGATACTCCGGCTTTCAGACGATGATATAACGCTAGCTGTGAGAGAGTGATGAATGTAGAGGGCCACGCCTTCACCGTTCCTGTTTCTGTCCCGTCTGTACAGAGAGTAGTTGTCGAGTAAAGGGATATATTTGATCTTATCGTCTAGCCAGGTCTCGGTTACAGCTATCACGTGAAAAAGGGGACGAGTGGACAAGATAAGCCTCACCATCGCTATGTGACCCGTGAGAGAGTTAGCATTGAAATAGCAGGCTCTTAGACCATCGGACAGAGTTATGTTGGTAGTAGATGCAAATGTTGTGGACGATGTCGATGAAGATGATGGTGGTCTAGGTGGAATGAGGCGGACACTTTTTAGTTGGTGTTGATTTGCAGCCTCCAGGCTGAGCGTGTTTGGTGTTAATTTGTGTGAGAATCTAAAAAACTCTCCTCAGATGTTATCATCACGGCACGGGCTTCATTTTTGGCTCTGATGTAGATTCGTCCATCCCTCACAAACGTGGAACAGCCGATCCCCCTGGCTGCAGCTCTTGTAGCCACGCCAAGACGATGTACATCAGGGGGCAGGTATTCATTGATGTTGATGAAAGAATCCGGGAGTGGAAGTGTTACGCAAGCATCACGAAGAAGATCTGCAGACAGCTGTTTCGTATGTAGCTTCCTTATTTTAATTTTGGCCGAGATAAGCGAGCGCATCAGCGTCCTGGACACAGTCACAGCAATAGGGGTAGGACGCACTTCGGTAACAGCAACGGCAGTAGAAGCAGAATCCGCACCATCCTCACGTATAGCACTCCTCTTGATCAGTGGTCTAGTAGAGGTAATCTCTCTCTCTCTCTCTCTCTCTCTCTCTCTCTCTCTCTCTCTCTCTCTCTCTCTCTCTCTCTCTCTCTCTCTCTCTGTCAGCTGAGCGTCCAGTGGCTTAAGGGCTGAATAAGCCAGAAGTCTAAGAGACGTAGCCTGAGTAGAAGCAAGCCCTGTAATGACCAGCTCTGCAGAGAGCTCTGGGACGATGCTACTCTATCCAGTTGAGCTTGGATCCTAGCATTAGAGTCACGGAATTGCCGAACGGTCTCAAGGTCAAGTGCCGAGGCCGAAGTAGAATCCGTAGAGGGACCAGCTCCTTTCGCAAGTAACTGCTCAAGCTTTCCTTTGATGTCGACTTGCTCAGCCCTCAGAACTACACCAGCCTACACCAGCATCACCCGGTTCATTAGCCGTGGAATTTCGTCCAAAGGCTCCAAGGATCTGTCATTCGCCGACTTTCTCTCACCTAGAAGGCGACCATTCTCCTCAGCTTCATTCTTCATGGTGTTTTGAAGTTTTTCTATAGAATCAAGTTTGTTGAGCTTTTCTAGGATTTTATTGAGAATAGCAGTATCAGCCGGCTGTGGACTGGAGGACCGTGTCGATGATGCTGACGAGTTGCCCCCCTGAGGTTCAAGCAGAGGACTTGAGCTGCGTGAAGATGGAGCGGAATTCACAGTACCAGGAGGGAAGAGGTTAGAAACCAACAGGCAGTTACGGCAGACTTGGATTGTCTTGCCGTTGTCGAAAATTGGCTGCGTCGGCGTGCACCTAGCGTGATAGTGCCATCCGCATTTATCGCATTTGCGAGGATTTCCCTTAGCGATGACCTTAGTGCAGTTCTTACATGCTGTAGGACCAAGGAGTCGATCTTCAGTACGTTGGTCGTCAGACATATCGAGAAAGAAAGTTAGTGTCAGAAAAATAAAGTTCCGGCTTAGCAACGAAAACGACTGGCAACGTTATACCGAATAGAGAGAGATAGAGATATAGCTATAGCTATAGCTACTCTCGTAGTCTATAAACACCGCACTGCACGATTTCACTCCACTCACAACACTGTACTGATTAAAAATACTGAGCTTGTGCCTTGCAGGTACGATGCGGATGACTGAGTCGGAGACTAGTGGAGCACGACGATAGTAGAACACGTCACTGGATAATTGAGGTTATGTAGCACAAATTTTTACGAAAATCATTACCGGCTCTTAAAAATTGCAGAAGGATTACAGTTTTTTGGCTGACGCTTAGGAGCCGTTGGGAAGACTTTTCCGCTGTAAAAGGTTACTCGAGAGAGTGAAGAGAATATTAATAACCGGTATTATTGCGCAGAGCGAAATAGAGTACGTGCTTAGCTTACCACCAGCGCCGCCAGAGAGAGAGAGAGAGAGAGAGAGAGAGAGAGAGAGAGAGAGAGAGAGAGAGAGAGAGAGAGAGAGAGAGAGGAGAGAGAGGAGAGAGAGGAGAGAGAGAGAGAGGAGAGAGAGGAGAGAGGAGAGAGTGAGGGAGAGAGAGATGGCCGCGTCGCGTGGTCGTATTTCCGCGCCGGCTTGCCCGCACATGCACGTTCTCGGAACTCCGCGACGCGCTCGCTCCTAACAAAAGCTTTCTCTCTAGCTTTACATTTTTTTGCTTGTTTCTTTTATCGGCACTCCCGACAGTTATGTAGGTTTTAAGCATCTAAATTTTTTACGCACGAATTTTTTTTCGACACTCCCAACAGCAATTCAGAACACTTTATCGGTAAATGATTTGCTAGCGTACTTATTCTGTCACCTTTGTCCTCTGGCACCTCTGATGTTTTTCTCTCTCTGAATGTCTTGCGACAATGTCCCGGGGAAGGTCCAGGTCAACTGCGTGCTGAATCCGTAACCTGATGGAAGCGGTGCGCAGGGCCTAGAAATAATAACACAGACTTTCATGTAGATCTCATATAGATCTCATATGACTGAAATTCGTACTGAGATCCATATGAGAATTATATGAGATGTATATGAGATCTACGTGAGATCTCATATGCGATCTCATATAGATCTCATATAGATTCGTGTAGATCTCAGTACGAATTTCAGTCATATGAGATCTCATATTAGATCTCATATAATATTTTTACGCGGGCAATTCTTGTTTTCTGTATTAAAATCTATTTCCGCGTAAAAATCTCATATGAGATCTCATATGACTGAAATTCGTACTGAGATCTACATGAGATCTATATGAGATCTATATGAGATCTCATATGAGATCTCACGTAAATCTCATATACATCTCATATAAATCTCATATAGATCTCAGTACGAATTTCAGTCATATGAGATCTATATGAGATCTATATGAGATCTATATGTAGATATCATATAGATCTCATATGACTGAAATGCGTACTGAGATTTATATGAGATGTATATGAGATCTCAGTACGAATATCAATCATATGAGATCTCATTCAAACCATTTCGCGATTGTAGAGAGTATTTCAATGCTCGTTTGAATGGATCGGGGTTAATATATTTTGTGCTCCTAAAGACATCGCCTAGGGTTTTGCACGACGTCACACTATATTGGAAACCTTCTCTCCGGGAGACGGCGCCACTTGCGCACGTAGCTCGCAAGGCTATCGTGGCGACTCCGGCTGCTTCACTTACTCGCTTATAGGCTTCGTGCACGCTGGTTCTACGGAGACTGTATAGAATCTAATCTTATTTTTTTTTGTATTGCTAACATCAGAGTTCCAATAAAGAGTCGCGCTATGTCACTTGTATTTTTCTTCTACAATCCTGCTAAAAATAGTCAATAGGGATCAATCCGAATCGATTAAATTAATAACAAATTCTATACTAATTCTGAATGCCATTTTTTGTATAAGGACTCGATTAAAATCGATTAGAATCAACTGGAGTCAATAGATTTTAATACGGAAAACAACAATTGAAGTAGATAGTTAATACCAAACGTTGGTTTCTATTAACTTTACTAGCCCTTTTTTGTATAGAATTTTATCGATTCCTATTTATTTTAATCGATTTCTTATGCAATAAATGGGATTCAAATATAGCTTAGAATTCAATTAATAATAATTTAATTGATCTCTATAGACTATTTTTAACAGGGTGTGAACGAGAAGGAAGTCTCGTTCATCATAATAGTTCTGCGCGTTCCCGGAAAACCCGAATCCGCGCCCTCTTTATTAATTACCGGCGGCGCGACATCGCCGGCGTCAACCGCACGGACGCTCCCTTCCGTCCGCGTCAAACGAGCGAGAAAGAGACAGCGCGAACATGTCATATCGTCCTGACGCGTCATCTAACGCTGAAGTTATATTCAAGTCATCGTGCAGTCGCGGTGCACGCGACTGCCACTAGCGCACTGGACCGCGTCAGTGCGGTGGCATGGCTCGGTTAGTGGTGCGCGCTCCCCCCACTAGTCTCACCGACTCCGCGATGATACTCGGTTTCGCGCGCGAGCCCCTCTCTCCGCGCGCGCTCTCGCTCTCTCTCTCTCTCTCTCTCTCTCTCTCTCTCTCTCTCTCTCTCTCTCTCTCTCTCTCTCTCTCTCTCTCTCTCTCTCGGTGGCTCTCGCTCCCCCTCTCGATCATCCCGCCAAGCTACCGCGGTACGCTCACAGATGCGCGGCCGTGATGCGCACTCGTCAGTCCGCCTCGTGCCGCGCATCGTGCTCATCCAGAATCCGCTTACTTGTGTCGCGACGCGACTCCTAGTGTGTACAGGAGCAGGTGCGTGTTGGCTGCGTCGGTACAGCGGTACCCGACAACACCTGACGGACCGCGACGGCGCTACCGTGAAGGGCATAGTCGCCTGCCAAGCCTACAGGGGAGCCACCGCTGCTCCACGAGGCTGGCAGGTGAGGTTATTTTTTATATTCCTCGGCGCGACGACAATCAATGTTATTGTTCCTCTGCTGCATGATAAATTGCAGCAGGGAACAACATTGATTGCGCGGACAATTTAGTGCTAGTGTACTAGTGTGCATGTGTAGCCGAGCAGGCTATTCTGAGAGATTGTTTATATGTGATCTTATATAAGATCTTATATGAGATCTCA
This sequence comes from Nasonia vitripennis, assembly GCF_009193385.2. Classification (NCBI taxonomy): domain Eukaryota; kingdom Metazoa; phylum Arthropoda; class Insecta; order Hymenoptera; family Pteromalidae; genus Nasonia; species Nasonia vitripennis. The sequence continues at coordinate 1,392,755 of NW_022279630.1, read as the reverse complement.
TGTAGATCTCATATGAGATCTCATAATATTTTTACGCGGGTAAGCTGATAATTCTACGGACTCGCGACTCTGACTGTCCTCCGGAGCGGCGGTGATGCTGCAAGACCTCTGCTTTGGCGTTGAGGGCGTGACCTTGAATGAAGGGATGTAGTTTTGACAAATCAGAGCGACTCCGCGCGGACTTACAGAACTACGAGCTCGAATCAGCGTCGGTCCGCTGGGCCTATGTGGTGATGGAAAATTCGGAAAGCGGGCGAGCACGTGACGCACTTCCCGCACACGTGTTGACCACCCTAACTCTCAGTCCTCAGTTTTTATGAATCATAAAAACCTTCGAGCATATACTACTGGAGGTAGCAAACTTATGGCCGGACGCGTGACTAGGTAAAGAGAGAGATAGCTGCTATTGCAGTACATGCTATCTCTCTCTCTCGCTGAATCTGATTGGTTACTCGACGCATCCTTCCAACTGTGACTTCTGCTTGATAAAACCTGAGAAAGATTAAGAAATTAACTATAAGAAGGAGATTTTTAGTCAAATAATCTGTGATAATCTAAGAAATAGCGATGGTAGTTTTATAATACTTCTTATAGTTAATACAGTGGCACCTAAGGCAGAATCTAAAATAAAATACGTTTTCATTAAACACCATTGGCAATAAATAATAATAAAAAAATTTATTTCGTTAGAAACTTAGTTTGTAACACATGAATTCTTTACCTTAATTTAAACTTTATCCCGGCAATACGGCAATGAATGAGATCCGCGCCTGCGCGCTACGAGCTTCAGTCAGCTCATTTCTCACAAAATGAATTTTACTTATTTTGCAGTTAACTATAGCGGAGCCGATAAAAATTACTATGGAGCAGTATTATATAGATGTAGAGCAGTTTGGAGCAGTTTGGAGCAGTTTGAAATATTGTTTATTTAAAAAGATATGGCTGTATCAAAATTAAGATAATTTATTTTTTTTCCCAAATCTTTATTGATTTTTCATTAGAAATATAAGGTGGAGCAGTTTAATCTGGCGATGTTTTTGGATAGAGCTAATTAAAATACATCGGTCAGTATTTTTATTATTACAAAAAATATACTTTTATAGGCTGGGGCAGGGGGGTCGAGTAGGATGGTTTGCCCAATTCGCCACATCCCCGCTTCTTTGTGATTTGAAAACCCACGTGACAAGAAATAGCCAATCAGATTCAGCGAGAGAGAGATAGCATGTACTGCAGTAGCAGCTATCTCTCTCTTCACCTAGTCACGCGTCTGGGCTGAAGGTGGCTACCTCCAGTAGTATATGCTCGAAGATAAGAACTGAGAGCCGATACTCGCATAATGGCATCTTTCTTTCTACTACTTCTAAAATTTATGTTCTATTTTCCTAATTGTTGAGTGACCAAGAATACAGGAGAGCTTTTGTACTTTCTCTAAATGATTTTATAAGATGTACATAAAATATACTCGATTTTATTCATAAGAATTTGAATTACGCGCTTATATTCAATCACGTAATCACGTGATTACGGCTTCGTCACAATAGTGTCATAAAATTTCTTTGAAAGTAATGAACAACTTCATAGGCACAATGCCTTGTGATATATAAAGCTTGTTTCAGCGTCCTCTAACGAGACCTGATTAACCGAATAACATGTCTATTGTCAAGTTCAAAAGATTAAATCTTACACTTACAGAAAAAAAAGATCAACTATAACCTAATCTTGCAACTACTTATAAAAAAATAATCTAAATGTAGACTTGTATTCTATTGTTAATTAAATGCATGTAATGAAATGTAGTGCATATAGCTTTATAATTAAAAAACTTATTCTTTTTTTTGTTTTATAGATTATTGAGGTTTGAAATTATTCAAAATGCATGACAATGATAAAAAACCGAAAATGGTATTTCACTCCATTATTTCATCGATTCAAAAAATTGCTCTTTATGAAACGAAATCTGTAAGTATTTTAGTGATAATTTGTAACATTTTTGTTATAAAATAACTTGGAAAACAGTTCAAAAATAACTAAATAGCAAATGATGATTTTAGATAAAGTACACCATTCTATGAAATGTTGTGTATGAATTTAAGGGAGTGATGCATTAAAGTGATTGACGGTTTAGAAATGCCTGGAATTTGGCATACAAGTGAGATACAGATCTTAGTGAGAAAATGAGTCAATTAAATTTTGGTGAAGATTTGGAGCATGTAAAAAAACTTATAAACATTTTAATGTCTATAAATGCGCATATTTCTCTTGTGGTCTTGGTTGTATAAAACTGATGGCAGAATTCACTCAAATTTATCTTATTTATAGTCACTACTTAAAATGTGTATACTTTTTCTAAATTCTCATTTTGTTTTAGTAGAAGAGGTATAATTCATTTTCGACTCAAATAAAGTTACTTTATAACAAATAATTATTACAGATAAAGAAATTGAACTATTTATATAAAAATATTCTATAGAGGCAACATTGGACTCTATTTTTTAAGTTGAGCAGACACATATTTTATTAAACTAATTACTTATGATGCATACAGGTACCCATTGATGGTTTTGAAAACCAATATAAATTCATCAAAAATTAGTTTTCTCATACCGAAATTTGCAACAGAAACTATTTGTGTACACAATAAATAATTGCGAATTAAAACCAGGAAAATATGATTCTTCATAAGACTCCATGTAAAATTAGAAAAAATACTTTATTAATATCTTGTCAGTAGGGTATCCAAATGACTCAAAATCTTGCATGAGCTTTTTATGTATACGTATCTAAGTGTGTGAATTTCTTTTTCTGGGTCTGTTTGTTATTCTAAATTAGATTAGCCTCCTTAAGTAAAATCTTAATTGTGTTCTCCAGTAAAATTTTAAACCAAGCCTGTTTGCAATCTATCAAGATCAACAAAATCTTATTGATGTATATAGATTCACTGCAAAAATCTTAGGTAACTATGCCTACTGCAATTTCGATTACGCAAAGCATACAAATTTCATTCTTGAAACTTTTTTGCAATTTTTCTGCAATTTGAATGCAAAAATACACACCCTTAATGTACTTGTAATACAGTAAGTTGTCTAAGTCTTCTACAAGATCCCTGCTGTTTGTTGACTGTACAAATGTAGAAGAAATAAGAAGTAGACGTCACATTCGCACTGTTGAAATTTTCTGACATGCAGACAAATTACAGCAGAATATCAAAAAAATTGAAATAGGTTGGTTTCCAGGGTAATCAGTATTTATATTATTAGAGAATTAAAATTGATAAATGAGATTTCTGTGAAAATCTCTTTATTTACAATTAAACATTTTAATTTAGTTAATTGTTTAACATTATAAATTGTAATCAATGCACCCGATATCTCAAGGAATCCCATTGATGAAGTTGTTGACGGATTATTGTTTAAATATATATCAGACATCCTCAAAACAAATTTCATTAAGATCCGAGGTGAGGAAGCCTTTCAAAATGGCGGCTAAAATACCGTTGCGTATGTCATTTCGGCTTATATGACGTGTAATATTTTTATTAATGCGAGTCACTGGAATTTTATGACGGATTATTGTTTAAATATATATCAGACATCCTCAAAACAAATTTCATAAAGATCCGAGGTCAGGAAACCTTTCAAAATGGCGACCGAAAGTACGTTGCGTATGTCATTTCGGCTTATAAGACGTGTCAAATTTTTATTAATGTGAGTCACTGGATTTTTATGGCGGATTATTGTTTAATTATATATCAGACATCCTCAAAACAAATTTCATTAAGATCCGAGGTGAGGAAGCCTTTCAAAATGGCGGCCAAAAAACCGTTGCGTATGTCATTTCGGCTTATATGACGTGTCAAATTTTTATTAATATGAGTCACTGGATTTTTATAACGGATTATTGTTTAAATATATATCAGACATCCTCAAAACAAATTTCGTTAAGATCCGACATAAGGAACCCTTTCAAAATGGCGGCCAAAAAACCATTGCGTATGTCATTTCGGCTTATAAGACGTGTCAAATTTTTATTAATTCGAGTCACTGGAATTTTATGACGGATTATTGTTTAAATATATATCAGACATCCTCAAAACAATTTTCATTAAGATCCGAGATAAGGAACGATTTCAAAATGGCGGCCGAAAGTCCGTTGCGTATTTAATTTCGGCTTATAAGACGTGTCAAATTTTTATTAATGTTAGTCACTGGAATTTTATGACGGATTATTGTTTTAATCGATAATATATGACATACAAGAAAATTTCGTTAAGATCCGAGATAAGGAACCCTTTCAAAATGGCGGCCAAAAAACCATTGCGTATGTCATTTCGGCTTATAAGACGTGTCCAATTTTTATTAATGCGAGTCACTGGGATTTTATGACGGATTATTGTTTAATTATATATCAGACATCCTGAAAACAAATTTCATAATGATCCGAGGTGAGGAAGCCTTTCAAAATGGCGGCCGAAAAACCGTTGCTTATGTCATTTTGGCGTTTTTGTCGCATAAAATGTTTATTAATTCGAGTCACTGGAATTTTATGACGGATTATTGTTTTAATCGATAATATACACCCCAGAAAAAAAGTTCGATAAGATCCGAGGTGAGGAAACCTTTCAAAATGGAGACCGAAAGTACGTTGCGTATGTCATTTCGGCTTATAAGACGTGTCAAATTATTATTAATGTGAGTCACTGGATTTTTATGGCGGATTATTGTTTAATTATATATCAGACATCCTCAAAACAAATTGTATTAAGATCCGAGATAAGGAACCCTTTCAAAATGGCGGCCAAAAAACCATTGCGTATGTCATTTCGGCTTATAAGACGTGTCAAATTTTTATTAATGCGAGTCACTGGGATTTTATGACGGATTATTGTTTAAATATATATCAGACATCCTCAAAACAAATTTCATTAAGATCCGAGATAAGGAACGATTTCAAAATGGCGGCCGAAAGTCCGTTGCGTATTTAATTTCGGCTTATAAGACGTGTCAAATTTTTATTAATGTTAGTCACTGGAATTTTTTGACGGATTATTGTTTTAATCGATAAGATACGATCCAGAAAAAATTTGGTTAAGATCCAAGATACGGATCCCTTTCAAAATGGCGGCCAAAAGTCCGTTGCGTATGTCATTTCGGCTTATATGACGTGTCATATTTTTATGAATGCGAGTCACTGGAATTTTTTGACGGATTATTGTTTTAATCGATAAGATACGATCCAGAAAAAATTTGGTTAAGATCCGAGATAAGGAACCCTTTCTAAATGGCGGCCGAAAGTCCGTTGCGTATGTCATTTCGGCTTATAAGACGTGTCAAATTTTTATTAATGTTAGTCACTGGAATTTTATGACGGATTATTGTTTTAATCGATAATATATGACATACAAGAAAATTTCGTTAAGATCCGAGATAAGGAACTCTTTCAAAATGGCGGCCAAATAATCGTTGCGTATGTCATTTCGGCTTATATGACGTGTCATATTTTTATTAATGCGAGTCACTGGAATTTTATGACGGATCATTGTTTAAATATATATCAGACATCCTCAAAACAAATTTCATTAAGATCCAAGATAAGGAACCCTTTCAAAATGGCGGCCGAAAGTCCGTTGCGTATGTAATTTCGGCTTATAAGACGTGTCAAATTTTTATTAATGTGAGTCACTGGATTTTTATAACGGATTATTGTTTAAATATATATCAGACATCCTCAAAACAAATTTCATTAAGATCCGAGATAAGGAACCCTTTCAAAATGGCGGCCAAAGTCCGTTGCGTATGTCATTTCGGCTTATATGACGTGTAACATTTTGATTAATGTGAGTCACTGGATTTTTATGACGGATTATTGTTTTAATCGATATTATACGACATACAAAAAAATTTCGTTAAGATCCGACATAAGGAACCCTTTCAAAATGGCGGCCAAAAAACCATTGCGTATGTCATTTCGGCTTATAAGACGTGTCAAATTTTTATTAATGCGAGTCACTGGGATTTTATGACGGATTATTGTTTAAATATATATCAGACATCCTCAAAACAAATTTCATTAAGATCCGAGATAAGGAACGATTTCAAAATGGCGGCCGAAAGTCCGTTGCGTATTTAATTTCGGCTTATAAGACGTGTCAAATTTTTATTAATGTTAGTCACTGGAATTTTATGACGGATTATTGTTTTAATCGATAATATACGACATACAAGAAAATTTCGTTAAGATCCGAGATAAGGAACCCTTTCAAAATGGCGGCCAAATAATCGTTGCGTATGTCATTTCGGCTTATATGACGTGTCATATTTTTATTAATGCGAGTCACTGGAATTTTATGACGGATTATTGTTTAAATATATATCAGACATCCTCAAAACAAATTTCATTAAGATCCAAGATAAGGAACCCTTTCAAAATGGCGGCCAAAAGTCCGTTGCGTATGTCATTTCGGCTTATATGACGTGTCATATTTTTATGAATGCGAGTCACTGGAATTTTTTGACGGATTATTGTTTTAATCGATAAGATACGATCCAGAAAAAATTTGGTTAAGATCCGAGATAAGGAACCCTTTCTAAATGGCGGCCGAAAGTCCGTTGCGTATGTCAATTTGGCTTATATGACGTGTCATATTTTTATTAATTCGAGTCACTGGAATTTTATGACGGATTATTGTTTTAGTCGATAAGATACGATCCAGAAAAAATTTGGTTAAGATCCAAGATAAGGATCCCTTTCAAAATGGTGGCCAAAAGTCCGTTGCGTATGTCATTTCGGCTTATATGACTTGTAAAATTTTGATTAATGCGAGTCACTGGATTTTTATGGCGGATTATTGTTTAATTATATATCAGACATCCTCAAAACAAATTTCATTAAGATCCGAGATAAGGAACCCTTGCAAAATGGCGGCCAAAGTCCGTTGCGTATGTCATTTCGGCTTATATGACGTGTAACATTTTGATTAATGTGAGTCACTGGATTTTTATGACGGATTATTGTTTTAATCGATATTATACGACATACAAAAAAATTTCGTTAAGATCCGACATAAGGAACCCTTTCAAAATGGCGGCCAAAAAACCATTGCGTATGTCATTTCGGCTTATAAGACGTGTCAAATTTTTATTAATGCGAGTCACTGGGATTTTATGACGGATTATTGTTTAAATATATATCAGACATCCTCAAAACAAATTTCATTAAGATCCGAGATAAGGAACGATTTCAAAATGGCGGCCGAAAGTCCGTTGCGTATTTAATTTCGGCTTATAAGACGTGTCAAATTTTTATTAATGTTAGTCACTGGAATTTTATGACGGATTATTGTTTTAATCGATAATATACGACATACAAGAAAATTTCGTTAAGATCCGAGATAAGGAACCCTTTCAAAATGGCGGCCAAATAATCGTTGCGTATGTCATTTCGGCTTATATGACGTGTCATATTTTTATTAATGCGAGTCACTGGAATTTTATGACGGATTATTGTTTAAATATATATCAGACATCCTCAAAACAAATTTCATTAAGATCCAAGATAAGGAACCCTTTCAAAATGGCGGCCAAAAGTCCGTTGCGTATGTCATTTCGGCTTATATGACGTGTCATATTTTTATGAATGCGAGTCACTGGAATTTTTTGACGGATTATTGTTTTAATCGATAAGATACGATCCAGAAAAAATTTGGTTAAGATCCGAGATAAGGAACCCTTTCTAAATGGCGGCCGAAAGTCCGTTGCGTATGTCAATTTGGCTTATATGACGTGTCATATTTTTATTAATTCGAGTCACTGGAATTTTATGACGGATTATTGTTTTAGTCGATAAGATACGATCCAGAAAAAATTTGGTTAAGATCCAAGATAAGGATCCCTTTCAAAATGGTGGCCAAAAGTCCGTTGCGTATGTCATTTCGGCTTATATGACTTGTAAAATTTTGATTAATGCGAGTCACTGGATTTTTATGGCGGATTATTGTTTAATTATATATCAGACATCCTCAAAACAAATTTTATTAAGATCCGACATAAGGAACCCTTTCAAAATGGCGGCCAAAAGTCCGTTGCGTATGTCATTTCGGATTTTATGACGTTGCGACGTTGCAAACGTCGCAGCCGCGTCGATACGAGGAATCTCGTTCGATGCGGCCAAGCTCTGAGTGCGCGGAAGAAACAAGCGAGTTGGATTGTTGTTGTCGGTGCCAGCCTGACCTCGAGTTCGAGGAACGGGCCGGCTAACCGTCCACGTTAGCGCGAGAGTGAGCATCGTTGGTGCGAGAGTGAGCCTCGACGGCGCGCGCGCTGATTGGTCCTCCGCATGTCGCGAGCCAATCAGTGGGCGCCGATGTGCGACTCGCTATCCGCGCGAACTGCCAGCCAATCAGGCGCGAGGAAGATGCGCGGGCCCGACGAGCGCGAGAACGAGCGGGAAATCGGGGAGTTCTCTCACGACTGTCGACGGAGTACGTCGACGTGCGAGAGAGATACGTGGCCTCCTCTGTTACGAGGACAATTGGGAGAGTCTCCCGAAGTTGTGCGAGAGTGTGAGAGAGTCATAGGTGCAGCGCGTTGGCACGAGCAAGTGCCGACGCCCGGACGAACCAGCAACCATCCGCACGAGAGGAAGGAAGCTAGCCAGTCCGCCATCATTGTCCGGAGGACCAGAGCAACCGCAGCCTTGGCGTGGGAGAGCCGAGGAAGCTAGCCGTCACCAGGTCCACGAGAGTCAGGGAGGCGCCGGCGGGAGCACCGACGGACGTCCACCAGGGAGAGAGCGAGTAAGAAAGTATTAGAGATAGAGAGAGAGAGAGAGAGAGAGAGAGAGAGAGAGAGAGAGAAAGATAGAGATAGAGAGAGATAGAGAGAGAGAGAGAGAGAGAGATCCGAGAGTGAGGCGAGTGTCGTGCGGGCACACTAGAGAGAGAGAACTCGAGAGACCAGGGTGTTGGTGTGCAGTGCGGGTGCACACCAAGACGTCTTCTGCGCGAGGCGTCTGGCCAGCGCACGCGAGGGAGAGAGAGAGGGAGAGAGAGAACAGTGCGAGGAGACGCGTGTGCGTGAGATAGAGACAGCGCAAGAGAAAACCCTATAGCTGCGCGGCTGCAGCAGGTCGGGCTTGCCACAAGCGGGAGGCATAGCCCGCGCGCGCGCGCGAGAGAGACAGAGAGAGAGAGAGAGAGAGAGAGAGAGAGAGAGAGAGAGTCAGCCGTCAGCGGACTGGACCTGGGCCTGTGGCCAGCCGTCTGCTGCACGAGCGTGGCTCGTGTTTAAGCGTCCCAGTGTAAGCCCTGCGTGGCTAAACTGTGCGCGGGAGGCACTACAGCCACCGTATTGTAGGGAAGGGCTGGGCGAAATACATGTGCAATAAAATTTAACCATTGTGTGTGATCATTTTCCCCTCTCCCTAGCGTTCTCCCAAACGTGATGATCGCGGTCAAATCCTACGTTTAGAAAAATCCTAGTGCATGCGAGGCTCTAGGTGTTGCGCACCTGTGTTGGGAGGCACAGCGTCGCAATGTATTATATTTTTATTAATGCGAGTCACTGGATTTTTATGGCGGATTATTGTTTAAATATATATCAGACATTTTTTTTCAGAATTTTGGTTTACATGAACCTTCGAATAATTTTTGTCATTATCCGTATTGTGTAATGAATGGACGCTTGATTTAGATTTTTTTTGCATCAAATAGGAAAATATTATTACATATTGAAATAAGATGTTAACAATTCAGAATAATTCCGCTATACTTACCTGATACTTACCTTAACGCACCTAATGCGTATTTTTTTGTTATAGATTAAGTGTAACTCTAACAAACATCATATGTTGTTAAGGAATTTACGTTCTTTTGCCATTGTTTTTATGCATTATTTCTTATATCAGGGCAAGTGTAACTTTAACAAACATCGTATATCGTTCAGGAGTTTACGTATGCTTGCCATCATTTTTATGCATTATTTCTCTTATCTGGGCAAGTGTAACTCTGACAAACATCGTTTGTTGTTCAGGAGTTTTCGTTCTTTTGCCATTGCTTTTATTCATTAATCCTCTTATATCAGGGCAAGTGTAACTCTGACAAACATTGTTTGTCGTTCAGGAGTTTACTTTCTTTTGCCATTGCTTTTATTCATTATTCCGCTTATATAAGGGCAAGTGTAACTCTGACAAAGATTGTTTGTCGTTCAGGAGTTTACTTTCTTTTGCCATTGCTTTTATTCATTATTCCGCTTATATAAGGTCAAGTGTAACTCTGACAAACATTGTTTGTCGTTTAAGAGTTTACGTATGCTTGCCATCGTTTTTATGCGTTATTTCTTTTGTATTAAAGCAAGTGTAACTCTAACAAAGGTTGTTTTTTGTTTACGAGTTTCGGTTTGCGTATAATCATGAAAATGATTTTTGATATTGTTTATTTGCAAAGGTTATAGGATTTGTTGAAAGAAAATGATACTGACAGTACACTAACTAAGACGCATGATGATTAGTATCAACACCTATGCTATCAATTAATTTACTGCCAACATCATGTTAACCTTGAATCCTATTTCAGAAACCTTTTATTGCAATAAGCAATGATCAAATTTGTTAATTAATTATATTTCAATATGTTTCTCACATTTTTTCTTCATGTTGGCAGTATCTTTGGCACAGTTTACAAACAAATGGAAGTAACTGATTTCGCGTAATATCAGTTGGACTACTTACCTTTTTTTTTAATACTAGTTCCTCATCATCTGTATCCATTTCTGCTTTAAAAGTACAGCGTTCATGACATTTACGTTTGCATATTGTACATTTTATACATTTTTCCCCACATGTCGTTGCAGGACAATTCAAGCATATACTTTCCATATTCTCAGATTTTAATAATAATGTGTATGCGATTTCATTTCTATATGTTGCTAGATTAAAATTCATATCGAATTGTTGTCCTGATCCCAGACAAAGCAAGTAATGCATTACATATGATCCGCAACTATATCCATCGTCATGTGGTTGGTACAGGCGATTTTTCACTTCTTCTACTTTCCATTCGATATTTCCTAATGTTGCAAATGATGAGTCGGGTGCGCAAAATTCTGTGAAATTTATAAATGCATTGACAGCTCTATCCTTATCAGAATCATTTCCATTTGGATCTAACAGCATTATTTTTCATTCTTCTATTTTTATGTACATTAGTCGCCAGTGACTACAGTACAAATACGGAAGTAACAAATTATTTTTTATGCGTTTCTTGGTTCTAGAGATGAATTTATTTCTGTTGACTCTTTCATGACTATGATCTCCGGCTATAGTAATGCTATCATCCGTCGGTACATAAGTAACATCTGTCCATTCATCGATATGTGTAGCGACGAATGAATCTATCACAATTCCATTGATCCATATTTTCTGTCGTAACGTTGAGAATTCCTTTGCAAATAATTGAAATTTTTCATAAGTAACTGAATGCCGATTAATGTATCGACTAACTATAGGCGTTGATGACTTAGATAACAAATAATATTCCACATTTCGTATTAGACCATTGCAAAATGTTGTCAATTCTGTAATGGTTTGCGTTTTTATCATTTCGTTCACATTACATTTTCTCTTAGCAGGTGTGGAACTTTCGTTTTCTTCTTCTCCTATGTCTTTCGTGATATCATGCTCTGCAATTGAATCAACAAGCACTTCACTACTTTCTTCATTACCACTGTATTCTCCAAGTAATGTATCATTTTTTGAGCTTTTAAACTCAACATCGTCTTCATTCCAGTTATTTGTCTCATGTCCTCGTGATCTCTTTAAATTCTTTCTCTTTGCAAGCGATGCCTCTGCATCTACTTTATGATCTTCGTCCATTACTAATCTCATGAGTTTGCCCAAGTCTATTTTTTTTGGAATGTCCTACACCTTTAATACTCTTTTTTTGGGGATTCCACTTTTCTTCTGAAACTGGATTTGGTTCCGTATCCGGAAACTTGTGAATTTTTTTGACCTTTCTTGGCACTGTTTTCGCCTTATTTTTTATTGAAGATTTTCTGGTAACCGCATTCCGTTTCTTTTTGGATGAAGGTTCACCTGCGTTTTTCTCTTTCTGTGCTTTTCTCTTTTTGATTGCTCTTGGCTCTAACTGCAGTGTATCGTCGTCATCTGCATCATTTTGCACTGTAGGATACTTTGGCTTTTTTTGTACTGCCTTCGGTTTTATTTTTGCATCCAACATTTCACTTGCAACTGTCGATTTAGTTCTATTTTCTAACTGCCGTATTCGGTCAGCAATCGATCTCTGACAATTACCGCCAAAATCAATTTCTTTTGTTGTTCTGTTAGAACTTTCAACGTATGCATTACTTATTCGAGATATATTGGAACCAATTAGTTTCAAATCTAACGCGCTCCACATTACAATATACGGCATCCACTTTGTTCTTAAATGTTCAATAAATTTTGGCGCATAGAATTCATTGGGCATTCCAATCTCAGTCTCTTCATCGTCGCTATCAGTGACTTCCGCTTCATTAATGTCTTTTAAAGTTTCATACGCTATACTTTCATACCTTTGGAAAAAGGGTGAACTTCTATAGATAGTATTGCTATCTTCATCGTCCAGTGCTTTATCATCATCTGAAAGTTTATCCACTTCTTCTAAAACTTTTATCTCCTCTGGATGTTTACTTTTGTGGTTTAGTAGGACAGCTACATAATCTTGAACATGTTTTTTGTTTGGACTGCACAGCAATTTAATAATGTTCTTGAATAGCATGTCCGTTTCGCTCAATTCTCTGGAAAGGCATAAAAGAGCCATACATTCTAATAGCAAAGACTTAAATTCTTTGTATTCTGGAAATTTCTTTTTGATTGTAGTTGATACCATGTGCATGAAATGCGCATAGCACAATTTAATCAACATCAAATCTTTACTAGGTGACTTTTTTGCTACACAATATTTATACATGATTTTTAAATATTTAACAATCTGCATTCCATTCCACTCAATCGATAGACCATGAATGAATACCCACGACCAGTCAATGGTAGCGACTTTTGCAATCGGCCACTTCTTTACTTTCTCTACAACAAAATACTTGTATTCTTTTAAAAATTGACTGATTGATACCACTGCGTGAGTGCATGTAATCAAATGAGCTAACTTAACAATATCAGTCTTTCCTTTGAATAATATAACATAGTAAAATATCTTTTTACATGGCACATTGTACGGCTTGCGCACATAGCTTCCAGTTGCATCTATGTGCAAAACAACTGGTTCCTCTTTAATTGCGATATCTAATTCAGCTTCTCTATACATCATCGTACTTAAAGGGTTTCCTGTACTTCGAAGAAATGGATCATCTTTTTTTTTTTGCTCTTCTACCCAAAATTGATTCAAATCTGCAAGATCAAGAGACTCTAACTTCAGTCGGTTTGCACAATTCGCTTCAGATTTAACCTTGCAATAAGTATTGTATTTTCTCAACTTTCCTGGATGTCCATCTTTGAATAATTCTACGTTTGTATTAATTTTTTGCTCTTCAACATAGGTACACACTCTTTCATGTTTCAATACCTTTTGGACTTCTTTACGTTCATCTCCTTTTAAAGTTTCATATACCATTGGTCCGTCAGACTCGTCATGCACAAATTTAAGCTCATTACTGCTAGATATTGTAATTTTCGCTAGAGGATCCTCTTCATCTAACTGGGATAGGTAGAAGCGAAAACTTTGTTTATGGTTAACTCTTCGACATTTAGCATAAACTACGATGTCCTCTCTGTTATAGCGAATTGACCCAACGAATCTTAATGAACACGTGCAAAGAAGTTCGACAGTCATGAAATTCTTAATGAAATCTTTAAATTTTTCATTCTTATAATGCATCCAAATGAATCTTTAAATGATGCAGGATCAACTTCGTATTCACCAATGTCTACAATGTATTTTTTGACTTTCTTGGTTTTCGATTTTTGCTCCTGTTCTACATCTGACTCATTTGTACTACTTTCTCCACTGACTTCACTGATTTCATCTTCATATTTTAAAAGTATCTTCGTTTCAACTTTCTTAGCAAAATGATTCGTTTCAACTTTTTTACCAAAATCATCTTCATCGTTTGATTCATGAAATTTTAACGTATATGGCTTTTTCCTCGAATCTCTTTCGGTTTTGAAAAATTTATTTGATTGAGATTTATTTAATTTTTCAAATTTTGAGGACTTCTCAGTTTTCTTTTCTTCATTAGCTATACTAATCGTGTCATCATCCGATTTGAATTCATACTGGTTGTATGCTTCTCCAGTATTGATTTGTTCCCGTTCTTCTGCTATTAACGTACTTTGTTCGTCACTTAGAACACTTGCTGCAGTATTAACATTAAAATCATTGATTCTGCATTGTTCGTCTCCTTCTAAGTAGAACGTCGTATCCTGAACATTTTCATAACACTCCGTTTCTATTTCACCATTTTCCTCAGAACTATCATTTTCGACATCTGAAACTTTGGAATTATAGTTCGTTTCTTCATGGTGGTCCGTATAGTCAAAGCATTTCTCAAAATCGAAATTCCTATCCTGCACAGTTTTATCTAACGAGCCATGAATGATAGCACGTGATAAAATTTTTGATACTTCTATGGATGTACTGCTCATAGAAGAATGACTCTGTAAAGTACAGATCGAAGGTGACTTCAAAACTTCATGTATTTCATCACTGTTATCTGCTAATCTACTGACACTATCATTTTTTTCCTTAATACTTATTAAAGTACTCGACTCATCTTTGGTTACAGACTGATTCAGTACATCAACTTCATTGCAAACAGATTCCTCAATAGCCTCTACTTTGTGAATGGATACTTCAACATGGGCGTCTGATTTAATTTCTTTCTCGACTTTTTCAACCATGTCGAATGAGTCGATTACTTGAGCGGATGGCAAATTATCCTCTGCTTCCTCAACAAGTGATTCGTTGGTTTTTTTATGAACTGGGATTAAAACCAGCCAGTGTCCAGATTCTCTTTCACCAGTAAACATCAATGTTGCATTTTTAGTATAACATTCACCATGTGTTCCATTAAATTTCAATTTTCCATCTTCATATTTAAAAACTGCAACCATCATTTCATACATTCTAATAAAAACTGAAAGTTCATAATCAGTGCCATATTCACAATTCTTTCCCATTATACTTTTATACTCAGCCATATCTTTGTAAATTTTATTGTGGCACAACGTGATTAATTCCTTTTCAATTGACCAATTCTGAATAGCGAATTCTACTATTCTTGATCTTATATCAAAGTGAGCATCTTCGTTCCCATATAAACAATAGGAAAAGCTTCGGAATAAGCAATTTCCATCACCAAGTACGTTACGAATCATATATTGATCATGGCCATAAGCTACTATTTTCTCTCCGATAGTAGCATCATTTTTCAAGTGTTTGTTAAATTGTCCTAATACATCACAAGGTGTATGTATGCTTTTATTGGAGGAGTCACTGTCATTCTGTACGTTTACATCCTTACATTTCATTTCATCCTGCAATTTCGAAACTGCCAGAGCTTCCTCTGCAACAATCATGGTGGCATTCTCTACATGCTTCTTCGATTTTTCTCTACTTACGTTACGCAATGTAGATTTATGCAATCTAGCTGTTCTTTTCTTAGAAGTTACACATTTTTCTTGTACGTCCGCTTTCTTCTTTTTTTGATTCCTCTTCACTCAGTACATCAGAAGCTGCAAAAATCTTCTCTTCTGTAATCATATCAGTATTTTCCATCTGTAGACTAAGTGTTCTCTTTAAAACATCGCTATATAGAGATTTCTTGCAGTAGTTAGAGGAATCATTTTCCTTCTTTGCCTCTTCTTTTTTCATATCTAAGATTTTTGAGACTGCTAAACGCAATCGCCCATCCTTCTTCCAGAGATAGCTTATGTTAAAACGAAGTTTATCATTGTTTGCCACTTTCAACTTTCCTGAAATCTAAAAAAAACAAACAAAAGAAAAAACAAAATATTGTAAAATTATAAAAAATACAATATTATGGAAGATATTATTATTAAAATATCAACGGAATGCAAGGTCCATGAAATCAGGATTCTGCTAAAACTGACCATGGGCCTCATTTGACCCAGAACTAGAAAATTTGTCACTATATATATGATAATATATATACAGGGTGACCCAATTTAAACGGGCACCGCTCATAACTCGTCAGGGACAGCCACAATCGAAAAAATGGTAGAGACCAAAGTTGTAGGATATCGAAGGGGCAACCCGATGGTGACCTTGGATTTGACCTTGAACGCGTTTTTCAAGGTCATTTGAAGGTCAACTTTGGATTTTTAAATAGGAACCCCATTCTTTTATTGCGGGAATGGAAAGAGCGGTAAATTTTACGTTCAGAATGGTATGTTCGGTTGCGGCACTGAAGGTCATCTCAATGTCCTGCAGCCAGAATGAAACCCCGCCTACGTAATTCCTCTAGCAACGCCAAATTAAAAAAAAGTGGTAGAGACCAAAGTAGTTGTATAGGGGGGGGGGGGGGGGAGAATTGTGACCTCGAATTTGAGCCAGTCCTACAAGGTCATTTCAAGGTCAAATTATTTTGGCAAGCACCACCAATACTCGTGGATCATTTCGCTCGATAGTCATTACTCTATGACGTTGTCGTGATCTTTGAGGTCCTCGCCTCTCTCGCTGTTCAATTCTCTGGATCGTACTTCGAGATGGATGATGATTTCTGTTTGGGAAACGCCTCCGATATAATTGTGCTGCTGCATTATAATTTCTTCGACACTCTCCCAAAATCAATAAAATATCAACAATTTCGCTTCGACTATAGTCCGGCATATTTACTTAGATTATAAATATTACAAAAATAAAAAAAATGACTCAAATCACATATTTTCAATTATTAAATTAGTATTTGAAGTCGATAAATATCTAAATAAATTTAAAAATTCTACTGCATTACTAGAACTTGTTACTAGACTGTTTTCTGCAAAAAATAATAAATAAAAAACTACTTAAACAATTATTTAATTGCAAATAGTAATTATTAATTTTTTATTATAAAATAATTTATTGATCAGGAAGCTTTTATGAAATAGATAATAAATAAATATTTTGTAATTCCAAAAGTGTTAAAAGTAAATTTTAATAGATAACTTATAAAATAGTTAAAATTGTATTTTAGTAAAAGATTTATTTTAACTTATTAAATTTTATGAAGTGAAATCAAACTTATACATACATTTAAAATATGGGTAATTAATCGGAATATTTAGCTCTTAAACAATATTTTCTAGAATAATCGCTATGACTTGAAATTATATCAAACATTTTTTAATTTTAAGTAAATTGATTCTTCAAGAAATACCTTCATTACGTATTGCAGAACTTTTTTTATACAAGACATTAATACAAAAATTTTAATAGAAAATGTATATTCGTATTATTTTTAATATTAAATGAAATGATGTAAAAAGTACAATCTTCATTTGTTAACAATAATAAATATTCTGTTACGTTAGATAACAATTTTTTTACATTAACATAACTTTAGATGCAATATTTTATATTAATATGTATGTTATTAATTAATTATTATCGTGTTAAATACAATATTTTACAGCTTACATATTGTATAAGTTTAAATAATGAACATACATTTTTTAGTGTTGTTGGTTGTTTATTATTACTTATCTAATAGAAAAGTGCAAAAAATTTAAGTACCTACCAATTTCTGCTGCAAAAATATTTCTAATAGAATTAAAATATTTATACAGTGGAATTATCACTAAATAATTATATTAACTGTTGCCAGTAATTGTATGTATAATCTGTGTGACGACATGGTATGTATTACAAACTTTATAATTCTGCTTATACATATGTATTTTCAACATGCGTGTTTACATGTATGTGTGTATAGCATATGTATACAAACATACGTATGTATGTATATCTATGTATACTTAAAACAATAATAATTTATGAATAAATTAAATGGAAAAACAATAACGTTATTTAAAAAAACATAATGCAATTTATTTCTGATTCAAATAATAAATGTGTGTAAAATAAATATAAAAACTTTTTTACTTTATACTTCGATGTTTTACTTTTTCTTTTTCTGTATCGATGGCTTTTTATTGTAAAATTCTATTCATATTTTGGCATTACGGTTTATCAATTTATGATTTTTTAAAAATAAAACATTTAATATTTTTTTTACGTTTTTATCAAACTTTGACGTTTTTCTACAATACTTCGATGTTTTACTTAATCTTTTTCTGTATCGATGATTGGCTTTTTAATAAAAATTTTCGTTAATATTTTTGGCGGAAGGCCGAGTGTGAGACTCTTTCGACAATTTTCGGAGGCTATTTTTATTTTTGCAAATCGAAAGTTCGGGCGGCAGGTACGGCGCGGGGCCGGGGCGCCTGCTTGAAAATCATTCGTGAGTTAAGCGTCGTAGGGGAAGGTTCGACGGAGTCGCGGTGGCAAGACTGAGCGCGGGACTTATTTTAAAAGGCTTATTTCGGGAGCCATTTTTATTTTTCGCACATCAGGAGTTCGGGTAGGTAGGTGGCGACCACCTAGAGGAGTCATTCGCAAGTTAACCGTCGGAAGGGATCATTCGGGGAATAGCGAGACTTATGTTTGGACGCTAGCGAGGGCTCATTTGCGTCTTGGCCGCTGGACAGAGAACATCTAAGAAGGGATTTCATCTCGGATACAAAGTAAAAGTAAAGTTTGAAAAAAAATAATTTGACCTTGAAATGACCTTGTAGGACTGGCTCAAATTCGAGGTCACAATTCCCCCCCCCCCTATACAACAACTTTGGTCTCTACCACTTTTTTTTTAATTTGGCGTTGCTAGAGGAATTACGTAGGCGGGGTTTCATTCTGATTGCAGGACATTGAGATGACCTTCAGTGCCGCAACCGAACATACCATTCTGAACGTAAAATTTACCGCTCTTTCCATTCCCGCAATAAAAGAATGGGGTTCCTATTTAAAAATCCAAAGTTGACCTTCAAATGACCTTGAAAAACGCGTTTAAGGTCAAATCCAAGGTCACCATCGGGTTGTCCCCTCGATATCCTACAACTTTGGTCTCTACCAATTTTTTTAATTTGGCGTTGCTAGAGGAATTACGTAGGCGGGGTTTCATTCTGGCTGCATGACCTTGCGATGACCTTCAGTGCCGCAACCGAACATACCATTCTGAACGTAAAATTTACCGCTCTTTCCATTCCCGCAATAAAAGAATGGGGTTCCTATTTAAAAATCCAAAGTTGACCTTCAAATGACCTTGAAAAACGCGTTCAAAGTCAAATCCAAGGTCACCATCGGGTTGCCCCTTCGATATCCTACAACTTTGGTCTCTACCATTTTTTCGATTGTGGCTGTCCCTGACGAGTTATGAGCGGTGCCCGTTTAAATTGGGTCACCCTGTATACTAGCATAATTTACCTTGCTCCTAGTGCCGCTCGGTTAAAATAATATTATTCTGAATAAATTTTATTGTTACAAACAATTATTGTACAGCCATATATACGTTCAGATTCCGCATGTAGTACAATAAGTGAATATGTCAATTATCATGGTCCATGAGTGAGAATCGTTTAAAATATCTTAGTTATGTGTAAACAATTTTTGGCAGTATCCGGGTTCCAAAGACATTTGTCCCTCCGTGTAAGTTGTGTAGCTTTAAAACCATATCAGCGAAAGTTATGGTGAGTAACTAAGAGAAAAAGAGAGGTAACGAGTAGGCGTAGTATAAACACAAGGGTAGTCTTAACACTTACTACGTATATGCGTGGCTTTAGCAACTTACGTACGCGAAGCACAGGTGGTACGTTAATACTTAATCATGTTTAAAGTCATCACATATGACGTCTTATATCAAGAAAACATAAGATGAAGCGAAGTAAAATATGCGTGTGTGTGTGTGTGTATGCCGTCATAATTCTGAAAGTACGCGCGAAGGATCGTAATATAATTTGACATGCATACATATATATTCTGATTCGAAATTCCGGCAAATTTGTTTATGATTCGGACCATTTTATGGCCATTTTTCGATTTAAGAAAAAATATAGTGTTTTTAAAAGCAATAAATTGCTCACTTTATTTCGTAAGATTTTCCACATTGACTGTTCCGTTCAATTGTTAAGATAAAAAATGGTAATTTCTTTGAAAAATTAATATGTCTAAAACAAAATTGTCCAAACATTTGAAAATGTTAATGACAGTAAAAAATAATTATATAAATTTGCTATAACAATCAAAAGCCATTTTGATAAGTTTTTGAGCTAATAATCGAAAACAAACAAAAATGGGTTTCCACGTCGTACAATTACGGGAGTTTACTAATTAAAATTAAGTTGAAATTTTGAGAAAAGATAGATCTTTTGCTTATCTCAGCAACGTTTTTTTGCAGCTTATGAAATCGAGTAGTTTATAAAGGGGCGCGGTAGCGCACCCGATGGCAAGTATAAGAACTAGAGTACTGTACGCGCTGTCAGGCGCACCGCAACCTTATATATTCTTTGAAATGGAGTTTTCTAACCTCTACAAAATATTCAAACATTTATATCTTACTGAAATACGTTGTTTTATCAGGCGAATCAATGTTACTTTCAAAGATATTAAAAGTACTGTTATTTAAAAAAATTTCGTACAAAATGAACGATACGTTATCATTTTATAGCTTACCAAAATTTTGTGTTGTGTTTTTCTTTTCA
The DNA here is from genome assembly GCF_009193385.2 of Nasonia vitripennis. NCBI lineage: Eukaryota > Metazoa > Arthropoda > Insecta > Hymenoptera > Pteromalidae > Nasonia > Nasonia vitripennis. The sequence goes on along the minus strand of NW_022279630.1, from coordinate 1,371,992 downwards.
ATTTTTTTCTTCTCCCAAATTCCGTTCTTATCCTCAAAACTTCTGTCGCGCGAAAAACCAAATAGAATTAGAAATAAAATGTATATACATATAATAAAAATATGCATTCGGTACATAGTATTTATTAAAATAAGTGGAGCTTTGGTAGTCGGGGTTTTGGGTATCGCTGAACACCAATATCGCGACGGCAACAGCCTCCGAGGTGCCTGGTGCCCAGGGTGGACAGTATCAACGTCGTTTTCAAGAGTTTTATGAGAATTTGTAGCTTAATTAGTCGAAACTCGTTACTCGGGGGTTTTTGGGGTCACTTATCACTCCGTAGTTTATGAGGTATGTGTGGATACTGGTTGTAGGTATTACTGTGGAGATTCTAGCGGGTACATCTATTTATTTTACAAATTTCATTTAATAGTTGTTTTTGAACTAAAACTAATACTGAATATGTTAACAACAGTTTGATGATTCTCTTTTAAGTTAGTGAGGTATAATGTTATATATATCACATTTGATAACACTGCATAATATTTAAAAAAATTAATTTTCTCATTAAATCTAGAATTGAGCACCATTGGGCCAAGTGAACTACCTTAAACTACTTTTTTGGATGTCAAAAAAATGTCACCCAGTATGGAACGCCATCGATATTTACAATAATTATAATTCGTATAAATTTGAAACGTCAGTAAACTATTTGAATTCTTTGTGAAGACATTTCGTTATAGCCGATTTACTTTTGTTTGCCGTTGATTTTATCAATATTTTCAATTTTTATCAAAAGCTATCGCAGTTTCTCGTCGACCTTTCCTTAAGGAATTCTGGACTTAACAATGCTTCATGCAATATATATATTCATAATATTGTAGAATATCGTCAATAAATTAACAATGACGTTAGGAAAACAATGAAATTCTAAATCGTATTAAAGAATAATTTGATAAATTCATTCCAAATGCGTAATTGCCGTTTAACTATTTCATATCATAAATTGTTTCACCATAGTTTGTCACTTATATAAATAATTATTTGAATGAATTATATTAATTTGAAATTTTTTTAATTTGAATTTATACAGCAAGTAGATAATATCTTTTATTATTGCCATACATTTTTTCAAAACGTTTGACAATTTATTTTTGAGGACATTCATTTTTTTGTAACCACCGTTTTTATCATAACAATCGAACAGAACGGTCAATGTGGAAAATTTCGCGGGAAAAACTAGGCAATTTTATGCTCCTTTAGATGTTAAATTGTTGAATATATCGTAGAATTCATATCATCAAAAAAAAGCAGAAATATTTTTTCAAAATTCGAAAAATGGCTATAATATGGCCATAAAAATTATTACAAAGCTTCCTGTAGGAGAAAGCAATGAAGATTAAAAATATTTTAAAAAATATTTAATATACTATTGTTACGGGGAGGGAACGAAATGTAACACTTTTAAACGCTTACAATACCTATAGAAAAGCATTGTTAAGTCCAGAATTCCTTAAGGAAAGGTCGACGAGAAACTGCGATAGCTTTTGATAAAAATTGAAAATATTGATAAAATCAACGGCAAACAAAAGTAAATCGGCTATAACGAAATGTCTTCACAAAGAATTCAAATAGTTTACTGACGTTTCAAATTTATACGAATTATAATTATTGTAAATATCGAAGGCGTTCCATACTGGGTGACATTTTTTTGACATCCAAAAAAGTAGTTTAAGGTAGTTCACTTGGCCCAATGGTGCTCAATTCTAGATTTAATGAGAAAATTAATTTTTTTAAATATTATGCAGTGTTATCAAATGTGAAAATCTTAAATTTTGAGTTTTGTACATCAAAATATTGACAGAAAGTGCTTCGAGCATGAAATATCCTCAAAACTTAGAAAAGTGATAAACACTGCGCGCATATATAGATATACTGATAGAATATAATTTTAACTTTCTATTGCTGTAACTTTCCAGAAAGCAGCGCTTGCCCTATCAAATTTTTATTTCCTTGATTCGTATTATGTTTTTGCATCATGACCGACATTCTACAGTGTAAAGAACACAAGCTGGCGCTAGGAAGAATAAATGCTTCGATTTCTTCTTCCGAAAAGTATAAATCATTACTTTTATACTTTTGACTAGGATAAAAAGACTAAAAGGTATAGTTTATTGTTTTGTAAAGAATAAAACGTACAATATAATCTTTTCCAAAAAATGAAATTTCGGTCAGCCATTTTAAAAGAATAAATAGCACAATTTATTCTTTTGTAAATAATAAATCTCAAAGTTTAATCTTTTGTGAATAATAAGATTTCACTTTACCATTTCAACTGAATAAATGCTAAGTTTTATTCTTCAACAAATGTTTAAATCTTTATAGTGTTTTATATATACCATAATAGTAAAGGAATGAATCCTGGCTTTTATTCTTTTTATATTATTTATAAAGATTAAATCATTTAGTGAAGAATAAAAGTCGGCATTAATTTATTGGAAATGGCAGAGCGAATTTTATTTTTTACAAACGATTAAAAGGCTAGATTTATTCTTTCAAAACGGCTGACCGAAATTTCATTTTTTGGAAAAGATTAAATTATGCGTTTTATTCTTTGCGAAATAATAAATAAAACTGTTACATTATTTTTTTTTAAAATGGCAGAATAAAAATCTATTCTTTATGACAGATTAAACTGCGAGATTTATTCTTTACAACAGATTAAACTACGAGGTTTATTCTTCAAAAAGAATAAACTTTATTTTTTATTCTTTACAAAAGAATAAATTGTACCTTTAATTCTTTTTGTCATAGTAAAAAGTATAAAAGTAATGATTTAAAGTTTTCCAAACAAGAAATCGAAGCATTTATTTTTCCTAGCGCCTGTTTTTGTTCTTTAGACTTTAGAGTATAGTTTTTCAAAAAGCTGTATGATTTATTTTCTTCGTAATTAAACAAAATGTACACTAAATTTAGACTTAGCCTATGCTTCCCATGTTAAAATACACAACTTCAAGACCCGATATCTTAAAAAATCATACCGCTTGGGGGGTACACAATTTTACCACATTATAGAGGACACTTAATAGGATATGTTTACAAAATTACAGCAATCTGTATGAATATTAATGTTTTGAGTGAACTACCTTAAAAGTTTGAATTTCCATTTGGTTATTTGGCAAAATTAAAGGCTCCACGACACAAATCATCAAAAACCTCTATAACAGCAAGCAAATCGTCCAGGTTGAGCAATGTTCACCATCATAATGGAAATATATTGTCAACTTTCCTATCGCGTATGCTGCCGGATAAGTTGAAAGTAATGTCAATTTTTTGTAAAATTTATACTTTTTAAGTAGGAAGTAATTAAGTTTTAGTGAGATAAGAAGGTCGTAACAAATGTTATTTGATATTATAACTATTTTCTTGTAAATCGAAAGTATATGCATTTTACAAAAGCATTTGTGTGGAAAGTTTATTAAAACTGCTGCCAATTCTTTGGCACGTAGCTTTCATCAACTAATTTTATGGTTCTAATGGATCAAATATTTTTCAAATATATAGTGTAATAATCTCTTCTAAAATATTTTTAATCTCAATTATTTCACTAAAAGAACATTTTTCTTAGCAAAAGACTATGGTAATCATACAAGATCAGATCAAATTCTTTAAAATAGGGAATGGGTGACACTCAGAGGGGTTGGATAACATCTACAGTGGGCTTATTAAAAGTAAGTGTATAAAAGAACTGTATCGGACATCGGCGGGTGGTTCGCAGCTACTCTGCAATCGCGCCGACTAGCATTTAAACTGGCGCTGATCCTGTCGAACGACCGTCACAATATCATCTCATATAATTATCATAAAAAAATTTTGATACCAATATTCTAAATACGATAGGGTCCTTATAACCTTATGCAACCATGAATGTTGTCACGAAATTTTGAACTTTAGTCAGTGAGTTATAAAGTTCAACAAAAATTGTAATTTTCAGTTATACAGGGTATACAGGGTAAGAGACAAAGAATTTGAATCTTAATATCTTTTGAACTAATCAGTTTCATAAAGTGCAATAAGAACAAACTTTTTAATTAATTAAAGCCTTTCCTACTCCTGTAATCTTGCAACGTAGAAACCCCATTTTTCCGATTCTTTACTCAAAAACTAGTCACCAAAATGGCTTAAGATTGTTACAGCGAGTTTATATTATCAATTTTTACTGTTACTCGTTTTTTCAAAACGTTTGACATTTTTGTCTTAGAGATATTCATTTTTTCAAAGCAATTTCATTTTTTTATTATAACAAATTTAACGGAACAGTCATACTGAAAAATCTTGCAAGAGGAAGTACCCAATTTAATGCTCTTTTAGAAACACTATTGCAGAATTTATTGTTTAAATCATATCTTTAAAAAAATATATGTATATTTTTTAAACAAATTTTATTCAGGATTGAATCTAGGCCTTATTTATAAAAAAAGCGGCAACTGTAATTTTACCCGTATTGTTATTATTATTGTTAAGACCCAGCCCTGAATTCTCCTGTGAACACATTTTAACTCAATTACTTATTATTGCGCACTTGTAACAAAATTTCCTGCAATATATTTTATGCATGATTGTCGTAAAAATTGTACACCTGATCCTCCTATGATTAATTTTGATTACAAAATTATAACTAGCATCCCCCCTAATGTAAATGCTACGCATTTGCATAATAGACACGACCACGCGTATATACTGGAATTTTTGTCTTAAAAGGGATATTATTACTTTAAGACAGAAGATTTTTATTAATTAGCGTAGCGTAGAGTATAAGTACCGCGTTGTTGTGCCTAAAAAATAGTTTCAAATAATTGATTTTTTGCTGTAAAAAAACTATTTTGGGTTGTTAACTCGAGTTATAAGTATTTTCATGATTTGATGTCAATAGAAAAAAAGGTGTATTTTTCAAAGATCTACAACTTTTCCATTTAACTTTTTTTTGTAGAATGCTTGGATTGAAAGTTACAACCAAAAAACCGTTTTTAGCGATTTTTGAAGGTGGCCGCATTTTGTATATATGTTAGGAATCAGGCCCAAAATAGGACCGTCAGCGTACTATTATGAGACGAGTTCCCAAAAAAATTTTGAGCCCGATTAACTAAAGTCTTTCAGAGATAATCGCATCACAACAAAATTTTTATTCAAAAACACGTAAAAATCGAACAAATTGTGCCCGCATTTTAAAACGACGTAGAGGATCGGGATAAAAAAAATTGTTTTTCAGTTTATGCGAGGGGAGAGTTCTCCTAAAATTGCAGCCTGATCGATCGAAAATTGCGTGAGATATCGCATCTCACACATTTTTCGCGCACGAAACTATAAGGCTACAGCGTGTCATCGGGCTACTCAGCCTCGCTGCTGTACGGAGTCAGCTCTGCAAGCCTCACGCGCTGTCGGCGTCGAGAACTGAATCTATGCAGGCGCTTTTTCCGTGAATAATGAATCCGCGATGTTCTCTGTGCACATACACAATATAAAAGGGCCTGCTTAATAACGGTCGCAGCTCTGCTATCGAGCAGCGCACATGTGTAAACGAAAACTGTACGATGAATTCGCTCTCCTCTTACTCTCTTTTTCTCTCGACGTCTGTATCCCCTACACTCACGCAAATAATAGTAATCTTCAATAATTTAAATATTTACCTTCTCCAACAACTCTCTATCCAAAAGCACTTCCTCTACGTTGCGACAATTCGTTGCGATTGTCTCGGCGACGAGGTTGAACTTGGACGTGTTTGGGCTATAGACATTTTTTACTAATTAATGTCAATATCTCACTACTCAATATCACTCGTTTGAAGTTAAAAAAAATTGTTGAAAGAATAAATATTTTAACGAAATGAAAACTAAAGAACTCTTCAAAACGTCTTGACGATTCGACGATTCGAAAAGAAGTGACAGTTTTTGTTTACGTGTTAATACACGCAGTCTTTTCCAAGCCGAATTCGCGGAAACCCTTTGGTAGGTAAGAAAGACTATCGGAGGAGGTGGGGTGGTGGGGCGATGCGGCGCCGGCAGTGTAGCACACGTGGGTTTTGACAGTATAGACACTATTTGGCTATACTTATCAGCGAACACGTTCCCACTTTTCCGCTGTGTCAGTACTCGGTAGTCAACGCTCAGTGCTAGTCGCAGCTTGTTTTGTGCGAGCCTTATTTTCTCAGCACTAGAAGAAAAGTGAGGTAAAATACCAGTGCGAGTGTTCAGTGTAGTGTGTTTATGAATAATAAAGTGCCTTTTGTTTTATCTGCAGCATGAACCGCAGAGGCTTCGTACCTCGTGGCCGTTTTCGAGGGAGAAACCGAGGACGCGGTGGTCGGGCGGCGTCTCGTTCAGTTGGAGATTACGCACGATACCGCCCTTATTGCTATAATATTGGGATTTGGATATTGGGATTTGGATTGGATTGTTAAGGATCCTCGTACCTCGGCGTTCCCATTATTGTAAGTAAATAATTTGTCTACTACAAAGTTTTTATATTACTAAGAAAGTCATACGTAGAGGTTAGGATTTTTAAATTTAGCGCCCTTTTAAAAGCTTTCGTTTTCTTTTCTTTTATTTTTTAATGTTAGCTACAAAAATTAATTTAAATGATTTCAGTTTTTAAAAATGTGTCAGTAAAATTCATTAATCAAATTAAAAAATTGCTATGCTGGTAAAATAGAATAACATTTTAATTATAATGCTTTTTACAGAGTGAATCCTGTGCATCAACATGAGGCTGAAAGGAACGCCAATGTTGCTCAAAATCAGCAGGCTGACGATGCACAAGATCAGAATGCCCAGGAGGAAGTAAACATTGGTGCTGATAATGCAGCAAATGGAAATGCTCGAGATGCAGCAAATAAAAAGGCTCCAGATCAAGAATTGCCTCCACCGAAGCCTTTTACATGGGATTATCTAAAAGAAGTGTAAGAATGTCATAGTAATTACAAACTCTAATGCTCGTTGTTCTTTATAAAAGAATTTATAAAATATGTATAAAAATTTTCAGCTATCGTTACGAGAAATTGTATTATGATATGATGCACTTTCAGACGGATAGTACTCGATTGCTGGGCGTAAGTAATAAAATATTATTCAATGTTAAAATGTGACTTATATTTAATATTGTTTATGTTCTAGAAATTCAAGACTGTGGAAGCTCAGTTACAAAGTTTAGAAGCAGAGAAAAGAAAATCCGAAGACATCTTGATCAGTAAGGTGGAAAAGTTAAAGACTGAACTACGTATCATGGAAAAGATTATGTATAAAAAGAAGTAGTTAATTACAATGTAAAAGTGCACAAATGCTTAACATTCCTAAGAAAGTATGCAAAGTGACCTGGGAATGCTACAGGATCAATATTACAAATGTTACCCTTCATCGGCTTTTCAGGTCCAAATATCAGAACATGCAATTGTTAAAAGAAAATAATAATACTGATTGCAAATGATTCTACAGCTCTTAGCATTTGAAATAAGATATTTAACTACTTGTTTATCTCTCTTAGTTCAAAAGTTATTGGAAAAATTCCAAATAGTGCAAAACATGTTATCGTAATTTCAGTTTTTGAGAATTAGAATTTTTCCAATAACTTTTGAACTAAGAGAGATAAACAAGTAGTTAAATATCTTATTTCAAATGCTAAGAGCTGTAGAATCATTTGCAATCAGTATTATTATTTTCTTTTAACAATTGCATGATCTGATACTTGGACCTGAAAAGCCGATGAAGGGTAAAATTTTCAATATTGATCCTGTAGTATTCCCAGGTCACTTTGCATGCTTTCTTATAAATATTAAGCATTTTTTGTTGAATCAATGACGATTCTCGTCTTAACTCTACTTGAACTTTCGACAATTTATTAAACTTGTAAATCATTGGGACTTATCTACTGGTACTTCTTTTTGACTCCTGTCCGTGCACATCGCCTTTTCAAACTGCACAAAACTTTATCAAAACACTGTGATTATAATTAGTCCCTTCAAACACGCTTTACGAGGCAGCTCTGGACTCCTTGATCTCGAAGATGTCAATGAGATCGTTGGGGGCAATGCGTGGCAGGTGTTGCGGCAGGAACAGCGTCTTCGCGAAGTTGATCATCCAGACGACAGCGTTCTTGGCGTCGTGCACGAACAGAATGGATGAACCCACGACTTCGTGAGTTGTAAAGAACAGTGATGCCTTGAGGGTCGCGCGAATCTCTTTCAGGCATTGAAAGTACTTTGGGAACGCGTGTGGGTAGCCGTCAATGAAGCAACGCACTGCTTCCATTACCTGTTTTCTCGTTCTGGTGGTCTTGAAGTCCTTGGAGGAAGCTAGCGCGCGAGTTTTATGCCCTCGACGCGTAAGTCGAGAGTCGTCAAGCTAAATATCGTCTCGTGCTCCTCGGCGTTCGACGCACTCGGATACATACCATCTTCTCGTACATGTCTTTGCGCAGCTTCGGCCGTTCCTTGGCTTTGGCGAGCTCGGTCTCGAGGTAGGATAGCACGCCGACCTTGCAGTCCATAAGACAGGGCTGCTCGAACTCGCTCGATCTTTGAGCTGGAGATAGGAGGCGACTATCGTGCCTTTGTTGTCGTTTTCGCCGCTATCGTTGTTCGTGGAATCTTTGGTGTTCGCCATACTGGCATCGCTCTGGTTTTTCGGCTCGGCTTTATCTCGGTCCTGGAGCACCCTGACGTCGAGGACGCCCTTGTACTCCGGCACGTATGGCCTAAGGACGTCCTGCATGACCAGTCGTAAGCAGGCCTCCTCTTGGGGGCACTAGGCACAGCTTCTTAAGGATACTTCCGGACATAAGATCCGCGTGAAAGTTGACCTGCTGACCCGCTAACTAGGCCCAGGGGTATCGCTGCTTCTTCTAGGTCTGGATAAATGGTGTACATTGCACGATGTTTCGCAGTTTTCCCCGGGTGGACGTCTGAACGCGTGTAACTGGCTGTAGTTCCATGACCTCAGATTCGTCACCGCTTTGGCTGGAGATTGTCGAGCAGTCTGAGATATTGCGTGTCGAAGGAATGTCAAGGAGCTCGCATATTGTCGTCTTCTCTTTCTTTTGTGATGTAGTAGACGTATTAGTTGTCGTTGGCCTCACAGCCGACTGCTGCTGATGCTGCTGATAGCTTCGTGTAATATGGGTTAGGGGAGGTCAGGTACAAGTTTCTCTTGTTGTTGCCGTCGTTTATGCCCTTGCTCTATAGGTTTAATTTGTTAGGCGCAAGGCAGAGACAGAAATAGTCGGAATAGATGCGATGCAACTGCTTGACTGGGGCTGGCGCTGTTGTGTTCGAGTTTCTCAAGCTTAGAGTCGCTACGCTCAAAACATTCATCAAAATAGGAATAGTCGCAGTAGTCGCTCACCACGACGCAGGGAGTTTGCCAGTAGCGGGGCCGAGCGCCCTCGCTCGTCTCGCTCTCTTACACTGTAACCCTTATTCTGATCATCGTCGCTTAGAAACGCGCTATCCGAACTGCAGCATTTGGCGACCCTGAGCTTCTGCCTCCAGATGCTCCGCGCAAAATCCTCCTCGCTGCTAACTGCAGAGTCTTTTTTCTCTTTTGCTACCCTCGGCGTCAGGTTCGATGCCTTCGTCGCTCAGCGGGCTCTTGTTGCCTGTCGATGTAGCCTCAACGCTCGGCATAATCAGTGTCGTGCTCGCAACGACTTTTGCGTTGAGCCTCATCCGTGTCTGTCGTTGCAGCCAGCATCTGCAGTTGATCATTTTTCGACTTCATTATCAATTATGGTTTTGAAGAGGCTGCGGTGTAATTGAGGACTCGCTGGAGCATAATCTGAATATTATCGCGCGAAAATATCAGTAACAGCCCTTTTGCGGACGAAGTTTTTCCGGGAAGACTTGCGGCTAGAAGCGGCTTGACAGAGCGCAGGCGGTACAAAAAATCTAAAACGCGGTACTCGTCTAAATCAAATGTGTAAACACACACTACACAGTGTACTGCTGAAGAGCTGCAAACGATGCACGCGCGCGTGCAAGTAGCGAACTGCGTTACATATCCGCATTGGAGAGTAGACCGTCCCGAGTCAATTATTATTATTTTTAAAATTGCATGAAATTATATATTAGGACTAAAGGCCGATGATGTTGTTACGATGTTTGCAACACTTGCACATATGCGTTGAGATCAAATATCGAATTGATTTTCACCGCAATAACACAAAAAAAGGGTCGCGTAACCGCTTTTTCATCGCGCGAAACTTATAATGTGCGCGTACCACAAGAGGCCAGAAATCACTCGAGATAAAATATGCACAATAACTTTCGAGACAATTTGATTTCTTAATTTCTATTTTCTTTGTATAATCACATTATTACGAGACTGCGCGCGTGTGTATTGTAGGTATAAAAGGGAAGCTGTCACGCCTAAGGTAACGGTATATACACGAGACACTTTTCTAAGGCCATACTCTGATTGAACACACTGGACGCGCTTGTGGATGTAACGAGAGCGTCTTTATTCATAGCTTTGTATGTTTACAATTTAATCGTGATTTTGCACTTGTATGGAATCTTTGTTACGTATGGATTGATTATATCTTATTGTTAGGCAAACGCGTTTAAATCAGAATGCAGATGAGTCACAGCAGAAATTCCCGGTATATCACATTTTAAAATAAAAAATTTTCTCACATTTGTATACATCACAAACGTCATCTTAACGAAATTTGTTTCTGTGTCGTATATTATCGATTAAAACAATAATCCGTCATAAAATTCCAGTGACTCGAATTAATAAACATTTTATGCGACAAAAACGCCAAAATGACATAAGCAACGGTTTTTCGGCCGACATTTTGAAAGGGTTCCTTATCTCGGATCTTAATGAAATTTGTTTTGAGGATGTCTGATATATATTTAAACAAAAATCTGTCATAAAAATCCAGTGACTCCCATTAATAAACATTTTATGCGACAAAAACGCCGAAATGACATAAGCAACGGTTTTTTGGCCGCCATTTTGAAAGGGTTCCTTATCACGGATCTTAACGAAATTTTTTTCTGGGTCGTATATTATCGATTAAAACAATAATCCGTCATAAAAATCCAGTGACTTGCATTAATAAAAATTTGACACGTCATATAAGCCGAAATGACATACGCAACGGATTTTCGGCCGCCATTTTGAAAGGGTTCCTCACTCCGGATCTTGACGAAATTTATTAAGGGAGTGTAAATTAGTTATGAAAACAATAATTTGTCTTAAAAATCCAGTGACTTGCATTAATGAACATTTTATTCGACAATAAAGCTCAAATGGCATGGGCTAATGGTCTTGAAGTATTCCAACCCCTATTTATTGTTGATTTGAGGGTTGTTCCATAGTTTTTATGTTGCAATCATGTTTTCCAATGCTATTTTTCACATTCAAGGCGTTTACAATTGAATTTGGAACGACTTCCGAATTTACGAATTCGTTGCACATGCAACGTTGCAAACTTCAACTTCATCCATTGCCTAAGATACCTGGATCTGCAACTCAATCTCCAAGATACCTTGTTTTTCAAGTAAATTTTAGAAATAATTATTTTTTAAAGTATTTTTTTAAAATACCTGGTTTTCAGAGACTCTGCTGAACTAACTGATTCTTCCTCCAAACCGTCGATACACACCCATATATACGACATACAGTATATGTGGGATGTGGTTTAGATAAGTTAGATGCTGAGATATTAAGTGATTTGTAAACATAAAAGATGTATAAATAAATCAGATAATTGCAAAATAATTTGTTCACACTAATACTAAAAAAAAGTTATGAAATTTCAAAAAAACTTTGTTTCAAGTACGCATTACAATGCATTATAATTCGTTAATATTGTATTATTATGAGATATTTCATGATATTGTATTATTTAGAGGACAAATACATTTTTTATGTAATTAATTATTTTATAAATAATACAAGTATTCAAAATAGTATATTAATCAATTATATGTTTTGGCTAATAATATCAATTAAATTAATAACGCAGATATTGATGTACAAAAATTATACAACATACACAAATAATCTGCGCAACTCCATTTAATTTATAACACTGTGTGGCATAAATCCGCGTCTATGCCTGATCGGACAAAAAAAGATTGCCAAGACCTGAGCTCGAACCCTAGACCTTCTGATTAGTAGACGAATGACTTGATTACTTAGCCATTTCGATACTTACATGTTTATCTTATAATGTAACATAAACGGGAACCTATAGAGAATAACCGAAAATTAACCTACATTATCTATCATTATTTGTATAATAATACTGGACTAGATCGATCTCTCCATGCACACAGAAAGGTTCCCAGCTTCCAGATTATTTGCCACCTATAGGTTTCCGTGTATGTTACATTATAAGATATTTATGTAAGTATCGAAATGGCTAAGTGGTCAAGTCATTTGTCTACTAATCAAAAGGTCTAGGGTTCGAGTTCAGTTCTCGGCGATCTTTTTTGACGATTATTTATTTCAACTCTGATTGAACCCTGAAATCCAGTATTGATTGCACGCTGATTTCATCCTGAATTCAGTATGAATTCGACAGTGAATCTGTGTTTTGTTTTTGGAATAAATCAACGTTAATTCAACGTGGATTCAACATTGAATCAGTGTGGAATCCACACGAATTTCAGACTGAAATCAGTATTGAAATCAGCATTGAATCAACGTTGATCTTTTTTACGAGGACGTTACCGAAACGTTCTTGCAACGATCCATCAACGTTCCAATTATTGCTAGTAAAATTTCGTTTTAAACTTTCATTGCCTGAACGTTAGAAAACACGCTTACAATACGTTTAGAAAACGTTGCTTAGACGTCGAGTAAGGACAACATTCTAGCAACGTTATCAATTCTATTTCACAAAAAGTTTCGTTAACGTACACATATCAACGAAGTGTGACTTTTCGACGTTTCGTCAACGTTCTAGCATCGTTTTAGGAGAACTTCTTTCGTTTCCAATGCTGCGCTGCAACAACGTTCCTACAACGTTTTCTGCTATGTGGCTTATATACAGGCTGCGCCGTAAAGTACGACTTATGCCACTAGTATTGTAATGTACTATTCCATTGATATCAATAAAACCGTAATACATCCCTGGCGAAAAAATCACATGATTAATCGCATAATTAATCGCGTAATAAATCACTTGATTTCTCACGTGATATATTACGTGTAAAATCACGTCAGAAATCACTCGTAAAATTTGAATATTTGTTTATATTGGAATAAATTGTTTATTTTCCATCTAAATAATTATAAAATAGTTGATAATAATGATAATTCAAATAAATAAATCGCAAAAAATAGAAAAAAAATATCGCTGACCAAGACTTGAACCCCTGTCCTCCACTTGACAATCCAATGTCTTACTTTTTTTTATAATCGTTTTATTTCTTTAAATTTTACATATTTGTTGAGTGCAGTACAGAAATTCATACAATAAAAAGGTACATCATTTTGATCGTATTAGTATAAATGGCCCTGTCTGGGCTCTCGAATACAAACTTAAGCTGGGGTTGTAATATTATTGATCACTAAGTCTAGGCTGTAAGATGTTATCTTTTACACACTGATTGGCGGGTGATTTAAATAGGAAAATGTAATGGAATCCCCGATTCCATTACGCGCCTACGACACCAATTTAAGTAGGTCACACAATTTTTCTACGCACGAAACAAGACCCCCCCCCCCTACCCCAGCCTACGAATTTTGTATATATATATATATATATATATATATATATATATATATAAATAAAAATACGTATAGATGTATTTTTAATAGCACTTCTCAAAAATATTAATTATATAAATAGCACCCCCGTAGTTTATAAATAAAAAATAGGTAAAGATCGCGCATCTTATAACCTCGATATCTCTTCAGATACCTACAATTCGTTACTTCTAATAGTCTAAAAAAACTGCACCATGCGTGAATCTTATTGCACCATAGCTAAAAATCCATAAAATGCAATATTAATTGCAAAAAGTTAATAAAACCCATTTTATCTATCGCCGAACTGCATGGCGTCTTGGCGCATGCGCGGCGTATATATTCTAGGCTTTTTATTTTGGGAGCATTGTTACCAATGCTGTCTTGAAACTGATCGAGAGAGAAAGAAATGGAGAAACAATAAACACAAGATTAGTTAGTGAAGTTATTAATTGTTATGTAGAACAAGGCCTAAATGAAGAAGATCCTGGTGCTAATAACACGCTCAAAGTGTCCGAGTACTGTTGGAATCAAAGAACTTATCATACAAGATATTATTTTCTCCAAAGGTTCTATGATCTGGATTTAAATATGACACTGCAAGAAATTTCAAAAAGACTATAATAGAGGTTACAATAATTTACGTAGCTGTTAAAGATCATTGAGATACATAGGAACAATGGAGATATTTATATATACCAGATTATAACGAATAAGTAAAAATGTAATAATGACGACTGCAAAGAGCTTTTAATATGTATTTATGAATTTTTATTCTAAATACATTATTTTTCATGGCTACAAGATCGAACTTTTAATAAATATTTTAACATTAAATTAAATTCATTATAATAAATAGTCTATTGGTTTCTCTTTTAAAGACATTGTAATCACTTCCCCTAAAAACATTGACACTACACATTCTCCTAAAATTAATTTTAAAATAAGCTACTATAGTAGCATTTATAAGCTTGTTGACGAGGAGCTTAAGCTCACTGCTAAGCTGTTTTTCGTTACAAATCTGCAGTTCCTCGATGCTCTCCACACTGATGCTGTCGATTATGAATTTGAGGATACATGGATGTAGCAGCAGGTAGCAGCAGCTTTACCGTACTGTAATATAAGAGATATATGCATTTCTAAAACAAGAGATATTTATGTTAAAATTTACTACCCACCACGTATAATGAATCCTTGAGACTGTTCCTAATATCCTAGCATCTAGAACATCAGTTTTTAGCTACTTTTTTTGCATCGGGAACACTTTTTTGAATCCACTATTTCAAGTTTATCAAAATCATAAGCTTTACTTACAATTTGGGCCATACTTTTTGTATGCTTTATATCTTTTGAAAGCAGAGTTTAAGCTTGATGTTCAGCAAATGAAAAATTCAGCAATCCTTGAGACTGTTCCTAATATCCTTAGGTGGGATAAGCCCCAGCCACACCTTGGCAATCGCCTCCTTGTTAACCAGTGGTTGTCTCATGATACATATAATACATGTCCAGTTTCCAAAAGTGCAGAACTATAAGGGAATGATCAGAGCACAGTTCCAAGTATATGCTTCTTGTTGCCTCAGGTGTTGTATGGCTCATTGATGCATAACAATAGTTTTATCTTGATGTGTTTTAGCCTGCTATAATGACTGCAAGACCATGCGTACGACTGTTGCACTCTAATTCACGTAAAAATGAAAATATAATATTTAATTATGACACGTTTATAATACGGCAAAGTATACAATTATAAACGAATAAAATGTATTAACTATAGAAAGTTTTAAAAATAACGTTGTTAATATAATTACCATTGTATGTGCATCCATTGTTAACTTTAATTTTTATTTATTTATATTCACTATTATTATTTAATTAAAAAGAAAAATGTATAAGTTAACTTCTTATACAATTTTTAATCATCTGCGGGACTGCGGGATTCGCTTTAGCTCCCAAAATAAAAACCCTAGAACAGTGTAGCCAAAAGGGACAGAATAGAAGGAGGGAAAAATAGAAATTTAAAATCGATGAAAACTAAATATCGCCGAAAAAGTTTTTTTAGACTATAAGAAGTAACGAATTGTAGGTATCTGAAGAGATATCGAGGTTATAAGATGCGCGATCTTTACCTATTTTTTATTTATAAACTACGGGGGTGCTATTTATATAATTAATATTTTTGAGAAGTGCTATTAAAAATACATCTATACGTATTTTTATTTATATATTTATCCAAAATTCGTAGGCTGGGGTAGGGGGGGGGGTCGAAACAAGAAACACACATACGTGAGACACTCGCGAGCATCGTCATCGTAGCAGCCGCAAGAAGCAGTATTTCCCACCACAACGTATTCCTACAAAAATAGGATTAGAGGCGTAGCGACAAACCGCGCTCTAGGCGAAGATCATCCGAAAGAATGGCTAACGCCAAGAAAAAAAAATGACGGCAACGAAATAAAAAGATGTCACTGAACGAGTCGCGATATTCCTCACGAAAAGCTACGAAAATCAAAATAGCTATGCGACGAGCAAGCATCGGTCGAGCACGCTCTCCCGAAAAAGAATCGGGAAAAGCTACACATGACAGTACGCAGGCGACGAAAAGCAGCAGGAGAGCTGTCACAAGACGCTTTTCCTAAAAACTCAAGGTAATACAAATTTTACGAGGTCACGCAAAGTCAAGAGAAAAGTCGTAAGAATATTAGGCACTCCTAATATGGAAAATCGAGGCTACAGAATTTCCGGTATATAAAGGCCGGGAGCAAAAGGGTGCACATGGTCAGTTTCCTTGAACTCGTCATACTAAACGAATCGCTGCTAGTCGCCAGATCCAGTCGATATCAGTTATACTATTCAAATCAGTATCGAATCAGTTAGTCGCGAGCCAGAACAGTGCGGACGAACTTTGTCGCCACAATAAAACTAGTGCGCACTAAAACAATTAAAAAGTGCGGATACGATAAAGAGTTCGAGAAAGAATAACTTATACAAAAACTAAGTGATCGTGTCAAGAATAAGACAAACGCCACTTTCACCGTCCTCTCTCATCACGGAAAGAGAGCCGACACATCGGAGCACCCATCTGTCAACACCTGCTTCAAAGAGGGACAAGCTAGGAGGACCGAGACGCACACCAGCCTGACCGCACTGAACCACCGACACCAGGCTTCAGAGCGCCAAGGACCCACAGCTGCAGCTTCCTGCTGATACATCCACACACACACACACACACACACACACACACACACACACACACACACACACACACACACACACACACACACACACACACATATTGTAAAAGGTACTTTTCTCTTTCTTTTCTAATCGAGTGAATAAAATCGTAGTTGCTCTTAAAATTCTAACGGCTTTAAAGTGATTTCGTTATCCGGCTCCCTTTCCCGGAAGGCAGTGACCGCGTCCGCGGTAGCCAAAAGGGATTTCTTTTGAATAAATAAAAATAATAAATAATAGCCGAAGATAGGGACTCGACACCGTAAGTATATTGGTGGGTTACGCACATTCCGACGTAACAAAAAGATAGTGTTTTGTGTAGAAAAAACCTATTCACTTTGAGTTTCCTTAATGCTAAAGTAAGATATTTACATATGTACAGTTAACTATTAGACTAGTTACGCTCTGTCACTAGTAACAGCTGGGAGGGATGAAACGTCTGCTTGAGACGGTGTTGGTCTAGGCTCGTGTAGATTCGTTGGAGGTAGGTTGATCACTGGCGTGTTCCTGCGACGTCTGGTTTTGTGGCGGATGCGCCCTTGAATTTCAGCAACAACTTTAGAGTCGGCTAGCCACCAATACTTTTCTTGGATGCGGTGATTGTCTATTTTATCTCTGTGCGGAATGTCTGTTGCATAAATTAGTTTATGCGCTTTGATCCTAGCTGGTATAGATTTATCTGCTCTAGATCGGCTCCAGTGATAGATGATAGGAACTCCATCTTCGTTTTGCAGGTATCCTTGTTTATCCAGAAGAAGGAAGGTTTCTGGTGGCAGGTAGTTGCCGTACTTGAGTTTTATCAGCTGCTCGGGTTAATGAAAGCGAATTTCCCGATCTCTGGGTTACTGCTGTGCATAGTGGAGGCGAAGTAGTTGCGACATATTTTTAGGATGAAGTTATCTATTCTAGGTAGATTAGCCGTCTCGTAGATGGTCTTGTTCTTGACGTATCTTTAGAAGTCTGATTTCTGGGAACGCCAAGTGCGAAGGCATGTGCCGAGGCACTTGCGTCCGAATACTCTCATTCTTTCCATGGAAGAGGCGTTTGTGTTGTACCAGATCGGGGCTCCGTAAGTTAGTATGGGTTGAACTAGCAGTGAGTAGCAGATTAACTTTGTTCTACTGTTAAGGTGTTTGCTGTAGAAGAATTTGGAGTTAGCTTTGAAAGCTTTGGAGGCTTTTTCTAGCTGTACATCAATGTGTGTATTGATGCGTAGTCGTTGATCGAGATGAATGCCCAGGTACTTCACCGTTTGTTTATGTGGGATCGCCGTACAGACATTTTCATGGTTGAGTATTTGAATTTCGAAGTTTCGCTAGTCCTTTACTTTTTTTTGGAGAGCCTGTTCGTTGGTAGTCTGAAGAGGATGGTCTCACATTTATCCGGGTTGATAGTAAGAAGTCAGTCCTTGTAGTAGTCATTAATTTTATTACATAGTTCTTCGAGCTTATGCTTGATTCCATTAGAGTATTCAATGTCTTACTACCTGAGCTATTTGTGCTGTTGCAAGTTTCAAACACCTTATCAGATTATACATAAAATATAATTATATTTATCACTTTATATAGTTTATATGGATACCCTGCTAAAAATATGCGATTGAAATCGATGGACAAAAAATGAATCGATTCCGAGTCTATATCTTAATCCTGCGTTTTACATTTGAAAGCGATTATATTCAGGCTACTGCGTGTGTAATATATTGATGGCATTAAAATCGATTTAAAACGATAAAATAATATCGATTAAACCGGATTAGAATACATAAGTATTAGGATATTCACTTAATCGATTCAATGCCTATTTAAATCGGAATCAATGTATCTGTGTTCACTAGAAAAACGGTTTAAATGATTTTGTATATCTATAATAACATTTGATATTATTCAATCGCACTGTATTCAACTATGCAATCGTTTTTACTGACGTGTATATCGTGGTGTTAATCGATTTGAATTGACATGAATTTTTTCATGTGTCGTTGAATAAAGTCAATCGATTTTAATAAAGTTTCAATTCAAATCGATTGTAGTTAATAAATCTATTCTGTCTTGTACAGCATTTGACCTTTCTTATATAGTAACGGAGAAGAAATCTTGTCACTTGCGAGTATGAACATTTGAAGCGACACCAAGCGGTTATATTAAGAAACATAGGGTCGATTAAAATCGACTAGTTTTGCAATAAATTTAATCGATTCTAATCGAAATATAAAAGTTTTTTTTTCATAAGGGATTTTACTAAACTTTGATCATTAAAGTCACTTAAAATGTTATCAAAATTATTTGTAAAATTAAACTAATTTAATATCGACTAAAAAGTTGATTCATATTTATTGAAAGAATCCCAATTGAACTGCATTAAAATAATCATCACATAAAAATCGATAAAATATGTTTATTTTGATATTTAGATTGCGATTGAGACCGATTCACATCGATAATTTAAAACGTCGATTAAATCAATCTAGTATTTTTAGCAGGGATTCTTTTTTTGATTATTTTAATTGATTAAAGGATAATTGAATCTAACCGTAAAAAAGTATCGAGATTGATTAAATATTATATAAACGAATTACCTTATAAATTAATTTAAATTTATTGATAAAATTACGAACAAATCATATTAGAAAAATAATTATTATTTTTATTATACGTAATAAAGTACCATTCGAACAGATTTATATATACTGATAAAATAACATTTAAATGATATTGCAAGAATAGTGGTTGTTTTGGTTATTAAAGTCTATTAAACTATATTCAGAGCCATTCATAAAACTAGTATTGGGATCGATAAACTATTTAGTAATAAATAGTGATTTTCAAATCGATTAAAATATATTGACAAAAAACATTTAAATGATATAACAAGAATAGTAATTGTTTTAGTTATTAAAGTCGATTAAAATATATTCGAAGCTATTCATAAAACTAGTATCAAGATCGATAGACGATTTAGTAATGCGATTAGAGATTTTAAAATCGATTAGAATTAGTGAAAAAAATTACAATTTCACTGCACTTAAATAATTACTACATAAACGTCGATAAAAATATATTAAATTTAATACTTATTTTTCGTATTGAAACCAATTGTAATTAAAAATGATTTAAATCGATAGGAATTTAATCGACCAAATTTGGCTGGTCGATTGAATGGATTTAAAACGATTAAATTCGATTAAATTTTGATCGATTTCAATCGAATTTAATCGCATATTTTTAGCAGGGTACTGTAAGATAAATAATGGAAATTTCTAAGGTGTTTTTATTATTATTATTAATATATGCAGTATGCGTATAATCTATATAATGATAAATATAATTATATTTTAGTGTATGATATTGTGTATGATAATCACGTGAGAAATTGGTCGAAAATCTCACGTGATTTTCTCGTGATTTTTCCGTGATTCTCTCGTGATTTTCACGTAGTAATCACGTAATTTTTTTCGGTAGGGATATTATATTCCTGTTGAAAATAATTTGATAAATATCCAGCTAGATAATCCACCTGGATTTCCAGCTGGATTTTCATACATTCGACATGGATTACAGCTGGACAATCCACCTGGATATTCACATTGTAACGAGCACTGAGATTTTAGATCTCACGCGCTCGTATGTCGCACGATTAGGATTTAGAGTATAGCAGACGAAGTCAGCGGCGGCGCTGAAAGGAGATTTTCCACGAGGAGCGAGAGTTAAGTGTACGTATTGCAGAGCGTACGTAGATTCGCAGGTAAGTAATTAAATAAATTGAATATGGATTTGTTCAGATTTATTAATCCGTCTTTACAGCTTGGAAACCCGACAGAGACTGACTCGTTACCAGTGCAAGAGCCTTTTTAAAAGGTTTGTAACTTTGTTTGTTTAATCTTTCCTCCATTGTTCTCCATGCGTGCTCGATGCGTGCTCCGCCGTATGTGCCAACATAAACACCTTATTGTTGCAGGTCTCGAGAAGCCAAAGCGATCGATACGGCATGCAGAAGGCGATCGATAACAAGCGATGAATAAGCGACGACTAATACGGCTCATATAACTCCTCCATGCCCAAGTTGAATGACGTCCTCGTTATTTGTTATCTCGGTATGTTGTGGGCTCCTGTTTGGACTCCTGCTTTTACATGAACCCCTGTTTTTACATTTATATTTATAGATAATGAAAATTATTCCTATTATTAGAATCATCATGACAATTATAAATGACGCTATTGATGTATGGAATTCGATTCCGAATTTTGTGAATTTTGGTGTCTCCATCGTAGGTACTGCTTGCGTTTTTAGCGGTTCGAATCTCCGTTGATGATCCTCGATGATCAATGGTTGAACTTCCGACACCTTAAGTTCTCCGAGATTGTCGTCCACCCTATGTCCCTGTATCAACAGATTGTTTCCTCCAAAGATCTTCGTTCCAAAAAATGTTTCCTTGTTCTTGTTATTTTCGATTTCTGTTTTATAATTACTGGATATCAGCGTCAAGTTGTTTAGGAGTGGATACGCCAATGCTAGAGGCGCATTTATTGAAATTGTTATTGTTTTTGCGTCTTCTGCGAGGATTTGATAGCATACATAGTCGCTCTGATAGATCAATTGACATCTTCTTGAAAATAATTTTATTATCGAGCCATCCAGCTTCCACGGTATCGTTACGATCTCCGTCTGGTTATTTCGGTTAATTATAGCAAGTCTTTGAAAAAGGGAGAATTCAATGGAATTTAGGATAGGAATTTTTATGGTATAAATTATGGAACCATGGATAGTTACGACTGATCCCTGAGCAAATCGAAAGTCTAACAAATTATGATAATGTGATATTAACTCTTTTTGGGAATAAAGTTCTAATAGATGTGTCTTTATACTTAGTATTTGTTCATGGGTTAATATTTCCAAATTAAATTTTTCATCGATGAAAACGAATGATCTTTTTATTTTCCCTAATAGATTTAGAAAATGTTGCTCCTGCACAATAAGAGTTACAACTGTCTCAATTAATTCAAATCGCGTATTTTGATCGTTAAGAGTTTTCATAAGATTCCGTAAGTTTTTGTTAATTATTTCAGTATTGCTATTTATCGTTCTGCTAATTTGATTCATGCAACTTATAGATTTATTCAAAACCGAAATATCTTCATTTTGTTGTTTCTCAAAATTTTCCAAATAATTATTAATCTTTTCTAAGTCATCTGAATCTGGATTTCCAAATATATATTTGATCATCTTTCCTACTCCATTTATTAATCCTCTCTTTCTTCTTCCACCGAATGGTGCTATCTCCTGCAGATCTTGATAGATTTCTTGACATAATAATCTTGCTTCCATTAATAGACTTGAGTTCTTGAGTTCTTTTCTTGAGGATAATATGGTGTAGTCAGTCAAAATTCTGCCATAGGTGCGTTTGAGCGACGATGTGTTTATGAAGAAATGTACGTAATGATAATTTTCTATAATTCTTCCAACTCCTTGCTGATAATCAAAGTGTGTCGCATCAGGATTAATTTCATCACTTTTTACGGTTATCGTCGAAATGGCCATAATCATCGCCATCCCCAGGATCGTCATCATTTTCCTGCAAAGAAGAAGTTTTTCTTAATCTCTTTGCGCTCTTTAGATTGTAACGACGTGGTTGTCCGTGTATATAACATTCCAATGAGGCACCTTGTTGTTTCTTAACTAATAACTTTTGATAACGGGGTGCGATTTTATTTCGTTGCTGTTGGTGGGTTTTAACGTATACCTCTCTACTTTCCAACTCATTATTTGAATCATTAGGTAATTTTTGTTTCTCTTTCTGTCTTTTATACAATTCGTCATAGAACGGTAAAATTTCATTTTTCCGTATTTCATTATATTCTTCGGTTATGTCGACTCCAGGTTCGATGACATGCTTATGCAGTTCCTCATATGGTCCATACAGTAGAGTAAACGGTGCAAAATTTGTTGATGAATGAATGCTCTGATTATATATTAGGATTGCTGTAGTCATATGATTCTTTATTGTTTCTCGAGGATTTTTATCGACTAAAATACTTAATTTTTCTCTTAAAGTTGAATGTAATCTCTCTATTGGTCCATTTGACGTGTGTCTATTGATTGTAGTTTGATGATATTCGATTTTGTGTATCCGACAAAATTCTTTAAATACAGCGGAGTTAAATTCACTCCCATTATCCGTAGTAATTTTATCTGGGAAATTGTGATGTGATGCGAAATGCCTCAGTTTGTTTAATACTGTTATAGCATTCCCATCCAATAGATGATAAGCTTGAGCGTATTTCGAAAATATATCAATAATTGTCAGAAACTTTTCTTTTCCATCATGAAAAACGTCCATATGTATGTGCTGTAAGGGCCTATTAGCGATAATGGGTCCATACCTTCCTGTTTCGTAAGGCTTTTTCTCATATTTGTGTTCTAAGCATAGTTCGCATTGGTTAATATAGTTTTGTACGAGCCTATCCATATTTAGTGTATATAACTCTTTCTTAAAATGGGCTATTGTCTCTTGAATTCCATTATGGGTTCTATTATGATATTCTTCAAGTTTCTTCAAAAAATTATTTTTGTCTATTACGGGTGTATAAGTGTTAGTTTTAATCAACTTTAGTTTTTCATTGAAATGTTTTAGCAGTACTCTGTAAGCGATCATTTCCAAATCATCATTTGTAAAGTAAATCCCGTATTGTTTGTCTGGTTTTACGTTTTCATTTAGAAATTTTAATAATTGTGTTTCAGCTTCATCCTTGTTTATCTTTACCATATACTGAATCTTGAGCTTATCTTTATTTACTTTCACATTGTAGTTCCTTCCCGATTTTATTATAATGCTATAATTAAATGCATGAATATTTTTGTCTGTTATAGGCAATGAAAACACTGGATCTTCTACAGCAGTGTGAGCTGTTTTAAGATCATCGCCGGGGCTCTCGTCCACTTCCTCGATTCGGCGCGATGTTATATCCGAGACTTGAGGAATCATTGAAAGTGAGTCATCATTCTCTTCCTGATTATTTATTTCTATTCTGCTTAAGGCGTCAGCTACATAATTTTCACTTCCTTTCTTGTATTTAATCTCATAATCATATTCCTCTAATTTTATTTTCCATCTAATCAAACGTGAATTTGGTGTTTTTAAAGACCAGAGCCAAGTTAGTGGTTTATGATCTGTTTCGATTTTAAATTTCCTCCCGTATATGTATGGTCTAAAATGTCGACACGCCTCGACTATAGCTAGTAGTTCTTTTTCGATGGTCGAATAGTTTTGCTCAGCTGAATTCAGGGTTCGTGAAAAACATGATATGAGGTGTTTATCTTGCGATAGAACGCTACCAATAGCGACATTTGACGCATCAGTTGTGACAGTAAACATTTTTGTGAAATCTGGATAAGCTAGTATTGGTGCATTGACGATTAATTCTTTAAGTCTATTGAATGCTTCTATATATTGTCTATCCTCTATGTTTATTTTTTCTTCCTTTTTAAGCGCTTTCGTTAGTGGTTTTGATATTCTAGCGTAGTTTTTTATGAATTTTCTATAAAACCCTGTTAATCCTAGAAACGCTTTAATTTCTTTTTGTGTCCTTGGGATGGGATATTTTACGATGGCCTTGATTTTATCTGGGTTTGGTTTAATTCCTCCTGGTGTAAT
This sequence comes from Nasonia vitripennis, assembly GCF_009193385.2. Lineage (NCBI taxonomy): Eukaryota > Metazoa > Arthropoda > Insecta > Hymenoptera > Pteromalidae > Nasonia > Nasonia vitripennis. The sequence goes on along the minus strand of NW_022279630.1, from coordinate 1,347,377 downwards.
TATATGTCCCAAAAAAGGTACTTCTTTCCTTAAAAACTCACTCTTATCTAATTGCACTTTCAAACCGTATTCCCGAAGTTCTTCAAATACTAATTTTAGATGTTGTAGATGTTCTTGGAGAGATTTTGAAAATATGACTATATCATCCATGTATACAAAGCAAAATTTGTGTAAATATTTTCTGAGAATTTTGTCCATTAATCGCTGGAATGTAGCTGGTGCATTTTTTAAACCAAAGGGCATACGACGGTATTCGTAGTGTCCATTTTCTACTGTGAATGCTGTCTTCTCTACTGAATCTCGATCAACTGGTATCTGATGGAATCCTTGTGCTAGATCTAATGTTGTAAAATATGCGCATTTTCCTAAATTCTCTAAAATATCGTCCATTCTCGGCAATGGGTATTTATCCTCAATGGTTTTATCATTCAACTTACGATAATCAATAACCATTCTCCATTTCTTCTTTCCACTTGCATCTTGCTTTTTGGGTACTATCCAGACAGGTGATGAATAAGGTGAATTACTTGATTGAATAATTTCGTCATTTAATAATTTTCCCACTTGATCTTGAATAACCTCCTTCAGGTGATATGGATATTTATAACTTTTGACATAAATCGGATTTTCGTCCTTTGTCCTTATTTTATGTGTGACTGCATTTGTGGCTGTTAATTTTTCACACTCATTATAGAAACAGTCTCTAAATTTCTGACACAAAGCTATAATTTTCTCCTTTTCCTCTTCATTCATGTGTTCCGTTCGGATTTGCACTTTTGTCTCCTGATGATTGCTCAGTATAACCATTTTACATTTATCCGGCATATTGTTTGAATAATTAATTTCAAATCTCGGTGTGCTAAATATTTGAGTTCTATAGTTAATATTTGCTTTTAAATTTTGTAGGTCCTTGTCACCTATTAGACAATCATATGTAGAATGCCAAGGAGCAATTAAAAATGTAATTGGTGTATTGTCACCTAACTCTTGCAAAATCGGAAAGGTGAGTGCATGTGTCCCTTGCGTTATTTTATGCAAAGATTTAATTTCGAATTTATATGGAAAAACGTAATTTGAAAATAAATCGTAGGCTACTTTAGGGTTAATAATCGATGATGATGCTCCCGAATCTATTAGTATTTTAAGCGATGGATTTGTAGTTATTATGTGTGGTAGTTCGGGCGAACTGCCTATGTTATTTAAATTTACTATGTTTCTTCGGTTGGATCGGAATCCCGTTGAAAATTTTCATTTTCTGAATTCTCTTGATTTTCATAATTGTCGTCATTCACGTTAATATCTTCTTGCTCCTCATTGTAAGCATCTTCCTCCGGTTGCTGCTCCTCTTGATAATGCAACTCTTCGGAAATGAAATTCGGTGGTCCGGTACTCCTAAAGAATTTATTCTGAGGGACAAAATTATTTGACCGGTTGCTCTGATTATTATTTGGCCGATTGGTGTTTCTGGTATTAATCGACATCGGTGTCGGTCGATTTTGCTGAATAGGTCGTCCGAAATTATTTGCAAATGTCGGTACAAAATTATTTTGTGCAGTTGCGGGTCTAGGTGCAAATGAAAACGGACTTTTATTTGCTCCAGAGTTATTGAACGGACTATTATTTCTCTGATTCATAAACGGGCTTGTACCCTTTGAATTATTGTTTACATTATTGGTTTTTGGTTTACTTTCGCGTTGTCTCGCGAAATTTAAACATGCAGCTTGTTGCTCGTGATTGTCAAGCTTTCTGCATTTTATCAGACAAGCCTCTATATCCGCCAACTCGAAATGTGTAAGATGTGTGTGATACGGCTCTTTTATTCCGTTTATAAACGTATTTTTCGCAACATTTTCGTAAAACCCAATCTTCATACTTATCAAGTTACGGTCTTGATTGTTTAAGTTTATATATTCTTTTAGCTTATTTAAACGTTGTTTAATTTCATCAGCATACTTTTCATAATTTTGATTCGATAGTTGAAAACAAGAGCTAAGTTTATTGTATAGCAGGTCCTCCGAGCTGGGATCGCTATATCTATTTATTAAGAGATTTTTACAATCATTCCATGTTGCTGGATCATTCGCGACTATTAAATTTAAAGCTTCTCCGCGAATTCTTGATTTAATTAACGCAAATAGCGCTGTATTTAATGCTTCCTCTGCAGTGACTAAATTTTCAACAAATTTATCGCATGTTTGGAGAAAGTGAGAAAGGAGCTTTGTTCCTCCTTCATAAATTGGTATCGCGTCACGCCATATGGCTAACCTCAATTTAAATTGTTCCACTGTGATTTGCTGCGCCATTTTGCTCTCAAATCAGTCGTATTTAGGGATAAGGTAAAGATAGGTGAATAGGGAATTTCAAAGACTTACTCTCTTCTTTGATGATTCCAGGTGAATCTCTATTCGAAGGTGGGCCTCAAACTTGACGTCCCAAAAGTACTGCGACGAAGGGGTTGAAACACCAGCCGCTTCCTCTCTGATGATTTCCGTCACGGTATTGGAGGAGAATCTCGATTCAGCAGCCTCGCAGTATCCTGTCCGCAGCGCCAGTTAAGTGTACGTATTGCAGAGCGTACGTAGATTCGCAGGTAAGTAATTAAATAAATTGAATATGGATTTGTTCAGATTTATTAATCCGTCTTTACAGCTTGGAAACCCGACAGAGACTGACTCGTTACCAGTGCAAGAGCCTTTTTAAAAGGTTTGTAACTTTGTTTGTTTAATCTTTCCTCCATTGTTCTCCATGCGTGCTCCGCCGTATGTGCCAACATAAACACCTTATTGTTGCAGGTCTCGAGAAGCCAAAGCGATCGATACGGCATGCAGAAGGCGATCGATAACAAGCGATGAATAAGCGACGACTAATACGGCTCATATAACTCGAGCGCGCTCAGACTCGTTTTGCTTCGGCCAGATCAACAGTTAAACGCAACGTGAGATCATCGATATTTCGCGAGTTGCTAGTCCGCACCGGCGCACGGTGTGAACAAAATTTTTTTTGTAATAAAACCTAATATCTCACGATTGAGTAAACGGAATTGGATGAAATTTGGTTAGAGTATAGTTTAAGTTATGTGGAATAAGAGAAGAATATTGGGAAGGCCCACAATAGTTTTCGGGGGCCCCAAAATTCAAAAGGCCCATTTTGCGATTTTAGCGATAAAATCTTTTGTCTATGAACTTAAATCTATCGAAAAAAGTTGTCTTAAACTCAAACTATACTCTAACCAAATTTCATTCAATTCCGTTCACTCAATCGTGAGGTTTTGATACAAACAACATTTTTTTTTCACACTGTGCGGCGTATAAGTGTTTTCTGAGCTTCGAGTGCCTGGAGGGACGCCTCCAGATACACCACAGCCTACACTACTCTCAGCGCCGTCAACGGCCGTGAGGACGAGCAGAGAAGCGTTCGGCCAGCGATCGAGTAAGTAGGAACTTTATCGATATCCAGGACAAAGCCGTCGAAGGCCGAGATTTGTCGCCACCGAATTATCGGCCCGAATTATCGGCTTCGCCTGAGAAACCGCGCGACCAGAGAACACACTATATAGGAGTGCCCGTCGCATCGCGCGGCGAGAGCCGAGAGTCGCGCGAGCCACACAATATAGATATACTTGCCGCGTCGGCGCTCGGAGTCGCGCGGAAAGCGGATTGATACCGCTCCGTAAACGAATGTCAACAGGCTTCTTACACTCGCACAAATATAACCGTCGTGCGTGCAGCGCATAGATAGTCTTTCGCGAATTTTCGTCCATTCTAGCAATAGGAAAAATCCCTGTAAACGAGAACAGGAGTGGCAGTGCCGCCGGAGAAGAAAGTAAAATTCAAATTAAAATTTTTTTTTTTTAGCAAAACCACCTGCAACGGAACAAGGTTGCAGGGACTACATTTGTACATTTATTTTTATATATTTTTATGCGAAAGTTTCTCTTAAAAAAAGTGATGGGCTTTGTTGTGAAGCATTTAATTGAGAATCGGCCGCCTGGTACAAGAATTAAGGAACGCGAATCAGAAATACGGATTTTATTACATAACCTACAAACGCTTCAAACTGTTGGCGCTAAGCAGGCAGCAACATTTAAGTGATAATTATGACATGATAAGGAGTGCGCGAAGCGCACTTAAATTTCCTATAGCTGTATAAAAAGGAAAATAGAGAGTAACTGGCGGCACAAAATGAGCGAAAACTAAAACCGAGCGAAAGCGAAATAGAGTCTCGCAGGTTAGGGATTGCTGAATACGCGCGCGCGCGACGGACGTAAATAGCATTGTAAGAGCGCGCGCAAGAATTAAAGAAGAAAACAGATTAAAGAAGATAGATTAAATAAGAAAATAGATTACAACAACAGAATAAAGACGACAAGATGCTCGACGACAAAGAAATAGAAATCGCTGACTGGCTGCTGGATTTAGGGGAGGAAGGAGTGCACACCGCACTGGTTAATTTAGATCTGCGTCGAGATGGAGACACAGGTGTCAAGGTCGAACGAGTCCAGAGGTGGATGACGGGCGAATACAGCCCGAATGATTTCGAACCGTCGTTGTATTTGGACCCAGTAGATATAAAGGCCGAACGGGTGTCGATGCGCAGGACTTTTATACGCTCAGTCTGCGAGCAATATCGATAAACTACGAGTGGCACGGCAGCCACCCCGCACCCGTTGGACGGTGTGCTCGGAGGATAATATCATGTGCAATCGACTGCAGAGAACGTTGAGCAGACCAGAAGTCGGCGAGGAAGAGAGAGAAGAACCACCGAAACAAGCAGTACCAGTAGAGGCAGTCAAACAAGAAAAGGCTGAAATAATTACAGGGATAGACGGAAAAGAATACGTCATGCCACCAGGCATGATGCAGCATCTGGAGAGTCTGCAACGCTCAATGAACAAGCTGCGCGAACAGGTACAAGGATCGCAGGGGGACACGAGAGCCTTCAGCACCCAGGTAAACAGCGCAGTAGGCCACGCGCCGGCAAGAGTAACCTTCGCCGAAGACGCGACGACAAGCACGCCTGCAACTCCGAAAAACGACTGGTCAGACACCAACATCAGAGGAGGTCTCGCGAGAGGGCTAAGAAAGCTAAACGCCCGACGACCCCGGAAAATAAACCAAGAGACATCGTCGGAACGGTGCGCAAATGGGAAATGCGATTCGCAGGCACGACCGCAGAAAGGATAGAGAGATTTTTTAGCCAGCTCGAACAGAATATGGCGAGCGCGCAGATGTCTGATAAAGAAAAATCAGCTGGACTGCCTTATGTATTTACGGGTATAGCAGCTGAATGGTATCACAACAACAAAGACGAGTGGCAGAGATGAGAGCATTTTCGCGGCGCAGTACTGCGCTGGTACGGAACTAACAGGCGGCTACAACAACGCCTAGCCTCCGACGTAGAAAAAAGGTATCAGGGCGCGCACAAACCCGTGCGCGACTACGTGACTTGCCTCTTGGGGACGATGAAGGAAATGAGATCACCTCCGACCGTCGACAAGGCGCTAGATATTCTACACAAGAATCTGCGACCAGAGTTACAGCAACTGACACCTCGCAGAAACTGCTTCAACTGGGATAGCTTTTGAGAGCTGGCAACGGAAGCAGAAACTGTAGTAGCTAGTGGAAAGGACTACAGAGCACCTCCAACCCCCGCAGACACGCTATATTTCAATCTAGCATATACATCGCCAACAGCAGCACAGTCAATGACAGCGAAACCTACAAAAGTGGCAGCAGTGGTAGTAGAGACGCCCAGCAACTCCAACCAACAGCTGGCGACGATGTTCAGCAAAATGCTGGACAAGCTGTTAGGAGCCTTTAAGAAAGAACTGAAAGGCGGAATAAGGTCTCCGGAAAAACGCGTGCCAAAAAGCACACTACAAGCGTAACTCGCAAAACGGCAGAGAAGCTTGGCGCCGCGACAGCGGCGGGTCTCAGTAAAGAGACGGCAGCGCGGAAAGTGGACACGAGCGCGAAAAAGTTCGCTGCGCTCTCATCCCTGTTGGTAACCTCTGCCGACGGAAAAGGTGATGAGGCAGGCAAGTGCGGAGCTCAGCACGAAGAGCCTGGCAGGATCGACGACAAGCCCGACCAGGCGATAAGGAAGATCCTGAAAAGTCGGGAGAGTAGCACAGCAATAAGTGCAACTCTGTGCGACGAAGACAATCGGCAAGAAAAACGTTGGTGGATGCAGGCGAGAGTCGGAGAATTCCGATTTCGCGCATTATATGACAGTGGCGCATCGCGAGTGTGTATGGGTCCATTAGGCCTACAGCTATCGAGCGCACTGAAGAGGCAAGTAATGCCAAATAACGGTCGCGGCGCGAAGCTCGCCGACGGCAGTTACACCACCCTAGTAGGCTACGTATGGCTACCGTTCGAAGTCGGCAGTCTGAAGAAGGAAGTACGAGTTCCAATTGTCCCGGATCTTCCTACGGACTGCATAGTCGGAGTAAACTTCACGTTAACTTTCAAGGCCGTGTTAGACCCGGCGACTTCAAGAATGTATTTTAAAGAAAATCAAAATTACGTAGATATAGAGTTGGCGGCGGTCGAAGGAGGATCGCCGAATTGGCATCAATGGGCTTGGCCGACGTACAAGAACAGGAGCGGGAGGCGCTCAATGCGCTCCTAGATAAGATAATCGACCAAGACTCCGGAGAAATCGGCTACACGAGTTGGATAGAGCATACGATCGAGATGTAGTCGACGAGACCGATAAAACAAAAATATTTCCCGGTCTCGAGGAAGTTAGAAGAAGAGATGTACGAGCAAGCGAGAACTATGCTCGCGGCAAGAATAATAGAACCGTCGAATAGCGCATTCTCAAGAATAGTGGTGATAGTGCGGAAGGCGAACGGCAAGTATCGATTCTGTGTAGATTTCAGAAAAATGAACGCAGTCACGCGCTGCGACGCGTACCCTTGCCGCAGATGAACGCCATACTACGAAAACTGCAGCAGGCGCACTACATACCCACAATAGATCTCAGTAGCGCGTATCACTAAATACCGCTGAGCGAGGAGAGTAAACAATACACGGCGTTTACGGTGCCCGGGTTGGGACTGTTCCAGTTCACGCAGCATCCATTTGGATTATCCGAGGCCGGAGGAACATTTCAGCGCCTGATCGATAAAATTATTACGCCCGAACTGCAGCCACACGCGTTCGCGTATCTATATGGCGCGATAATTGCCACAGAAACGTTCGAGGAGCTCATGAGCGTACTCGAACGTGTACTGAAACGGATAAAAGACGCAGGGTTAACATTTAACCGCGAGAAGAGCGTTTTCTGTAGAGACGAAGTCAAGTATCTCGGCGTGTTGGTAAACAGAAACGCATTCTGGCTAGATCCCGACAAGATAGAACCGATAATCGACTACCAGATACCGAAAAATTTAAAACAGTCGCGACGCTTTCACGATATAGCATCGTGGTACCGACAGTTTTTAAACAATTATACAACACTAGCAGAACCGCTAACGCGACTGACGCGAAAAGATCAGCCGTATATATGAAGCGATGAAAAACAGAGAGCATTTGACGCGATCAAAGCTCTGATCGCCTCAGCGCCGGTACTACACAGCCTAGTTTTCGAACAAGAGTTCGTGATCCAGACAGACGTGAGCGACACGGGGATAGGAGTAGTGTTGACGCAAGAAGTCGACGGAAAGAAGCGAGTACTCGAATTCGCAAGCCGAGTACTTACGCTTGCAGAGCGCAATTATACCGATAGCGAGAGAGTATGCTTGGCGGTGATATTCGTGGTGAGAAAATTCCGCCAATATATAGAGGGTTATCACTTCAAAGTGATAACGGACCACAGCAGCCTCCGCTGGCTTTGTAATTTAAAAAACCCTACCGGTAGACTCGCGCGCTAGAGTTGCAAGGTCACAGAAACACGATTAAACATCGTAAAGGCGCAGACCATTATGTGCCAGATGCCTTGTCTCGAATGTACGAAAAGACAGAGCTTCAGATAGCGGTGATAAGCCAGGATCCACCGTCGCAAGACCAATGGTATAACGCAAAACTAAAAGAGGTCAGCGACAATCCTACAATTTTTTCAGATTGGAAAATTGTGGAGGTGCGACTGTACAAGTACAAAGTGAATTCTGACATAGTAGACACACTCGGAGAAGACGAAGAGGCATGGAAGCTGATAGTGCCCGAAGAACAACGTGAAAAAGTGTTAAAAGAATGCCATGATCAGGCGACGGCAGGGCACTTCGGCCGCGAAATGACCTATAAAAGAGTGGCAGAATTATATCACTGGCCACGCACCGGCAGAGGCCGCGTCCCGGTTTAATTAGAAAGCGGATAGTTCAGAAACCGTGGCAGATGGTGGCAGGGGACATCATGGGTCCCATGCCGAAGACAGCACACGGGCACGAATACGCTCTGATTTTTCAAGATCTTTTCACTCGATGGATCGAGTGCGTGCCTCTACGAAAAGCTAATGGGAAAACAGTGTTAGCAGCACTAAAAGAGTGAGTGATACTGCGCTTCGGGGCGCCGGAAGTATTTTACTCCGATAACGGCACAGAGTTCAAGAACAAGCTGATAGACGAATATCTGCTTGCACTGCCCTGCATCTGCCCGTATACCATCGTCGCGCAAGTTGGGTCAAACACTTTCAAACTGGAAAATGCCGAAGGTAAAATAGAAGATTTAGTGGCCGCCGAAGAGCTCAAGAAGTACTACGGCCCCGAAGATTATAACGCAAAAATCCCCGAAGATGACGAAGGAGACCAAACGGCTGTTCGACCGCCGAGGGACGATGCGAGCGAAGAGACGACGTGCGACCCGACTGAAGCGAGCGCACTCGAGCAAGAGCTCGAGGTTGAGATTGTAGCGCCGGGGGCGGTGCGATGCGATAGAGCAGGAGCTTGGCCGATTCGTAACGGCACCGGAAGCCGATCGCCAGGCGAGCGAGAAGAAACGAGAGAAGGTAGGAGCCCCCCGACACCCGCGTAGACGTTCGCTGAAAAAATGTCAAGGATCTCGTGCCGAGCGACGCGCCCGCCGGGGGCGCGGTGCCCGAGAAACGCAAACCGGGGCGACCGCGAGGCGCTAAGAACCGCATGCTAATAGATAAGGCGAGCGTGACGCCGCGCCGAACTCGCGCGCAGCGCCGCGTCGCGAATCAATCATCATCTTCATAACGAACATCACCATAATCACATCATTTTCTTTTCCTGTCCCCTTTCGCCCAAACAGCTAGTATCAGAAGATCTACAGCGCCATCACTGAAGAAATGGACGAGCGCGGCTCGCAGAGCTTCGCGCCTGGACGGGCGACGCTTGTAGGCAGCGACTCCTGGCCACCACTAACGCCTGGACGGCACGGCTGGAGCCGCAGTACTTGCAGGACTACACCGACGCTGTGCACCTGGGAGGCGCCAGCGAGGACGACGAAGATGTCAGCGAAGATGAAGGGCTGAACGAAACCGTCTTCGAGGTGGCCGCCGCGCAGGAGGCGCAGGGCGAAGAAGAAGAGAGCCCTGCGGATACGGCAGAGATACCGTCCTTGGACGAAGGCGTGCGGGGTGACGAGAGCCCCACGCGTTCAGACATAACACCGTCATCAGACGAAGGCGCGTGGGATGGAGAGAGCCCCACGCGTACCGTGACAACGCCATCGTCGGACGAAGATGAGCTGTACTGTCGAAAAAAAAAAACAAATTAACCTTGAAATGACCTTAAAGTGCAGGGTAAAAAATTCAAGGTCACCGTTCGGCACCCCGAAGATATCCTACAACTTATGTTTCTACCATTTTTTGATTCTGGCGCTGCCAGATGAATTACGTAGGTGGGGTTTCATACTGGCTGCATGACCTTGAGATGACCTTCAGTCCTGCAACCGAAAATACCATCCTAAACGTAAATTTTGCATAAAAATGATGCTGCAAACATGTTGGATAGTTCCTTGTCAGATATTTTTATTGAAAGAATATGTACAGAGATGTCAGCCGCTTTGTGCACTCCTGTACCGTTTGCCAAAAGTGTAAAGTGGAGCAATTATTCCCAGATGGGTTTATGGGCAAACGTAAAATCACTGGACCATGGGAGGTGGTTGTTAGCGACATTATGGATCCGTTCTCTAGTTCTGCAAAAAGATACTCCTATATCCTTATATTCTTGGAAACCTTTACTAGGTGGATTAAGGTAGCCTCCATATGCAAAGTGGATGGGAAAACTCAAGAAAGAACTCAACGAACGAGTTTTCTTACGCTTCGGTGTGCCAGAAATTTTTTTATCCGACAACGGCACTGAGTTCCGCAAGAAACTTCTCGATCAGTTTCTTCAAAAATATGGCACGGAACACCACACAATACCTCCCTACCATGCGCGAGCAAACCCTGTAGAGCGGGTTAATCGCACATTTAGGACAATAGTAACATCATTTATAAAAAGCGAGCATAAAAACTGAGATAGATTTTTACCCGAGCTCACCTTCGCGTACAATATACCGCAACTGGGATCTACTATGGGAGTTAGCCCTGCTTTCCTCAACATAAGACGACACCCGACACCTTCGCATAACACCAAGAGAGCAGAACAGCAAGCAGCTCGACAAGAAGCCGAATAGCTAGCGCTAAGAAACTGGAAAGAGTGGATGTGCATACTCCTGGACCTATGATTGATCACCGCAAAAAGAGCGCGGAACCGAATGGCAATTGAAATACTACAATGCGAGACGCAGACACGTAGCATTTAAAATTGACGATTGAGTCTGGAAGCATAATCGCATATTATTGTCGGATATTCAGGGCATCAACTCTAATTTGGCCCCTAAGTACGCTGGACCGTTCAAAATTTCAAGAAAATGCACGTTATTGACTTGAAATTACAATGAAGGCCAAGAGCCACTCTCAGACGAAGAATCTTCAGAGGGTCAAACGAACAGGGATGAGGCAGAGGAAACTCCACCCGAAACTACGCCACCGAACAATAATAATGTAAACGTGGACGTGCGACGTAATTGCGGTAGGCCTAGGAAGACACACGTAGTCGTTACTTGACATTCAGTTAGAGTTACTCGGACTAAGAAAATAAGTAGTTCTCCACCAGTTGAGGCTCCTCCAGGAGAATCAAGGAAAGCGAAACGCAAACGTCTGATAGGCTCTAAGAAAAAGTTAGAGCCGCAGGCAGACGTTTCCTCAAGACGCAAGCGATCTCGTGCAAAGAATACCCTAAAACCATCTCTTTCCTTTCTCTTTTTATGGAAGTACAAAATAGATGTGGCTCTGATTTTCTTTTCCGGTGTTTGTCCCATTAGATACTCTCAACATAGCGGAATGCCCGGAAGACCTGCACATCTGGACGGCCCGGGTTGACGGCGACGAAATGGTTCAGTGGATAGTAGTCGTCGATGAGGAAGGCCGGCGCAAGTAGACTATTGAACGTAAGATTTCTCTGAAAGTAACAGGGTCCACTTTGCCCGGCCCCGGCGACATCGAGCTACCAGAGCCATCGCTTTAACCGATCGTCCCCCACATCCTTCCGGCCGCCGAGGACGCTCAGTTTGAGCCTGCCGTCACTCACAGAATTGCCACAGAGGAGTGGGCCAGGGTTGAGGCGCTCCTTGAACGTACGCGAGCGCTGAACAGAGAGCGCCTTTGCGCAGAAGACGAGGCTTTCGGAGCGCTTAACCTCCTCTTAGCTGAGTACGACGAGGAGGGAAAGAGGCTCCCATCCGACTACCCTCGCATGGTAGCCGACGTACGAAAGCAGCAGGAGGCAATTGCTGCCTTTAAGTAGCTCCAAGCGAAAGCGTGGCAGACAAAGGCAGCTCTCGCGAAGCAGATGCGCATCGCAAAGGTGAAGTCTGCCAAATTAGAGGGGTAAAGACTTCCTCGCTGCTCCATCTGCAGGCTAGCAGGAGTGTTTAGAGTCAGGGAGTGTCCGCGTAGCAACAAACACGCTGATTACCAGAAGAAATAAATGCAAATTCGCCCTGTAGACAAGACAAGCGCCTCGCGAAAATCAAAATAGATATCCCCTACATAAAGAAAACTGGAGAGGATTTTTATTTAAACGTGAGGATTAAAATAACCTCTACGAGCAAGTGTAAATTTAATAGTATATTACGATAAGAGTGCGGTCAAATAGTTTCACCCTCGTGGGAACAATATCACCCGAGCGAAGCGAGCGTGATAAGCTCCCACGAGGGTGAAATCCCTTACCCCCCCTAGTATTGTACGATATTTTATGAAACAACGTGCATAAACCGAGATTAAGCGAGTGCATTTTTGCACGAGCGTGACTGAAATCGAAGTTTATGCCACGGCATGTCATAAACATTATTTATTCGCCAACGTTTCAAACTGATCCTTCCTCATCAGGGCATCTAAAAAAAGATCAATGTACACTAGTCATAATTTGTTACAGCAAACTGATTGTGCGATCGTATAAAAGATAATGAGTAGATGAAAAGGTATATGTTTTATAGTAATTACAGACTCTAATGCTCGTTGTTTTTTTAGCTGTAGGTATAGAGTAATCTCTACGAGCAGTTTTCTTCGTAGTCACATATCGGTTACAAGCACAGTTATCCAGGGTAGTACTAAAATTTTGAATCATCAAATGTTAAATACACAATTGAAGGTTAGTTATAACTGTTATAAACCGTTAAGTTCTAGACTTACGAGAGATTGTCGCACAGAGATGTTTACTGTTGCTCGCATGGATGTTATGCTGCGAGCAACGATTTGACGTATACTGCCAATAAGTGTGTTTCAAATTTTTCTTGTCACAGCCAGAAAACTGCAACAACATTGATTTGTATCATATGTGACGCAACATATCATTTCAGTTGTTTCACAAAAAAACAACTGACATTAAAATTATTAGTGGAAACCTAATAGTGCCCAGAACACAGCAACAAAAACTTAACTTCAAAGATTGATGAGGAATGTTTAAACGATGCAACAAGATTCTTGATTGCACAAATAAAACTGAATATAACAGAAGAAGTAAGAAGAGAACTATTACTTGAGGTTTTAACAACAGAACAGGATGAACACGACATCAATATTGAAGAAAAGTATAAGCTAATAAAAAGTGAAAACTTACTTCTAAAACAGCTAGTCAGTGAATTGCAGGACAAAAACTACTGCAAAAGAAAGTGCCTAAGATAACTGTAAAAAATGTGAGCAATTAAACTGTTGACGCTAAAAAGAAGGTTATAGAGTGCTTAGTTACTGAAAAAAAGATTCAAACAAAATTAAACAAAAAAGTAGAACTAATTATCAACTGCTTCAACAGTGAAAGTGCTATGTTAACAGAATCTGTACTGAAACATAACCTAGAAAGTGTATGTGAGGTTAGGAAATATACGTTGGATTTAGTTTGGAAATCGATGATTTTTTAATATATCCGAATAGTAAACTATAAAATGATTCTATAATAACCTGACAAAGAGGGCCATAAAATTTTACTAAAAAAGTATGATAACGATTACAAAAATATCGTTACATTTACTATAAATTTTGTGATCACTGCCATATTTCAAATTACTATGGCGTATAGTAATCTCTACTATATCGATTTTTCTCAGTGTGATCAATACATTGAAAATAAAAAAAAAGTGAGGTGGACTATAGTACATTACACAACTAGGGGCGAAAGTTGGCTTTTTCAAGCAAGGATGATTGAGCACGAGTGGGAGTTGAGGGCGCCGCAGGCGCCCGAGACGGACACGAGTGTTCAATCATCATCCGAATCTGAATAAGCCAATTCGCCCCTTGTTGTGTACCGTGCTTTTTATAATCAGGGCATCGCATAAATATTTTTACACTAGGACAAATAAGACTGTAATAATATTTTAGAAATATGCTTGAAATGATTGCAGAAACATTTCTTTTGTAATGCAAAATATTTTTAAAATAATTTAAAAATATTTTTGTGCCGTTAGGGCATATGCGTATTATGTGGGAATCAAGTGAAACGCATATGGGAAACTCATGAAAAACTTCTGAGAACAATGTGAATACCACATGGTTTTAACGTCATTTACAACTAGCTTCTTTTCTAAAAAATCTATAGCCATAATTAATCCTGTGGGAGCCATGTAAAATTCATATGGGAACCATGTAAAGGTTTCTACTAGGATCCCACAGCAAAATCATAGTTGCCTTGTAGTCCTTACATAAAAATCACATAGAAACCACATAGTATCCACATAAATACCATGTGGGAATTTTTACGTGGGTTGTGCAACTAGGGGGGAAAATGTTTGAGCACGGCTGCAAATCACCCGAAGCTGAAAAAAACCCCCCTCGGCACCATGCTTTTTATAGAAGGGCATGAATTTTTGTGTAAGGAGAGTGGACGGCGGATTAGACATTTTCAATCGTCAACTACACAAATAAAAATATTTTAAACCAAGTCAACATTATAATATTATATTGTGTACCAAAGACGTAAAGTGGGTTTTATTTTGACATAGTGTGAAGTTTCCAGTACAAGCCGAAAACGAGGGCATTTACGAGCCGCATACGAGTACAGCAACCACACGAGGTCAAAAAGGCGACTTATCCCTTGGTGCATATCATATTTTCTGTCACATAAGTATGAATTTTTGCGGTGATTTTGGCATATTAAGGTGAAACCGGATGTAAAGCTTCGCGACGCCGCCACGGGACATTTAGTATTTCCAATAAAAAAAAAAACTAAAAGTCTCCCTACAGAAAAAAGCAGATGACAATCACCAGACTATTAGCTGATGATCAGCTGATAATCGTGCTGAATTGTCAGCTGATTATTAGGTGATATTGGCTTAATATTTTTAATTAAGGAGGTTCATCTGATTTAGAAATAACAAACAGATTTGGGGGAAAAAATTCACACACGTAGATATGTCTAAATAAAAAGCTTATGTAAAATTTTGAGACATTTGGATACCTTTGTCTGCCCGAATCGTGTTTAAGCACCTTATATCTTCTGCAACCGCCAGGGTAATTCAAATATCCCTGTTTTTCCTTCAGAATTTATTTGAGGACACATTTAACAATAACTAAAAATTAGTCCCGATATGTACGGATGAGCGGAACATGAGTATAGAGGGCGCTGAAAGCTGCCCAAATCGTGTTTTCGCACATTTTATCTTCTGCCATGGTCAGGATAATTGCAATATCCCTGTTTTTCCTTCAGAATTTATTTGACGACACATTTAACAATAACTAAAAATTAGTTCCGATATATACCGATGAGCGGAACATGGGTATAGAGGGCGCTGAAAGCTGCCCAAATCGAGTTTAAGCACCTTATATCTTCAGCCACGGCTAGAATAATGCAATACCCCTCTTTTTCTTTTGGAATATATTAGAGGACACATTTAACAATAAGTACAAATTAGTCCCGATATATACCGATGAGCGGAATATGGGTATAGAGGGCGCTGAAAGTTGCCCAAATCGTGTTTTTGCACCTTATATCTTCTGCCACGGCCAGGGTAATTCAAATATTCCTGTTTTTCTTTTGGAATTTATTAGCATTCACACTTAACTATAAGGAACAATTAGTCCCGATATGAACCGATGAGCGGAGCATGGGTATAGAGGGCGCTGAAAGCTGCCCAAATCGTGTGTTCGCACCTTATATCCTCGGCCACGGCAAGATTAATTGCAATATCCCTGGTTTTCTTTAAGAATTTATTAGAGGACGAATTTAACAATAAATACAAATTAGTCCCGATATTTACTGAAGAGTGGAACATGGTATAGAGGGCGCTGAAAGCTGCCCAAATCGTGTTAAGCACCTTATATGCTCAGCCACGGCTAGATTAATTGCAATATCCCTATATTTCTTTCATAATTTATCGAAGGACATACTTAACAATAACTAAAAATTAGTCCCTATATGTACCGATGAGCGGAACATAGGTATAGAGGGCGCTGTAAGCTGCCCGAATCGTGTTTTCGCACATTATATCTTCTGCCACGGCCAGGATAATTGCAATATCCCCGTTTTTCTTTCAGAATTTATTAGAGGACGAATTTAACAATAACTACAAATTAGTCCCGATATATACCGATGAGCGGAACATGGGTATAGAAGGCGCTGAAAGCTGCCCAAGTCGTGTTAAGCACCTTATATGCTCAGCCACGGCTAGATTAATTGCAATATCCCTATATTTCTTTCATAATTTATCGAAGGACATACTTAACAATAACTAAAACTTAGTCCCTATATGTACCGATGAGCGGAACATGGTATAGAGGGCGCTAAAAGCTGCCAAAATCGTGTTAAGCACCTTATATGCTCAGCCACGGCTAGAATAATGCAATACCCCTGTTTTTCTTTTGGAATATATTAGAGGATACATTTAACAATAACTACAAATTAGTCCCGATATATACCGATGAGCGGAACATGGGTATAGAGGGCGCTGTAAGCTGCCCGAATCGTGTTTTCGCACCTTATATCTTCTGCGACGGCCAGGATAATTGCAATATCCCTGTTTTTCTTTCTGAATTTATTAGAGGACACATTTAACAATAACTAAAAATTATTACCGATATTTACTGATGAGCGAAACAAGGGTATAGAGGGCGCTGAAAGCTGCCCAAGTCGTGTTCAGCACCTTATATGCTCAGCCACGGCTAGATTAATTGCAATATCCCTATATTTCTTTCATAATTTATCGAAGGACATACTTAACAATAACTAAAAATTAGTCCCTATATGTACCGATGAGCGGAACATGGTATAGAGGGCGCTAAAAGCTGCCCAAATCGTGTTAAGCACCTTATATGCTCAGCCACGGCTAGAATAATGCAATACCCCTGTTTTTCTTTTGGAATATATTGGAGGATACATTTAACAATAACTACAAATTAGTCCCGATATATACCGATGAGCGGAACATGGGTATAGAGGGCGCTGTAAGCTGCCCGAATCGTGTTTTCGCACCTTATATCTTCTGCCACGGCCAGGATAATTGCAATATCCCTGTTTTTCTTTCTGAATTTATTAGAGGACACATTTAACAATAACTAAAAATTATTACCGATATTTACTGATGAGCGAAACAAGGGTATAGAGGGCGCTGAAAGCTGCCCAAGTCGTGTTCAGCACCTTATATGCTCAGCCACGGCTAGATTAATTGCAATATCCCTGTTTTTCCTTCTGAATTTATTAGAGGATACATTTAACAATAACTAAAAATTAGTCCCGATATATACCGATGAGCGGAACATGGATATAGAGGGCGCTGTAAGCTGCCCGAATCGTGTTTTCGCACATTATATCTTCTGCCACGGCCAGGATAATTGCAATATCCCCGTTTTTCTTTCAGAATTTATTAGAGGACGAATTTAACAATAACTACAAATTAGTCCCGATATATACCGATGAGCGGAACATGGGTATAGAGGGCGCTGAAAGCTGCCCAAATCGAGTTTAAGCACCTTATATCTTCAGCCACGGCTAGAATAATGCAATACCCCTCTTTTTCTTTTGGAATATATTAGAGGACACATTTAACAATAAGTACAAATTAGTCCCGATATATACCGATGAGCGGAATATGGGTATAGAGGGCGCTGAAAGTTGCCCAAATCGTGTTTTTGCACCTTATATCTTCTGCCACGGCCAGGATAATTGCAATATCCCCGTTTTTCTTTCAGAATTTATTAGAGGACGCATTTAACAATAACTACAAATTAGTCCCGATATATACCGATGAGCGGAACATGGGTATAGAAGGCGCTGAAAGCTGCCCAAGTCGTGTTAAGCACCTTATATGCTCAGCCACGGCTAGATTAATTGCAATATCCCTGGTTTTCTTTAAGAATTTATTAGAGGACGAATTTAACAATAAATACAAATTAGTCCCTATATGTACCGATGAGCGGAACATGGTATAGAGGGCGCTAAAAGCTGCCCAAATCGTGTTAAGCACCTTATATGCTCAGCCACGGCTAGAATAATGCAATACCCCTGTTTTTCTTTTGGAATATATTAGAGGATACATTTAACAATAACTACAAATTAGTCCCGATATATACCGATGAGCGGAACATGGGTATAGAGGGCGCTGTAAGCTGCCCGAATCGTGTTTTCGCACCTTATATCTTCTGCGACGGCCAGGATAATTACAATATCCTTGTTTTTCTTTCTGAATTTATTAGAGGACACATTTAACAATAACTAAAAATTATTACCGATATTTACTGATGAGCGAAACAAGGGTATAGAGGGCGCTGAAAGCTGCCCAAGTCGTGTTCAGCACCTTATATGCTCAGCCACGGCTAGATTAATTGCAATATCCCTATATTTCTTTCATAATTTATCGAAGGACATATTTAGCAATAACTAAAAATTAGTCCCGATATTTACTGAAGCGTGGAACATGGTATAGAGGGCGCTGAAAGCTGCCCAAATCGTGTTAAGCACCTTATATGCTTAGCCACGGCTAGATTAATTGCAATATCCCTGTTTGTCTTTCTGAATTTATTAGAGGACACATTTAACAATAACTAAAAATTATTCCCGATATTTACTGATGAGTGGAACATGGTATAGAGGGCGCTGAAAGCTGCCCAAATCGTGTCAAGCACCTTATATGCTCAGCCACGGCTAGATTAATTGCAATATCCCTATATTTCTTTCATAATTTATCGAAGGACATACTTAACAATAACTAAAAATTAGTCCCTATATGTACCGATGAGCGGAACATAGGTATAGAGGGCGCTGTAAGCTGCCCGAATCGTGTTTTCGCACCTTATATCTTCTGCCATGGCCAGGGTAATTCAAATATCCCTGTATTTCTTTCAGAATTTATTAGAGGGCACATTTAGCAATAACTAAAAATTAGTCCCGATAATTACTGATGAGCGAAACAAGGGTATCGAGGGCGCTGTAAGCTGCCCGAATCGTGTCTTTGCACCTTATATCTTTTGCCACGGCTGGGATAATTGCAACATCCCCGTTTTTCTTTCAGAATTTATTAGAGGGCACATTTAGCAATAACTTAAAATTATTCCCGATATTTACGGATGAGCGAAACAAGGGTATAGAGAGCGCTGAATGCTGACCAAATCATGTTTTCGCACCTTATATGCTCAGCCACGGCTAGATTATTTGAAATATCCCCGTTTTTCTTTCAGAATTTATTAGAGGGCACATTTAGCAATAACTAAAAATTATTCCCGATATTTACTGATGAGCGAAGCAAGGGTATAGAGGGCGCTGAAAGCTCCTCAAGTCGTGTTAAGCACCTTATATGCTCAGCCACTGCTAGATTAATTGCAATATCCCTATATTTCTTTCATAATTTATCGAAGGACATACTTAGCAATAACTAAAAATTAGTCCCGATATTTACTGAAGAGTGGAACATGGTATAGAGGGCGCTGAAAGCTGCCCGAATCGTGTCTTTGCACCTTATATCTTTTGCCACAGCTGGGATAATTGCAACATCCCCGTTTTTCTTTCAGAATTTATTAGAGAACGCATTTAACAATAAATACAAATTAGTCCCGATATATTCCGATGAGCGGAACATGGGTATAGAAGGCGCTGAAAGCTGCCCAAATCGTGTTAAGCACCTTATATGCTCAGCCACGGCTAGATTAATTGCAATATCCCCGTTTTTCTTTCAGAATTTATTAGAGGGCACATTTAGGAATAACTTAAAATTATTCCCGATAATTACTGATGAGCGAAACAAGGGTATAGAGGGCGCTGTAAGCTGCCCGAATCGTGTCTTTGCACCTTATATCTTTTGCCGCGGCTGGGATAATTGCAACATCCCCGTTTTTCTTTCAGAATTTATTAGAGGGCACATTTAGCAATAACTTGAAATTATTCCCGATATTTACCGATGAGCGGAATATGGGTATAGAGGGCTCTGAAAGCTGCCCAAATCGTGTTAAGCACCTTATATGCTCAGCCACGGCTAGATTAATTGCAATATCCCTATATTTCTTTCATAATTTATCGAAGGACATACATAACAATAACTAAAAATTAGTCCCGATATATTCCGATGAGCGGAACATGGGTATAGAAGGCGCTGAAAGCTGCCCAAGTCGTGTTAAGCACCTTATATGCTCAGCCACGGCTAGATTAATTGCAATATCCCTGTTTTTCTTTCTGAATTTATTAGAGGACACATTTAGCAATAACTTTAACTGAGTCCCGATATTTACTGAAGAGTGGAACAAGGTATAGAGGGCGCTGAAAGCTGCCCAAATCCTGTTAAGCACGTTATATGCTCAGCCACGGCTATATTAATTGCTATATCCCTATATTCCTTTAATAATTTATCGAAGGACATACTTAACAATAACTAAAAATTAGTCCCTATATGTACCGATGAGCGGAACATGGGTATAGAGGGCGCTGAAAGCTGCCCAAATCGAGTTTAAGCAACTTATATCTTCAGCGACGGCTAGAATAATGCAATACCCCTGTTTTTCTTTTGGAATATATTAGAGGACACATTTAACAATAAGTACAAATTAGTCCCGATATATACCGATGAGCGGAATATGGGTATAGAGGGCGCTGTAAGCTGCCCGAATCGTGTTTTGGCACCTTATATCTTCTGTCACGGCCAGGGTAATTCAAATATCCCCGTTTTTCTTTCAGAATTTATTAGAGGGCACATTTCACAATAACTTAAAATTATTCCCGATATTTACTGATGAGCGGAACAAGGGTATAGAGGGCGCTGAAAGCTCCTCAAGTCGTGTTAAGCACCTTATATGCTTAGCCACGGATAGATTATTTGCAATATCCCCGTTTTTCTTTCAGAATTTATTAGAGGGCACATTTAGCAATAACTTAAAATTATTCCCGATATTTACTGATGAGCGAAACGAGGGTATAGATGGCGCTGTAAGCTGCCCAAATCGTGTTTTCGCACCTTATAACTTCTGCCACAGCTAGATTTATTGCAATATCGCTGTTTTTCTTTCTGAATTTATTAGAGGACACATTTTACAATAACTTTAAATTAGTCCCGATATTTACTGAAGAGTGGAACATGGTTTAGGGGGCGCTGTAAGCTGCCCGAATCGTGTTTTGGCAACTTATATCTTCTGCCACAGCCAAGATCATTGCAATATCCCCGTTTTTCTTTCAGAATTTATTAGAGGACACATTTAGCAATAACTTAAAATTATTCCCGATATTTACTGATGAGCGAAACAAGGGTATAGAGGGCCCTGAAAGCTGCCCAAGTAGTGTTCAGCACCTTATATGCTCAGCCACGGCTAGATTAATTACAATATCCCTATATTTCTTTAATAATTTATCGAAGGACATACTTAACAATAACTAAAAATTAGTCCCTATATGTACCGATGAGCGGAACATGGGTATAGAGGGCGCCGAAAGCTGCCCAAATCGTGTTAAGCACCTTATATCTTCAGCGACGGCTAGAATAATGCAATACTCCTGTTTTTCTTTTGGAATATATTAGAGGACACATTTAACAATAAGTACAAATTAGTCCCGATATATACCGATGAGCGGAATATGGGTATAGAGGGCGCTGTAAGCTGCCCGAATCGTGTTTTGGCACCTTATATCTTCTGTCACGGCCAGGGTAATTCAAATATCCCCGTTTTTCTTTCAGAATTTATTAGAGGGCACATTTCACAATAACTTAAAATTATTCCCGATATTTACTGATGAGCGATACAAGGGTATAGATGGCACTGAAAGCTGCCCAAGTCGAGTTAAGCACCTTATATGCTCAGGCACGGCTAGATTAATTGCAATATCCCTGTTTTTCTTTCAGAATTTATTAGAGGGCACATTTGACAATAAATTCAAATTATTCCCGATATTTACTGATGAGCGGAACAAGGGTATAGAGGGCGCTGAAAGCTCCTCAAGTTGTGTTAAGCACCTTATATGCTTAGCCACGGATAGATTATTTGCAATATCCCCGTTTTTCTTTCAGAATTTATTAGAGGGCACATTTGACAATAAACTCAAATTATTCCCGATATTTACTGATGAGCGGAACAAGGGTATAGAGGGCGCTGAAAGCTCCTCAAGTCGTGTTAAGCACCTTATATGCTTAGCCACGGATAGATTATTTGCAATATCCCCGTTTTTCTTTCAGAATTTATTAGAGGGCACATTTAGCAATAACTTAAAATTATTCCCGATATTTACTGATGAGCGAAACGAGGGTATAGAGGGCGCTGTAAGCTGCCCGAATCGTGTTAAGCACCTTATATGCTCAGCCACGGCTAGATTAATTGCAATATCCCTGTTTTTCTTTCAGAATTTATTAGAGGACACATTTAACAATAAGTACAAATTATTCCCGATATTTACTGATGAGCGAAACAAGGGTATAGAGGGCGCTGAAAGCTGCCCAAGTCGTGTTCAGCACATTATATGCTCAGCCACGGCTAGATTAATTGCAATATCCCTATATTTCTTTCATAATTTATCGAAGGACATACTTAACAATAACTAAAAATTAGTCCCTATATGTACCGATGAGCGGAACATAGGTATAGAGGGCGCTGAAAGCTTCCCAAATCGAGTTTAAGCAACTTATATCTTCAGCCACGGCTAGAATAATGCAATACCCCTGTTTTTCTTTTGGAATATATTAGAGGACACATTTAACAATAAGTACAAATTAGTCCAGATATATACCGATGAGCGGAATATGGGTATAGAGGGCGCTGAAAGCTGCCCAAATCGTGTTAAGCACCTTATATGCTCAGCCACGGCTAGATTAATTGCAATATCCCTATATTTCTTTCATAATTTATCGAAGGACATACTCAACAATAACTAAAAATTAGTCCCTATATGTACCGATGAGCGGAACATGGTATAAAGGGCGCTGAAAGCTGCCCAAGTCGTGTTAAGCACCTTATATGCTCAGCCACGGCCAGATCAATTGCAATATCGCTGTTTTTCTTTCTGAATTTATTAGAGGACACATTTAACAATAACTAAAAATTAGTGCCTATATGTACCGATGAGCGGAACATAGGTATAGAGGGCGCTGAAAGCTGCCCAAGTCGTGTTCAGCACCTTATATCTTCTGCCACGGCCAGGATAATTGCAATATCCCCGTTTTTCTTTCAGAATTTATTAGAGGGCACATTTAGCAATAGCTTAAAATTATTCCCGATATTTACTGATGAGCGAAACAAGGGTATAGAGGGCGCTGAAAGCTGCCCAAGTCGTGTTCAGCACCTTATATGCTCAGCCACGGCTAGATTAATTGCAATATCCCCGTTTTTCTTTCAGAATTTATTAGAGGGCACATTTAGCAATAACTTAAAATTATTCCCGATATTTACTGATGAGCGAAACAAGGGTATAGAGGGCGCTGAAAGCTGCCCAAGTCGTGTTCAGCACCTTATATGCTCAGCCACGGCTAGATTAATTACAATATCCCTATATTTCTTTAATAATTTATCGAAGGACATACTTAACAATAACTAAAAATTAGTCCCTATATGTACCGATGAGCGGAACATGGGTATAGAGGGCGCCGAAAGCTGCCCAAATCGTGTTAAGCACCTTATATCTTCAGCGACGGCTAGAATAATGCAATACTCCTGTTTTTCTTTTGGAATATATTAGAGGACACATTTAACAATAAGTACAAATTAGTCCCGATATATACCGATGAGCGGAATATGGGTATAGAGGGCGCTGTAAGCTGCCCGAATCGTGTTTTGGCACCTTATATCTTCTGTCACGGCCAGGGTAATTCAAATATCCCCGTTTTTCTTTCAGAATTTATTAGAGGGCACATTTCACAATAACTTAAAATTATTCCCGATATTTACTGATGAGCGATACAAGGGTATAGATGGCACTGAAAGCTGCCCAAGTCGTGTTAAGCACCTTATATGCTCAGGCACGGCTAGATTAATTGCAATATCCCTGTTTTTCTTTCAGAATTTATTAGAGGGCACATTTGACAATAAATTCAAATTATTCCCGATATTTACTGATGAGCGGAACAAGGGTATAGAGGGCGCTGAAAGCTCCTCAAGTTGTGTTAAGCACCTTATATGCTTAGCCACGGATAGATTATTTGCAATATCCCCGTTTTTCTTTCAGAATTTATTAGAGGGCACATTTGACAATAAACTCAAATTATTCCCGATATTTACTGATGAGCGGAACAAGGGTATAGAGGGCGCTGAAAGCTCCTCAAGTCGTGTTAAGCACCTTATATGCTTAGCCACGGATAGATTATTTGCAATATCCCCGTTTTTCTTTCAGAATTTATTAGAGGGCACATTTAGCAATAACTTAAAATTATTCCCGATATTTACTGATGAGCGAAACGAGGGTATAGAGGGCGCTGTAAGCTGCCCGAATCGTGTTAAGCACCTTATATGCTCAGCCACGGCTAGATTAATTGCAATATCCCTGTTTTTCTTTCAGAATTTATTAGAGGACACATTTAACAATAAGTACAAATTATTCCCGATATTTACTGATGAGCGAAACAAGGGTATAGAGGGCGCTGAAAGCTGCCCAAGTCGTGTTCAGCACATTATATGCTCAGCCACGGCTAGATTAATTGCAATATCCCTATATTTCTTTCATAATTTATCGAAGGACATACTTAACAATAACTAAAAATTAGTCCCTATATGTACCGATGAGCGGAACATAGGTATAGAGGGCGCTGAAAGCTTCCCAAATCGAGTTTAAGCAACTTATATCTTCAGCCACGGCTAGAATAATGCAATACCCCTGTTTTTCTTTTGGAATATATTAGAGGACACATTTAACAATAAGTACAAATTAGTCCAGATATATACCGATGAGCGGAATATGGGTATAGAGGGCGCTGAAAGCTGCCCAAATCGTGTTAAGCACCTTATATGCTCAGCCACGGCTAGATTAATTGCAATATCCCTATATTTCTTTCATAATTTATCGAAGGACATACTCAACAATAACTAAAAATTAGTCCCTATATGTACCGATGAGCGGAACATGGTATAAAGGGCGCTGAAAGCTGCCCAAGTCGTGTTAAGCACCTTATATGCTCAGCCACGGCCAGATCAATTGCAATATCGCTGTTTTTCTTTCTGAATTTATTAGAGGACACATTTAACAATAACTAAAAATTAGTGCCTATATGTACCGATGAGCGGAACATAGGTATAGAGGGCGCTGAAAGCTGCCCAAGTCGTGTTCAGCACCTTATATCTTCTGCCACGGCCAGGATAATTGCAATATCCCCGTTTTTCTTTCAGAATTTATTAGAGGGCACATTTAGCAATAACTTAAAATTATTCCCGATATTTACTGATGAGCGAAACAAGGGTATAGAGGGCGCTGAAAGCTGCCCAAGTCGTGTTCAGCACCTTATATGCTCAGCCACGGCTAGATTAATTGCAATATCCCCGTTTTTCTTTCAGAATTTATTAGAGGGCACATTTAGCAATAACTTAAAATTATTCCCGATATTTACTGATGAGCGAAACAAGGGTATAGAGGGCGCTGAAAGCTGCCCAAGTCGTGTTCAGCACCTTATATGCTCAGCCACGGCTAGATTAATTGCAATATCCCTGTTTTTCTTTCTGAATTTATTAGAGGACACATTTAACAATAACTTAAAATTAGTCCCGATATTTACTTAAGAGTGGAACATGGTATAGAGGGCGCTGAATCCTGCCCAAGTCGTGTTAAGCACCTTATATGCTCAGCCACGGCTAGATTAATTGCAATATCCCTGTTTTTCTTTCATAATTTATCGAAGGACATACTTAGCAATAACTAAAAATTAGTCCCGATATTTACTGAAGAATGGAACATGGTATAGAGGGCGCTGAAACCTGCCCGAATCGTGTCTTTGCACCTTATATCTTTTGCCACGTCTGGGATAATTGCAACATCCCCGTTTTTCTTTCAGAATTTATTAGAGGGCACATTTAGCAATAACTTAAAATTATTCCCGATATTTACGGATGAGCGAAACAAGGGTATAGAGGGCGCTTAATGCTGCCCAAATCATGTTTTCGCACCTTATATGCTCAGCCACGGCTAGATTATTTGCAATATCCCCGTTTTTCTTTCAGAATTTATTAGAGGGCACATTTAGCAATAACTTAAAATTATTTCCGATATTTACTGATGAGCGAAACAAGGGTATAGAGGGCGCTGTAAGCTGCCCGAATCGTGTTAAGCACCTTATATCTTCAGCCACGGCTAGAATAATGCAATACCCCTGTTTTTCTTTTGGAATATATTAGAGGACACATTTAACAATAAGTACAAATTATTCCCGATATTTACGGATGAGCGAAACAAGGGTATAGAGGGCGCTGAATGCTGACCAAATCATGTTTTCGCACCGTATATGCTCAGCCACGGCTAGATTAATTGCAATATCCCTATATTTCTTTCATAATTTACCGAAGGACATACATAACAATAACTAAAAATTAGTCCCGATATATTCCGATGAGCGGAACATGGGTATAGAAGGCGCTGAAAGCTGCCCAAGTCGTGTTAAGCACCTTATATGCTTAGCCACGGCTAGATTAATTGCAATATCCCTGTTTTTCTTTCTGAATTTATTAGAGGACACATTTAGCAATAACTTTAACTTAGTCCCGATATTTACTGAAGAGTGGAACAAGGTATAGAGGGCGCTGAAAGCTGCCCAAATCCTGTTAAGCACGTTATATGCTCAGCCACGGCTATATTAATTGCTATATCCCTATATTTCTTTAATAATTTATCGAAGGACATACTTAACAATAACTAAAAATTAGTCCCTATATGTACCGATGAGCGGAACATGAGTATAGAGGGCGCTGAAAGCTGCCCAAATCGAGTTTAAGCACCTTATATCTTCAGCGACGGCTAGAATAATGCAATACCCCTGTTTTTCTTTTGGAATATATTAGAGGACACATTTAACAATAAGTACAAATTAGTCCCGATATATACCGATGAGCGGAATATGGGTATAGAGGGCGCTGTAAGCTGCCCGAATCGTGTTTTGGCACCTTATATCTTCTGTCACGGCCAGGGTAATTCAAATATCCCCGTTTTTCTTTCAGAATTTATTAGAGGGCACATTTCACAATAACTTAAAATTATTCCCGATATTTACTGATGAGCGGAACAAGGGTATAGAGGGCGCTGAAAGCTCCTCAAGTCGTGTTAAGCACCTTATATGCTTAGCCACGGATAGATTATTTGCAATATCCCCGTTTTTCTTTCAGAATTTATTAGAGGGCACATTTAGCAATAACTTAAAATTATTCCCGATATTTACTGATGAGCGAAACGAGGGTATAGATGGCGCTGTAAGCTGCCCAAATCGTGTTTTCGCACCTTATAACTTCTGCCACAGCTAGATTTATTGCAATATCGCTGTTTTTCTTTCTGAATTTATTAGAGGACACATTTTACAATAACTTTAAATTAGTCCCGATATTTACTGAAGAGTGGAACATGGTTTAGGGGGCGCTGTAAGCTGCCCGAATCGTGTTTTGGCAACTTATATCTTCTGCCACAGCCAAGATCATTGCAATATCCCCGTTTTTCTTTCAGAATTTATTAGAGGACACATTTAGCAATAACTTAAAATTATTCCCGATATTTACTGATGAGCGAAACAAGGGTATAGAGGGCCCTGAAAGCTGCCCAAGTAGTGTTCAGCACCTTATATGCTCAGCCACGGCTAGATTAATTACAATATCCCTATATTTCTTTAATAATTTATCGAAGGACATACTTAACAATAACTAAAAATTAGTCCCTATATGTACCGATGAGCGGAACATGGGTATAGAGGGCGCCGAAAGCTGCCCAAATCGTGTTAAGCACCTTATATCTTCAGCGACGGCTAGAATAATGCAATACTCCTGTTTTTCTTTTGGAATATATTAGAGGACACATTTAACAATAAGTACAAATTAGTCCCGATATATACCGATGAGCGGAATATGGGTATAGAGGGCGCTGTAAGCTGCCCGAATCGTGTTTTGGCACCTTATATCTTCTGTCACGGCCAGGGTAATTCAAATATCCCCGTTTTTCTTTCAGAATTTATTAGAGGGCACATTTCACAATAACTTAAAATTATTCCCGATATTTACTGATGAGCGATACAAGGGTATAGATGGCACTGAAAGCTGCCCAAGTCGAGTTAAGCACCTTATATGCTCAGGCACGGCTAGATTAATTGCAATATCCCTGTTTTTCTTTCAGAATTTATTAGAGGGCACATTTGACAATAAATTCAAATTATTCCCGATATTTACTGATGAGCGGAACAAGGGTATAGAGGGCGCTGAAAGCTCCTCAAGTTGTGTTAAGCACCTTATATGCTTAGCCACGGATAGATTATTTGCAATATCCCCGTTTTTCTTTCAGAATTTATTAGAGGGCACATTTGACAATAAACTCAAATTATTCCCGATATTTACTGATGAGCGGAACAAGGGTATAGAGGGCGCTGAAAGCTCCTCAAGTCGTGTTAAGCACCTTATATGCTTAGCCACGGATAGATTATTTGCAATATCCCCGTTTTTCTTTCAGAATTTATTAGAGGGCACATTTAGCAATAACTTAAAATTATTCCCGATATTTACTGATGAGCGAAACGAGGGTATAGAGGGCGCTGTAAGCTGCCCGAATCGTGTTAAGCACCTTATATGCTCAGCCACGGCTAGATTAATTGCAATATCCCTGTTTTTCTTTCAGAATTTATTAGAGGACACATTTAACAATAAGTACAAATTATTCCCGATATTTACTGATGAGCGAACAAGGGTATAGAGGGCGCTGAAAGCTGCCCAAGTCGTGTTCAGCACATTATATGCTCAGCCACGGCTAGATTAATTGCAATATCCCTATATTTCTTTCATAATTTATCGAAGGACATACTTAACAATAACTAAAAATTAGTCCCTATATGTACCGATGAGCGGAACATAGGTATAGAGGGCGCTGAAAGCTTCCCAAATCGAGTTTAAGCAACTTATATCTTCAGCCACGGCTAGAATAATGCAATACCCCTGTTTTTCTTTTGGAATATATTAGAGGACACATTTACAATAAGTACAAATTAGTCCAGATATATACCGATGAGCGGAATATGGGTATAGAGGGCGCTGAAAGCTGCCCAAATCGTGTTAAGCACCTTATATGCTCAGCCACGGCTAGATTAATTGCAATATCCCTTATTTCTTTCATAATTTATCGAAGGACATACTCAACAATAACTAAAAATTAGTCCCTATATGTACCGATGAGCGGAACATGGTATAAAGGGCGCTGAAAGCTGCCCAAGTCGTGTTAAGCACCTTATATGCTCAGCCACGGCCAGATCAATTGCAATATCGCTGTTTTTCTTTCTGAATTTATTAGAGGACACATTTAACAATAACTAAAAATTAGTGCCTATATGTACCGATGAGCGGAACATAGGTATAGAGGGCGCTGAAAGCTGCCCAAGTCGTGTTCAGCACCTTATATCTTCTGCCACGGCCAGGATAATTGCAATATC
The DNA here is from genome assembly GCF_009193385.2 of Nasonia vitripennis. Taxonomy (NCBI): domain Eukaryota; kingdom Metazoa; phylum Arthropoda; class Insecta; order Hymenoptera; family Pteromalidae; genus Nasonia; species Nasonia vitripennis. Next base: position 1,317,885 of record NW_022279630.1, on the reverse strand, counting down.
CCGTTTTTCTTTCAGAATTTATTAGAGGGCACATTTAGCAATAACTTAAAATTATTCCCGATATTTACTGATGAGCGAAACAAGGGTATAGAGGGCGCTGAAAGCTGCCCAAGTCGTGTTCAGCACCTTATATGCTCAGCCACGGCTAGATTAATTGCAATATCCCGTTTTTCTTTCGAATTTATTAGAGGCACATTTAGCAATAACTTAAATTATTCCCGATATTTACTGATGAGGGAAACAAGGGTATAGAGGGCGCTGAAAGCTGCCCAAGTCGTGTTAGCACTTATATGCTCAGCCACGGCTAATTAATTGCAATATCCCTATATTTCTTTAATAATTTATCGAAGGACATACTTAACAATAACTAAAAATTAGTCCCTATATGTACCGATGAGCGGAACATGGTATAGAGGGCGCTGAAAGCTGCCCAAATCGTGTTAAGCACCTTATATCTTCAGCGACGGCTAGAATAATGCAATACCCTGTTTTTCTTTTGGAATATATTAGAGGACACATTTAACAATAAGTACAAATTAGTCCCGATATATACCGATGAGCGGAATATGGGTATAGAGGGCGCTGTAAGCTGCCCGAATCGTGTTTTGGCACCTTATATCTTCTGTCACGGCCAGGGTAATTCAAATATCCCCGTTTTTCTTTCAGAATTTATTAGAGGGCACATTTCACAATAACTTAAAATTATTCCCGATATTTACTGATGAGCGGAACAAGGGTATAGAGGGCGCTGAAAGCTCCTCAAGTCGTGTTAAGCACCTTATATGCTTAGCCACGGATAGATTATTTGCAATATCCCGTTTTTCTTTCAGAATTTATTAGAGGGCACATTTACAATAACTTAAATTATTCCCGATATTTACTGATGAGCGAAACGAGGGTATAGAGGCGCTGTAAGCTGCCCAATCGTGTTTTCGCACCTTATAACTTCTGCCACAGCTAGATTTATTGCAATATCGCTGTTTTTCTTTCTGAATTTATTAGAGGACACATTTTACAATAACTTTAAATTAGTCCCGATATTTACTGAAGAGTGGAACATGGTTTAGGGGCGCTGTAAGCTGCCCGAATCGTGTTTGGCAACTTATATCTCTGCCACAGCCAAGATCATTGCAATATCCCGTTTTTCTTTCAGAATTTATTAGAGGACACATTTAGCAATAACTTAAAATTATTCCCGATATTTACTGATGAGCGAAACAAGGGTATAGAGGGCCTGAAAGCTGCCCAAGTAGTGTTCAGCACCTTATATGCTCAGCCACGGCTAGATTAATTACAATATCCCTATATTTCTTTAATAATTTATCGAAGGACATACTTAACAATAACTAAAAATTAGTCCCTATATGTACCGATGAGCGGAACATGGGTATAGAGGGCGCCGAAAGCTGCCCAAATCGTGTTAAGCACCTTATATCTTCAGCGACGGCTAGAATAATGCAATACTCCTGTTTTTCTTTTGGAATATATTAGAGGACACATTTAACAATAAGTACAAATTAGTCCCGATATATACCGATGAGCGGAATATGGGTATAGAGGGCGCTGTAAGCTGCCCGAATCGTGTTTTGGCACCTTATATCTTCTGTCACGGCCAGGGTAATTCAAATATCCCCGTTTTTCTTTCAGAATTTATTAGAGGGCACATTTCACAATAACTTAAAATTATTCCCGATATTTACTGATGAGCGATACAAGGGTATAGATGGCACTGAAAGCTGCCCAAGTCGAGTTAAGCACCTTATATGCTCAGGCACGGCTAGATTAATTGCAATATCCCTGTTTTTCTTTCAGAATTTATTAGAGGGCACATTTGACAATAAATTCAAATTATTCCCGATATTTACTGATGAGCGGAACAAGGGTATAGAGGGCGCTGAAAGCTCCTCAAGTTGTGTTAAGCACCTTATATGCTTAGCCACGGATAGATTATTTGCAATATCCCCGTTTTTCTTTCAGAATTTATTAGAGGGCACATTTGACAATAAACTCAAATTATTCCCGATATTTACTGATGAGCGGAACAAGGGTATAGAGGGCGCTGAAAGCTCCTCAAGTCGTGTTAAGCACCTTATATGCTTAGCCACGGATAGATTATTTGCAATATCCCCGTTTTTCTTTCAGAATTTATTAGAGGGCACATTTAGCAATAACTTAAAATTATTCCCGATATTTACTGATGAGCGAAACGAGGGTATAGAGGGCGCTGTAAGCTGCCCGAATCGTGTTAAGCACCTTATATGCTCAGCCACGGCTAGATTAATTGCAATATCCCTGTTTTTCTTTCAGAATTTATTAGAGGACACATTTAACAATAAGTACAAATTATTCCCGATATTTACTGATGAGCGAAACAAGGGTATAGAGGGCGCTGAAAGCTGCCCAAGTCGTGTTCAGCACATTATATGCTCAGCCACGGCTAGATTAATTGCAATATCCCTATATTTCTTTCATAATTTATCGAAGGACATACTTAACAATAACTAAAAATTAGTCCCTATATGTACCGATGAGCGGAACATAGGTATAGAGGGCGCTGAAAGCTTCCCAAATCGAGTTTAAGCAACTTATATCTTCAGCCACGGCTAGAATAATGCAATACCCCTGTTTTTCTTTTGGAATATATTAGAGGACACATTTGACAATAAGTACAAATTAGTCCAGATATATACCGATGAGCGGAATATGGGTATAGAGGGCGCTGAAAGCTGCCCAAATCGTGTTAAGCACCTTATATGCTCAGCCACGGCTAGATTAATTGCAATATCCCTATATTTCTTTCATAATTTATCGAAGGACATACTCAACAATAACTAAAAATTAGTCCCTATATGTACCGATGAGCGGAACATGGTATAAAGGGCGCTGAAAGCTGCCCAAGTCGTGTTAAGCACCTTATATGCTCAGCCACGGCCAGATCAATTGCAATATCGCTGTTTTTCTTTCTGAATTTATTAGAGGACACATTTAACAATAACTAAAAATTAGTGCCTATATGTACCGATGAGCGGAACATAGGTATAGAGGGCGCTGAAAGCTGCCCAAGTCGTGTTCAGCACCTTATATCTTCTGCCACGGCCAGGATAATTGCAATATCCCCGTTTTTCTTTCAGAATTTATTAGAGGGCACATTTAGCAATAACTTAAAATTATTCCCGATATTTACTGATGAGCGAAACAAGGGTATAGAGGGCGCTGAAAGCTGCCCAAGTCGTGTTCAGCACCTTATATGCTCAGCCACGGCTAGATTAATTGCAATATCCCCGTTTTTCTTTCAGAATTTATTAGAGGGCACATTTAGCAATAACTTAAAATTATTCCCGATATTTACTGATGAGCGAAACAAGGGTATAGAGGGCGCTGAAAGCTGCCCAAGTCGTGTTAAGCACCTTATATGCTCAGCCACGGCCAGATCAATTGCAATATCGCTGTTTTTCTTTCTGAATTTATTAGAGGACACATTTAACAATAACTAAAAATTAGTGCCTATATGTACCGATGAGCGGAACATAGGTATAGAGGGCGCTGAAAGCTGCCCAAGTCGTGTTCAGCACCTTATATCTTCTGCCACGGCCAGGATAATTGCAATATCCCGTTTTTCTTTCAGAATTTATTAGAGGGCACATTTAGCAATAGCTTAAAATTATTCCCGATATTTACTGATGAGCGAAACAAGGGTATAGAGGGCGCTGAAAGCTGCCCAAGTCGTGTTCAGCACCTTATATGCTCAGCCACGGCTAGATTAATTGCAATATCCCCGTTTTTCTTTCAGAATTTATTAGAGGGCACATTTAGCAATAACTTAAAATTATTCCCGATATTTACTGATGAGCGAAACAAGGGTATAGAGGGCGCTGAAAGCTGCCCAAGTCGTGTTCAGCACCTTATATGCTCAGCCACGGCTAGATTAATTACAATATCCCTATATTTCTTTAATAATTTATCGAAGGACATACTTAACAATAACTAAAAATTAGTCCCTATATGTACCGATGAGCGGAACATGGGTATAGAGGGCGCCGAAAGCTGCCCAAATCGTGTTAAGCACCTTATATTTCAGCGACGGCTAGAATAATGCAATACTCCTGTTTTTCTTTTGGAATATATTAGAGGACACATTTAACAATAAGTACAAATTAGTCCCGATATATACCGATGAGCGGAATATGGGTATAGAGGGCGCTGTAAGCTGCCCGAATCGTGTTTTGGCACCTTATATCTTCTGTCACGGCCAGGGTAATTCAAATATCCCCGTTTTTCTTTCAGAATTTATTAGAGGGCACATTTCACAATAACTTAAAATTATTCCCGATATTTACTGATGAGCGATACAAGGGTATAGATGGCACTGAAAGCTGCCCAAGTCGTGTTAAGCACCTTATATGCTCAGGCACGGCTAGATTAATTGCAATATCCCTGTTTTTCTTTCAGAATTTATTAGAGGGCACATTTGACAATAAATTCAAATTATTCCCGATATTTACTGATGAGCGGAACAAGGGTATAGAGGGCGCTGAAAGCTCCTCAAGTTGTGTTAAGCACCTTATATGCTTAGCCACGGATAGATTATTTGCAATATCCCCGTTTTTCTTTCAGAATTTATTAGAGGGCACATTTGACAATAAACTCAAATTATTCCCGATATTTACTGATGAGCGGAACAAGGGTATAGAGGGCGCTGAAAGCTCCTCAAGTCGTGTTAAGCACCTTATATGCTTAGCCACGGATAGATTATTTGCAATATCCCCGTTTTTCTTTCAGAATTTATTAGAGGGCACATTTAGCAATAACTTAAAATTATTCCCGATATTTACTGATGAGCGAAACGAGGGTATAGAGGGCGCTGTAAGCTGCCCGAATCGTGTTAAGCACCTTATATGCTCAGCCACGGCTAGATTAATTGCAATATCCCTGTTTTTCTTTCAGAATTTATTAGAGGACACATTTAACAATAAGTACAAATTATTCCCGATATTTACTGATGAGCGAAACAAGGGTATAGAGGGCGCTGAAAGCTGCCCAAGTCGTGTTCAGCACATTATATGCTCAGCCACGGCTAGATTAATTGCAATATCCCTATATTTCTTTCATAATTTATCGAAGGACATACTTAACAATAACTAAAAATTAGTCCCTATATGTACCGATGAGCGGAACATAGGTATAGAGGGCGCTGAAAGCTTCCCAAATCGAGTTTAAGCAACTTATATCTTCAGCCACGGCTAGAATAATGCAATACCCCTGTTTTTCTTTTGGAATATATTAGAGGACACATTTAACAATAAGTACAAATTAGTCCAGATATATACCGATGAGCGGAATATGGGTATAGAGGGCGCTGAAAGCTGCCCAAATCGTGTTAAGCACCTTATATGCTCAGCCACGGCTAGATTAATTGCAATATCCCTATATTTCTTTCATAATTTATCGAAGGACATACTCAACAATAACTAAAAATTAGTCCCTATATGTACCGATGAGCGGAACATGGTATAAAGGGCGCTGAAAGCTGCCCAAGTCGTGTTAAGCACCTTATATGCTCAGCCACGGCCAGATCAATTGCAATATCGCTGTTTTTCTTTCTGAATTTATTAGAGGACACATTTAACAATAACTAAAAATTAGTGCCTATATGTACCGATGAGCGGAACATAGGTATAGAGGGCGCTGAAAGCTGCCCAAGTCGTGTTCAGCACCTTATATCTTCTGCCACGGCCAGGATAATTGCAATATCCCCGTTTTTCTTTCAGAATTTATTAGAGGGCACATTTAGCAATAACTTAAAATTATTCCCGATATTTACTGATGAGCGAAACAAGGGTATAGAGGGCGCTGAAAGCTGCCCAAGTCGTGTTCAGCACCTTATATGCTCAGCCACGGCTAGATTAATTGCAATATCCCCGTTTTTCTTTCAGAATTTATTAGAGGGCACATTTAGCAATAACTTAAAATTATTCCCGATATTTACTGATGAGCGAAACAAGGGTATAGAGGGCGCTGAAAGCTGCCCAAGTCGTGTTCAGCACCTTATATGCTCAGCCACGGCTAGATTAATTGCAATATCCCTGTTTTTCTTTCTGAATTTATTAGAGGACACATTTAACAATAACTTAAAATTAGTCCCGATATTTACTTAAGAGTGGAACATGGTATAGAGGGCGCTGAATCCTGCCCAAGTCGTGTTAAGCACCTTATATGCTCAGCCACGGCTAGATTAATTGCAATATCCCTGTTTTTCTTTCATAATTTATCGAAGGACATACTTAGCAATAACTAAAAATTAGTCCCGATATTTACTGAAGAATGGAACATGGTATAGAGGGCGCTGAAACCTGCCCGAATCGTGTCTTTGCACCTTATATCTTTTGCCACGTCTGGGATAATTGCAACATCCCCGTTTTTCTTTCAGAATTTATTAGAGGGCACATTTAGCAATAACTTAAAATTATTCCCGATATTTACGGATGAGCGAAACAAGGGTATAGAGGGCGCTTAATGCTGCCCAAATCATGTTTTCGCACCTTATATGCTCAGCCACGGCTAGATTATTTGCAATATCCCCGTTTTTCTTTCAGAATTTATTAGAGGGCACATTTAGCAATAACTTAAAATTATTTCCGATATTTACTGATGAGCGAAACAAGGGTATAGAGGGCGCTGTAAGCTGCCCGAATCGTGTTAAGCACCTTATATCTTCAGCCACGGCTAGAATAATGCAATACCCCTGTTTTTCTTTTGGAATATATTAGAGGACACATTTAACAATAAGTACAAATTATTCCCGATATTTACGGATGAGCGAAACAAGGGTATAGAGGGCGCTGAATGCTGACCAAATCATGTTTTCGCACCGTATATGCTCAGCCACGGCTAGATTAATTGCAATATCCCTATATTTCTTTCATAATTTACCGAAGGACATACATAACAATAACTAAAAATTAGTCCCGATATATTCCGATGAGCGGAACATGGGTATAGAAGGCGCTGAAAGCTGCCCAAGTCGTGTTAAGCACCTTATATGCTTAGCCACGGCTAGATTAATTGCAATATCCCTGTTTTTCTTTCTGAATTTATTAGAGGACACATTTAGCAATAACTTTAACTTAGTCCCGATATTTACTGAAGAGTGGAACAAGGTATAGAGGGCGCTGAAAGCTGCCCAAATCCTGTTAAGCACGTTATATGCTCAGCCACGGCTATATTAATTGCTATATCCCTATATTTCTTTAATAATTTATCGAAGGACATACTTAACAATAACTAAAAATTAGTCCCTATATGTACCGATGAGCGGAACATGAGTATAGAGGGCGCTGAAAGCTGCCCAAATCGAGTTTAAGCACCTTATATCTTCAGCGACGGCTAGAATAATGCAATACCCCTGTTTTTCTTTTGGAATATATTAGAGGACACATTTAACAATAAGTACAAATTAGTCCCGATATATACCGATGAGCGGAATATGGGTATAGAGGGCGCTGTAAGCTGCCCGAATCGTGTTTTGGCACCTTATATCTTCTGTCACGGCCAGGGTAATTCAAATATCCCCGTTTTTCTTTCAGAATTTATTAGAGGGCACATTTCACAATAACTTAAAATTATTCCCGATATTTACTGATGAGCGGAACAAGGGTATAGAGGGCGCTGAAAGCTCCTCAAGTCGTGTTAAGCACCTTATATGCTTAGCCACGGATAGATTATTTGCAATATCCCCATTTTTCTTTCAGAATTTATTAGAGGGCACATTTAGCAATAACTTAAAATTATTTCCGATATTTACTGATGAGCGAAACGAGGGTATAGATGGCGCTGTAAGCTGCCCAAATCGTGTTTTCGCACCTTATAACTTCTGCCACAGCTAGATTTATTGCAATATCGCTGTTTTTCTTTCTGAATTTATTAGAGGACACATTTTACAATAACTTTAAATTAGTCCCGATATTTACTGAAGAGTGGAACATGGTTTAGGGGGCGCTGTAAGCTGCCCGAATCGTGTTTTGGCAACTTATATCTTCTGCCACAGCCAAGATCATTGCAATATCCCTGTTTTTCTTTCATAATTTATCGAAGGACATACTTAGCAATAACTAAAAATTATTCCCGATATTTACTGATGAGCGAAACAAGGGTATAGAGGGCGCTGAAAGTTGCCCAAGTCGTGTTAAGCACCTTATATGCTCAGCCACGGCTAGATTAATTGCAATATCCCTGTTTTTCTTTCAGAATTTATTAGAGGGCACATTTAACAATAAATTCAAATTAGTCCCGATATTTACTGATGAGCGAAACAAGGGTATAGAGGGCAGTGAAAGCTGCCCAAGTCGTGTTAAGCACCTTATATGCTCAGCCACGGCTAGATTAATTGCAATATCCCTGTTTTTCTTTCAGAATTTATTAGAGGACACATTTAACAATAACTTTAAATTAGTTCCGAAATTTATTGAAGAGTGGAACATGGTATAGGGGGCGCTGTAAGCTGCCCGAATCGTGTTTTGGCACCTTATATCTTCTGCCACGTCCAAGATAATTGCAATATCCCTGTTTTTCTTTCTGAATTTATCGAAGGACACACTGAATAATAAAGAAACATCGCTAAAAGCTAATCGCTTTCCTTTTCACAAAAGGCACTCGTCGATATTTAAAGGTTCGCCAATGAATACACACATACACATGCCCATACAAACACACACGCTCGCGCGCATACACACACATAAAGTATGCAGATATTCACATATTGATAAACTGTAATGGGGTAAGACTTCAACTTGGGGTCAAATGTCTAACGGCTAATCATGTACTAATTGTAATAAGATTATTGTCTCAGCAAGCTGCCAACGAGCGCCGAAACGAGCGAGAACGAGAATCGGAGAAAATTCCGCCGATATTAACGACAAAATACGGAAATGGAATGTAAATTCGGAGGCACGTCAACAGAAGATGTAGAAGAGTTTATCAGATTAGTGGAAGGTTGCAGGAAACTAGCTCGTCCAAGGATTTCAGAGGAAGAATTGTTAGACGCGTTATCACACACCACCTCTTTACTATCAGGAAGAGCATTGAAATGGGCTAGGGTTGAACGTCCGAAATGGCACACGTGAAAAGATTTCTGCGAGGAAGCCAGAGCAACGTACGGCATGACAGACGAAGAGCGCTCACAACTAATTGTGGAGGCGAGTTCACGTATGCAGGGACCACACGAAGACGTAAACGATTACTACGTTAGCATGGTCATGATATTCAACCGTATGCCGGATGCCCTACCAGTTCGACAACAACTGGATATTTTATATCAAAATATAAATCCAGAGTTAAAATTTATTTTCGGTCGAATGGAATTCGAAACTCTAAACGAATTCAAGAGTAAAGTTGTGAGTGCCGAGAAACGGACGAGAGCAAAATCACGTTACAAGCCACCCCCTACTCCGAAGAAATCTATGCTACCAGGAGCGGCTTATAATCCACAGGAGAAAGCAAAGAATAAAAATCAGCCGGCGATAGCAGCTATCTGTCCAACGGATGCAAAGGAGCCACCCTTCAGGTTCAAGACTTAGGTCAACAACAATTACCCTTCAATAGCAAAGAAGGATAACTACGGCCGTCAGAACCAAAAAGGGTCCAATAGATCTACCCAGGGTAAGAAGAAAACCTTTGCGAAAAATCAGCAGACGAAGTCCACAGTGCCGACAGATGTGAAAAATAAGTCCGACTCCAAGGATGCCAATAAACCGTCTGGAAATTCGAGTGACTCAGCAAACAAGGAAAAAAGAGAACTAGCTTGCTGGACTTGTAAGTCACCGGGCTTTACGAAGAGGACGTGTCCCAATTGTGCGGGAAAAGCCAAAGGGGAACAGTAAGCGAGATCCGTACTGACCCCGAGGTTAATTCAGGGATCTCGGCATCACAGTCGACTGAACAACTAAATCCGACTGCAATAGCACACTGTGCAGCGACCAGTAGTAACGCTGTTTTATCCGACCAGCGCTGGTGGCTGCAGGTGCAGGTAGGTGAATTCAGGGTCAGGGCCCTTTACGACCCAGGAGCCACTCAAACTTGCATCGGGGCTACGTCCGTACAACTAGCCAGTGCATGCAACGCAGAAATAAAACCATGTGACGGAATAGTCGCCTGCATGGCGGACGGTAAAACCTCAATGGTGACTGGAACAGTCGACTTGCCCTTCACGATCGGTGGACAAACCAGGACGCTTACTACGCTAGTAGTACCTGACTTACGTGAAGGATGCAATTTAGGCGCTGACTTCGTTCTACAATTCGACGCCAGGCTTAACCCTCGTGAACGAACGTTAACGGTTGAAAATTCAACCGAAGTCATAAACGCCTGTGAAGCGGTAACAGACGGAACCACTCGTCCAGTCTTAGCTTCGATTGGCCTGCAGGATTTGCATGAAGGCCAGAAACGGATGTTAGAAGAATTACTCGATCGGTTAATTCCTAAAGATGATGGGCCGCTCGGCTTTACGAACTTGGTGGAGTTCGATCTAGAGGTAGAGACATGTCGTCCGATCAAGCAGAAATTCTATCCGGTTTCTAAGAAACTCGAAGAAATGCTCTTTTCTCAAGTAAGAGAGTTACTAGCAGCAGATATCATCGAGCCTTCGTTCAGCGACTGGGCTAGTCCCGTCGTGATGGTGAAAAAGGGGAACAGTGGAAAGCGTCGATTGTGCATCGACTTCCGCAAATTAAATAAAGTTTCCAAAGTAAGCGCTTACCCCCTACCTTTCATGGATACTATCTTGAGTAAGCTTCAATGTGCTCGTTACATATCTACGATAGATTTGAGCAACGCTTACCATCAGATAAAAATAAAAAAGGAAAGTCGACCGTATACAGCATTCAAGGTCCCGGGAATGGGGTTGTTCCAATGGAAACGTCTCCCGTTCGGCTTAGCTGGTGCTCCTGCCTGCTGGTCAGATGGGCAGTCGCAACTTCTCGCGTCCATGGGAAACAGTTGCTGGTGACGTAATGGGTCCGCTACCAAAGTCCACTCACGGTTATGAATATTTACTGGTGTTTCAAGACATGTATCCCAGGTGGGTAGAATGCATACCTATACGAAAGGCCAACGCTCAGACCATCATTAAAAACTTGAATGAACGGGTTTTTCTACGGTTCGGAACGCCAAAAGTCTTCTTTTCCGACAACGGAACAGAGTTCCGAAATAAGGCTATGGATAAATTCCTAGAGGAACGGGGAGTACACCATACGTACGCACCACCGTATCACCCTCAGCCTAACACCGTAGAACGTGCGAACCGCACGATTAAAACGCTGATCCGCGAATATATCGAGGGTCATCATAAAAACTGGGACGAACATATAGCAGAGTTCGCATTCAGTATGAACACGGCTACACAAGACTCACTCCAGACTTCTCCGGCGATGTTGAATTTTGGTAGACAGCCGAGCCACCCCAAATCTCTGCTTCGACAAGAGGAGATTGAAGCTATAGCCAACGAAGATCAGATCGCTATATCTGAATGGAAGGCTAGGATGGAGAAGCTGAGAGAACTCCAAGAAGCGGCTAACGATAACGCTCAAGAAGAGCAAGCGCGCCAGGCCAAATATTTCAACAGTCGACACCGAAACGTGGAGTACTCAGTAGGCGACGAAGTCTGGAAGAAGAAGAGAGTACTGTCATCAGCAGCGGAGGGAGTGTCAGCTAAATTAGCTCCACCGTTTATCGGCCCCTTCAAAATCAGCCGTATACTGAGCCCAGGTATTTACGAACTAGTTGATCGAAATGGAACGGTTGATGGACCGACTGCTGTCGAATATTTGAAAAAGTATCACAATAGAGAAGAAAACGACGGTGAGCCTGTCGCAGCAGCAGACGGCTGTGAAGTTACTGATCAAGTAGACGACATCAGGACTACGTCCGTCAACAATGAAGAAACTGAAGAAGCGAATGAATCTAACGCAAGTAGCGAGCGACCGAAAAAGCGAGGTAGGCCGAGGAAAACGCGGTTACTTGTAAAACGCAAAACACTACCGGCGAAGATTGTAAACCCGACAAACACCGTAAGCGTGGAGGTAGACAAAGCGAAACGCGGAAGACCGAAAGGTTCGAAAAATAAACCGCGTGACGTTCCGAATAGGTTGTCTCCTAGGAAAACGCGAGCGCAAAAGGCGGCGGGTACGGTTGACAATTAAAATCATGCGATTAGGGAGCTTCATTCTTCTGTATACCATCCCATTCTCCACTCATAATTCCCTTCTTCCCACATAGACGGCTGAACGCAAGATGGACGACATCAGGGAGTTAGCAGAGGAGATTGTGCAACAAATCGTCGAAGAGTCGATGAGTCACACGGTCGACGACACGCCAGCAGTACCGGCCAACGTCCATTCGGATTAGAGGTGGGAAGCGAACTGCTCAACCGGTCGATCTTTGCTATCCCGGAATCACCGACCGAGATCGAACTGAGGAAGCAAGCTATGCTGAAAGAACTGCAGGTGATAGAAGACGCACAGTTCGCTCAGGCTCTAGTCAGAAGGCAGCAAGCGAGAAACCGAGCGACGCAGCTCAGAACCGAGCTGATCACTGCGCTGGAAGAAGCCATCGCTATTGGGTCGGAAATTAAGGAAAAGTATGGCCACCGTCCGGATTTACCTAAGGGAGACACAACCCTAGTAGAAACCGTGGCATTTCTAAATGCCAAATGCAAAGCGAAGCCGCAACCATTGCCAGCGCCACCGGTTGTCCCGAAGACGGCTCCAACAGCCGTAAGGCCAGATTCGACCAGCCATCAGCCCGACACGACGTCGAAAACCACGGCCGCTCCAGCAGCAACAGCCGTAAAGAAACGGCCGACTCTAACCAACGAACAGTTAAACAAAGAGTTCGACCGTAACCGTGAATTAAAGCGTCGAGCGAAAAATAGGCTGCCGACTTACACCGAACCTGGACCGCAATACCCCATTTGCGGATACCGAGGTATTGCTCGATTGGACGAGTGCCCCAATTTCAACGTCCATGGAATGGACTTAACGTACGGCGACAAGTACAAGAAGAAGTAGAAGAAGAAGCTCAGGCTAACGGCCGAACCACTTCATTTACTCCTGTACCTTACCTCAATCCCGTGCAATGAAGCATTTTGTTTTTTCTTATTTCTCTTCTTTCTCTCTTAATGTTTTTTTTTAGAGGCAAAAGACTGCCGTACTGGCCAACGGCCGTATGTAAAAAGAGAGGCGAGAGACTAAAAATGAACTTTTTTTTTTTTACTTCTTTCATTATATGTATTATCTAATTAATGATGATAATAAAAAGTCAAGTTTTCCTTGTAAAAATTGATATTTATTACAAGTTCTTATTACCCAGTTAGACATGACTGAGTGCGAGCTGGTACACCTGGCAGGGTACACAGCGTCTGAGGGAGGGTGTTGTGACGGCCGAGTGCACGTTAAATGTCTAACGGCTAATCATGTACTAATTGTAATAAGATTATTGTTTCAGCAAACTACCAACGAGCGCCGAAACGAGCGAGAACGAGAAACGAGGCAAGATAGAGACAGAGATAGTGAGAGCATAGGTAGCGCGGTTGCCGCCTGGCCGCACAGCGTTGGCGAGATATGACAACGATGTGCCGACGGCCGGGAGAATCGCGACTAGAGTTAGTCTCGCTGTGCTATCCACACGAGTAGCTCGCGCTACTATATACGCGGATTTGTTGTGAGTCCTGCGAGCATCTCGAGAGCGAACGATATTCGTCCGTGCGTTACCGACGAGTTGCTGCGACGCCCGTCCGAACTGTTACATCTCCACGTCCGAGACTGGACCACGTCCGTTGCGTCAAGTACTACTGCCACTACCGAGTTGTAAGTACTTGCACTCTCACTCTCTCACGTCGACAGGGTAATATCTCTCGTCTCTCTTTATCGTTCGTCGAAGTGTGCGGCGTTTGCACCTCCGTGTATAGTTACAATTGAATATACATTTCCTTATCTAAACTTTTCGTGTGTTATTTCCTACGACCCGACCTACGCCACCTCCGCTGGCTTGTGTAAAAACACGTGCATGATCTGAGTCGGCCGAGTCGTGCCTTCTGCACGCCCGACGTTAATTTACAATAAACAGGGCCCTTCTGGCCCTGGTTATAACACGGCAGGAAAGTATTAACCTAGTGTTATAGTATGTATTTAAATCCAGCAATGCAACATATAGCAGGCAAGTTTAGCCTGTTTTTTTAGAAGGAATAATGCTTGGGCTATAAATTCAGTTGATTTTATTTTTTGAATTTTAAATGTTATCTAGTATATAAATATGAATAATTCAATAATTGTAATTAATATGATTTTATAAAGTGTTTCATTATTCATCTCGTTGTATCGTATCATTAATAAAATGGTTACTTTAAAATCAAAGAATTGTTGTATTCGAATTCAATTATTCATTCACATATTATTTATTTATAATTCAAACCATAAAGGCTTGTGATCACTGTAAATACTTTCAAAAATGTTAACATTTAAAGGAATATTACTAAAGCACAAATCAATTGTCGTATAGTAATCTGTTGTTACAGAGTCTTCTGATATTGTTAATTTTAAGCCATGATTTGACATAATATTTATTATATTTTTTGTTTCACTGTCATGAATATTCCTAACATTAATATTAAAATCTCCTATAAAAATAATACCTGATGTATTTTGTTTTTTAATTTCTTCGAAAATATTTATTAAATTCATTGTAGAATGTGTTCGAACGTTTTATTATGACGAGCGAGGAAGGTTGATCGGCAGACCAATGATAATTGAAGATCGCTCGTTGCCCGGCGAACCAAATATGCGAAAAAGAGGGAGAGGCTTACGAGAAGTCATTGCGTGCGGTCGAATACATTTTAGTGTTTTTAAATTGTAGTTAATAAAACATCATCATTACAAAACAAAGTTTTCTGGCGTATCATTTTACATTAATATTGAAAAAATCAAGTTCATTTATATTTTCAATTCAAAACTATTAGGTTTACAAAAAAAACATGGATACCTTTTTGTATCCTTTTCACATGCAGAATCAGCCAGTATTTTTTTATTCACTTATGTCTTTTAACAACAAAGTTCAAATTTTGACCAAATTGCCGTGATGTAAGCTACTCAAAATTCATATTTATTGAATCATATTCCACATAATACATTAAAAAGTTATATTTTTACTATATTTAATATTATAACATCCAAATATCCAATTAATCAAGGCCGGATAATTTCGAGTAACTCGAAAATTTCGATCTACTCGAGTTTTTTGAGTAACTCGGAAAACTCGAGTAGATCGAAAAATTCGAGTAGCTTGATAAGTTCGGGTACTCAATTTTTTCGAGTACTCGAACGTACGACTCGAACTCGAAAAAAAAACTCGACTCGACATGACTCCATTTTACTCGCACACCACTCTGTGCTAACTGCAATTGAACAATTACCGCCTGAAAATAAACGAGATGAATCGAGCACACCTAGACAAGTTACACGAGACCAGCCGGCGTCAAAAAACAAGAACCAGCCAAATCAACAGTTACCTCCATCTCTGAGGGATAAGAAGGGTAAACCGACCAAGTCCCTAAATACGTCAAATGAAGACCCTTGACTAATTAAATATAATTTATATATAAATCTCAAAGATCTCTATTAAATTAATTCGTAAAAAAATACTCAAATAGTAAACCACAAAAAAAGAGTGGTTGGTCGGCATCTTGGCTCAAAACTGTCTGAGTCGGAACCGTCGGAGGAGGCCGTCGCAGGTCCTCTCCTAGTTAAGTCACGGCATTGTCGACGCTTGTCGCACTCATTAGCGTTATGAGTCTAAAGTGCAACGTCGGCTCTGTACGTGCGCTTGGTACCAGGGAAGGGAAAAGTGTTTATGACTACAGAATTTTAGATCATTTAATATTTTACTGGCCCTGAATTCTGCAGTCACTTTTTACGTAAGGAAGTTTAAGGATGTTTTAGAGTTGGATTTATAATTGATTTCAAAGCGAAACTTCGTCACGTAACAGGCAGTGCTTCCACACAGAGGTGGTGGGAAGGCCTCCGCCTACTGGGCCTACTTGACTGTAGACGATAATAAATGTAAAATTATATAGAAATTTATAGACCTAAATATAATATACGATACAATCATTTTTTAAGCCTGATTGACTAAAGTCTTTCAGAGATATTTAACATCACACCAAAACCATGCCCGTATTTTAAAACGATGTAGTGGATCGAGATTTAAAAAGAGTTGCAGTTGTTACGAGAATAGAATTCTCATAAAATTTTGGCCCGATTGGTCGAAAATTGTGTGAAAAATCGTGCATCTCATAAATTTTTCAAATTTGTTATTTCACCATCGCAAAGTTTTTTTTTTTATAAGAAAGCAAAAATATCGAAAAAAGCAAATTTTTACAGTTGTCTTAATATTAAAATATGACTTTGTTTTATTTGTGTCAACAATTATATTACAAATATTTATCTTGCAATAATTTTGCAAATTTCAGCACTTCTATCTTATGGGTTCAAATAATACATTGACCCGATTTCGAGTATTAAAAATTGATCGAATGGAACCACGAGAGTTACTTGTTATGGATGATAAAATAGAATATACTCAATACGAAATAAGGGATCTTGTAAAAATGATTGATATGGGAAATAGGAACCGAGTAAATCAACGAGGTGTTGCTAGTGGAGTTACTAAAATAGTTTCATCATTTGGTATAATTGGTAAGATATAATAACAATATTGAACATAACGTATACCTACCTATATCATGTGATCTTTTCCCTCACTTTTCACTGATACTTTCGCATTATTACCTAAAATTATTTCAAAATTAAGTTATATTGTTAGAAACAGATTCTTCTCTCTTGACTTCATTCATCTGTTTTTTGCTCTACTAAAAATACTCACGTAAGTACTCATGTAAGAACTTGCATGAGTGTATTTAGGTGATTAGCTGGCTTCTGGTGTGTGGCTTAATTATTTTGAGAAAAAATAAAGCGATTTAACTCGCTGTTCCCAGGGTTAGGCCAGTTAGCCTGCTTGTGGTTTGGTAGGGGTGGTTTCTAGGGGTTAAGCGGGTTAGGGGTAGGTATTTAGGTTATTAGCTGGCTTATGGTGTGTGGCTTTATTATTTTAAGAAAATATTAAGCGATTTAACTCGCTGTTCCCAGGGTTAGGCTAGTTAGCCTGCTTGTGGTTTGGTAGGGGTGGCTTCTAGGGGTCGCATGGGTTTAGGGGAAGGTGTTACAATAATTTCCGCACCTGTAGCTTAAACTTGGTGCTTTTTTAAAGAGTTTAAAAAAAATCATGGCTCTACGATTAAAAATGACGCGTGGCTCGAATTTTGTCCATTTTCTCCCACTGTGCGCCGCCTTGATACGACGTTGTAGGAGTCGGACATTGCACAACCGAGCGCCGAAATCGGAGCGAGTGCTCTGACCTCTGTGTCAGCACTCCTCGTGCGCGTGAAAGACGACTGCAAGGCGTACGCGTCGATCCGGCTGATTGGACTACCGCGATCTTTCTCATCTCAATTTCATAACTGCGTGAATCTGTACCGAGGCTTTAGAAACCCCGCCGATCCACGCAGTACCTTTTTGCGTAGTGACCTACTCCCTGGCGGTTACGACTGATTCTAAGGTGAAGCGGCGGTGTTTGCTGATGTTAGTGTTTGGAGCGTGCTAAATCCGTCCAACACCTTGGGAGCGTGCTAAATCCGTCCCTCGGCATAGCATACACCGCAGAGCGTCTATTCGCTGTAACAAAGAAAATATTATACAGCATGTTGATTCTGTCCCGGAGAGACGTCGTAACGTGCTTAATATGCATTAATTGTACCGGCAGCCGTTAACACTTTTTCCTTGAAGAATGTTATTTTAATAACATAAAATATAAAATATTTTTAAAATGTCAACTTTTATATAATTGCAAATTTAAATCATAAATAATTTATTTCAAATTTACTTATTTACAATGTGCATGTTGAACTGAGCGAAGTGACCATTGCTAGTTTAAATTAAAATTGCATAAATTCACTTACATTAAATATACAGAATCAACACTTTTAATAAAAATAAGCACTAACGAATTCACATTCCTACCCAATAATTATAAATAACTATAAATATGATGAAAATTTTGAAATATCCATGTGACTATTTTAAGAATCTGATTTGTTTCTTATTCAAAAATTATAGTACGTAGAAAACTAATGTTTATTCCAAACATCAGTTGAAAGGTGTTTATACAATTTATCTATTTGGTGTTACAATAAATAGTATGATTTTCATTTTCATCTAAACAGCCTATTAATTTTATAATCATTTATTACTTACGTTCAAAATAGTGATTTAAATGCACTATTTTACACTTATACAATGTTGTATTAACGAAGTTTGCAATATCTAAAATGTATTGCGACGAGGCATATAGCCCACTTACAGTGAGCTTATACCTTATACACATGTGACTCGTACGCAGTCACATACACCGACGTGACAGTCGAGGCGGCAGGAGCCGCGCGCTAAGTAACGAATAAAGGGGGGAATTATGAGAGTCGCATGAGCGAGAAAGAGAGACACGCGCAGAGAAAGAGAGAGAGAGAGAGAGAGAGAGAGAGAGAGCCAAGCGACAGGAAAGCCGAAGACGGCTAGAGACACCCGAATGGGAAGGGGAACTGAGGAGCGCAAGTCAAGAGACACGAGCGAAAAGTCGCTCTCTTCCAAATCAGCCATCAGCCGGGCCGGTCGGATCAGCCATCCGCCGGCGAGCCAAAGAGGTGAGCGTCGCCAAGGAGCCACTCACCCACGTCACCTTCCACGCCTTTCCTGCGGGGAAGCCAATCGACTGACACGACGAGCTGCGAAGCAGCCCGCACCTGCGATATTCACAGCGGCAACCATGAGCCGCAAGAGCCATCATCAACGTAGAGCTCGAGGAGAGAAGAAGACGGCGCACACGCAAAGGGGTCGCCGACCGCCATCCCCGACGCACCATCACCCGCAGCGCACCACCGTCAAGGGCCGCCTGCGTTACAACCGTGAGTTCGATAATTGTACTGCGACGGCAGAGACGCTGCTGTCGCAGTACAATTATTCTCTCTCTCTCTCTCTCTCTCTCTCTCTCTCTCTCTCTCTCTCTCTCTCTCTCTCGCGAACTTGCGTCGCAACAGCGACTAGCTTAGGGATTTAGAGAATATCGACCCGCGGCGGATGAATCCGGAATCGAATGCTCGAAGCGTGTCGACTGTCACCGAAAGTGCCAGCGCGTTCGCGACGTTCAAATGTAAGATTAGCGCAATAGCGCAAGTACTGTTCTCTCTTTTGAATAAATTCAGCGACAGGCGAAACTAGCCCGCATTTATTGTTAACACCGTAAATGCTGTGTTGGATTACTGTGTTGTGCATGCTTGCCCCCTTTCTTTCCCTTTCAGGGCAAAATCGAAGCTCCGAGGACCTTGCCACTCTCCACGGTCCGGCCCGCAGAAGCCGCCAAAAAGCTGACTAGTCGAGCAGAAGCAGCGGTCTCTCAGAATCTCTTGTCCACGCGGTAACCTCTGGTGCACCACAAGCTCCAGCTTGGAGGAGCGTTCCCTTTTCTTCGGGAAGTTAGAACTCCCCCAGTGCATAAGCCCAGGTTTTCACGTCACAGTATTAATTAAAAAATTCATTTCTACAATAGAGCGAGGCCGCAGACATCTTGTAGCTAATATTATTGCGCCTAATCACGATTTTAGACACCATATAAAATTTGTATTTCCTTACAACAGTAATATTCAACTGAGTCTGCATAGAATTACAACGGAGCAAGCATCAGAGAGCGAGGTAACCATTGCTAGTTTTATAATACTATGCAGTATATAACAATGCTCATTACCGCATAATGATACTATAACACTATAAATTATAAAATTCTTAGTATTAAATTTACTGTAGAAATATAATAATTTCATCTGCTTTCAATATTTTACGAATATGAGGTAAATATGTGTTGAAAAATTCAAAAAACAATTTTTTTTTTAATTTTGAGTTGAAATAATGATAATTTCGTTAATACAATAGCTTCAGTGCTCATGAATTTTCGCGCGACCCCAAATTAAAAAAAGAATCATTTTTAGCTGCGATATGGCTAATTTTTCCAGCTCCATTGATTTAAAGCCGCTCGATCAGTTTTCTGCTTAAAAAGCAGTGTACTTTACTAAATGTTTTGTTCTTGCATAGTTTCGCTACAATTAGTTGATAGAAATAATGGTAAAATTTATTGGTCGAATTCGAGACCATCATCTACTAGATTCTGTCGACCTATAAAAATTTTGTATCAAAAAGAAACTGACGAACTTTGTAAAATGAAAGAAGCTGATTTAAAAGAATAAATAGACTATTTAAATGATATTGAAGTTGGATACTATAGAATTGAGTTCAATATAATGCTGACAATGATTGATGGAAAGATTATTTAGTAATGTGATTTTATTATGTTGTAATATAGTAAGTATTATAATCTTGATTATTAGTACCAAAATGGTACACGTCGCGCCATCTATTGGTCAACTGCGATTTTGTACATTGAGACGAGCTCACGCGAGAGCTGACGAACCGCGCATGTCTCGCGCTATACTCTAATCGCCTATTACGTATAATATCATATTCCGTGTGTAGAGCCAGACTATGCTGTACTGTACTATACACTCCCCTCTTACCTGTAAGACTCCGATGTGAGCAGACGTGCCGCCGACTAGGCTCTCAAGCCTTTTACAATATACTTAACAATAAATTAACCTCAAGTTGTTGTTTATTGATCCAACCTTTATCAACATGGTAGCAGGAGCTATGGTTGGTATTTATATTTTATCCCGCATGTCTACTCATATGAGTGACATGAGAGATATTTAGTGTAAAACAAAGTGAGGTTAGAAGAAAAGCCACGTGGAAAGTAGTTAACGGTTATTGTTAAAAAAAAAAAAAAAAAGTAAATCGCACAGTGAAAAATTGAGCAGTGAAATTAAAGAAGAAAATATCTGGAGAAATTATATGCATGTGAAGCATTGATATTCGAATTTTCGTCTAGAAACGTCTGTCGATAGAAGAAGATTTTCAAGTGAAAATTAACCGGTCAAAAAGGGTTAAAGAAGAAAAATATAAGCTCAGTGACGTAGATAAAGTCGTCAGCTACTCAACAATAAAAAGATTTTTAAAAACTAATCAAGATTTAAGTGCGATGCAAGAAGATTAAAGTCGGCGAGTGAAACACGTGGTGAAGTGCTATTTCAGAGCACGTGCAAATTAGAGGTTAAGCACATGTACTTGTGGCTTAAGCCTAAAGTAAAACAAGAAGACGGATTAGAAGCCAAAAATATTAAATTAAAAGAAAAATCAAGAAATCAAATTAGAAAAATATTTTTAAAAGCACTCAAGAAGATTATTAAATTGAAAAATCAAGTATACGAGAGCATTAGTGCAAAAGAAAAAGAAATGGCTAAGCAAGCGATAATCGAAGACATTATGATACCAGTGTTTGATGGTACAAATTATTCCAGTTGGAAAATTAGATTAATGATCCTGTTAGAGTATAAAGAGTGCAACGAACCAGCAATAAATGAAATGCCTGATAAATATAAAGGCAAAGAAGATGATTGGAAAAAGATTGATTTAAAAGCTCGCACTATGATAATTAGTGCTATCTCAGACAAACAATTAGAATACATCGGTGAATGTAAAACAGCTCTCGAGATGATAACAAAATTCGATAAAATGTATTTAACACAATCAACAGCCTTGCAAATTATATGCAGAGGAAAAATCGAAGAAATCAAATTAAATAATTATAATTCAGTGGAAGAATTTTTTGTAGAATTCGAAAAAGTAACTAATGAATTCAAATCAGCTGGTGGGAAATTAGAAGAAGTCGAAAAATTGAGATATCTACTTAGAGCTTTACCACCAAGCTATAGTTACATTGGGGATTTTATAGATGTTATCCCAGAAGACCAAAGAACAGTAGACTATGTAAAGTCGAAAATAAAAGAGAAAAATATGACTAATGCTGAGTCAGATAATAAAAGTAATGCCAGTACCTTTGCGGTACAAACCAAAGGCAAATGTTTTAACTGTGGAAAATTTGGCCACGTCATAAACGAGTGTACGAGACCACAGCAGCAGAGCAACCGAGGACGAGGTGCTCAATCCAGTCAAGGTCAACGAGGTCACCAACGAGGAAATCAACGAGGCTACAACAGAGGGTTCAACAGAGGCTTCAACCGAGGCAACTACCGAGGCAATCAGCGAGGCAGAGGTCAAGGTCAACCCAAAGCTAAATCTTCAGGCGAACAACAGGGCGACTACTCATCCGAAGCATGGCTGACCCAGGTCTGCAACCCAGAGGTAAACCAGATAACTGCGTTAGAAAATAGTAGCGAAAGTTTAGGTCAAATTAATTGGTTACTAGATAGTGGCTGCACAGACCACATTGTAAATAATGATAAATATTTTGATAAATTCGTATATTTAAAAAATCCTATTGAAGTAAAATTACCTGATGGTAAAAGTTTGAAAGCTACTAAAATTGGAACTGTAAAATTACTTTTTAAAAATTATTACAATCAAAAACAAGTAGACGTAAAAAATGTTTATTATGTTCAAGGCATTAGACAAAACATACTGAGTTTCTCTAAAGTCACAGAAAATTATACAGTAGTAGCAAAAAATGATGATGCCAAAATTTACAATAAAAATAGAGAATTAATAGCAGTCGCAAACAAAAAGGATAATCTATATTTTATGAAAAGCTATGTAATTGAAAAGGAAAAAAAGCAAATGTTTGTAAATTCATTAAAATTAACTGATAAAGAGAAATGGCATAGAGCACTAGGTCATGTTAACTTTCAATATTTGAACAAATTAGTGAAAAATAAATTAGTAAAAGGATTGCCAGAAAAAATAGAAAATGTCGAAATGAAATGTGCAAATTGTATAGAGAGTAAAATGGCAAATGTACCGTTCGAAAATAATAGATCAAAAACTACGGAAATTTTAGAATTAATTCACACAGATTTAAATGGTCCACATAACACAATCGGTTATGGGGGAGAAAAATATTTTGTAACTTTCATTGATGATTATAGTAAGTGTACTAGAATTTTCTGCATTAAAAATAAATCAGAGACTGCCAGTTGTTTAAAAGAATTTGTTAGTTTAGTAGAAAATAAATTTAGTAAGCGAGTTAAGAAATTACGTTGTGATAATGGCAAAGAATATTTAAATAAGGA
Source organism: Nasonia vitripennis (assembly GCF_009193385.2). Classification (NCBI taxonomy): domain Eukaryota; kingdom Metazoa; phylum Arthropoda; class Insecta; order Hymenoptera; family Pteromalidae; genus Nasonia; species Nasonia vitripennis. Next base: position 1,294,604 of record NW_022279630.1, on the reverse strand, counting down.
AATTCATGATTTTATAAAATCAAAAGGAATTGAACTATTGCCATGCCCACCGTACGTCCATGAATTAAATGGAGTAGCGGAAAGATATAATAGATCCGCAATGGATATGGGCAGATGTTTAATGCGTGAAGCAAAAATTCATAGGCGATATTGGCCTGAAATTATGAAAACAGTAGCTTATTTAAAAAATCGCACAATTGCAAATACAGCTAAAAATAAAACGCCATACGAAATATTCTTTGGTAAAAAACCAAATGTTGATCATTTAAAAATTTATGGCAGTCGAGTCTTTGTACGAGTACCAGAAGCGTTGCGAAAAAGCAAATGGGACGATAAATCCCAATTAGGTGTACTAGTAGGTTATGTAGAGAATGGCTATAAAGTTCTCGTCAATGGTAGAGTTATTCATGCTAGACATGTACAAGTAGTCGAAGAAAATACAGAAATTATTTGCTTAGAAAAACTTGATGATGAAAAAGATAGAGATTTGGAATGGTAGAGTTATTCATGCTAGACATGTACAAGTAGTCGAAGAAAATACAGAAATTATTTGCTTAGAAAAACTTGATGATGAAAAAGATAGAGATTTGGAAAATAGCGAATCTGAAAATGTAGAAAACAAACTAAACTCTTTTACCCATACTTCGACTCTCGAGTCAAGTAGGGGTAATGAAATAAATTTCGAAAATCGTATAGATAATTATGAAAGTAGAGAAAATGAATTAAATTCTGATATTGCTGAAAATGATAATTCAAGTTTAAAAGTACAAAGAAAATCTAATAGAAAGAAAAGTCCTGTAAATAGATACGGAAATCCTGTAACTCATTTTATATATGTAAATCATATTGATGCAAATGTACCAAATACATTCGAGGAGGCGTTAAACTCAAATGAATATAAACAATGGAAAATTGCGATGGATTCCGAAATCAATAGTCTTATGAAAAATAAAACTTGGCAAATTGTTGAAAGGCCAAAAGACAAAAAAGTCATTGATGTGAAATGGGTCTACAAAAAGAAAAACAATAATATGTATAAAGCGAGATTAGTTGTAAGAGGATTTCAACAAAAGGAATACTTAGATAATGTTTATTCACCCGTAGGAAAAATGCAAACTTTGAAAATTTTATTGTCGTACAGTTGTAAAAACAATTTATTTATAGAACAAATGGATGTAGAGACAGCTTTCTTAAACGGTGATGTAAAAACCGAGGTGTATATAAATGAACCAAAAGGTTACGAAACAGGTGACAATAAAGTTTGCAAACTGCAAAAGGCATTATACGGACTGCGAGAAAGTCCTAGAGCTTGGTACGATTGTTTTAATAAATTTATCGAAAGCTTAAATTTTGTGAGAAGTAACTACGATTACTGTCTATACGTAAATAATACGAACAAAGATTCAATATATATTTTAGTTTTTGTTGATGATCTCCTAATTTGTTGCAAAGATAAAAATAAAATAGATAAAGTTAAAGCTAGTCTAATGCAAAGATTTGTGATGAAAGATTTAGGCAAAATAAGCCAATATATAGGTATTGATATAAATTATAGCGATGATAGACACAAAATGACTTTAAGTCAAACAAAATACATTGAATCTTTAGCCACTAAATATAATTTAGAAAAAGCCAAATTATATGATACTCCAATGGAGTCAAATTTAAAACTAGATCAAGCTAGTGAAATTGATGAAAATATAAAATATAGAAACTTGATAGGAGAATTATTATACATTAGTACAGGCACAAGGCCAGATATTGCGTATAGCGTAAATTATTTAAGTCGATACCAAAGTTGCTACGACCAAACACATTATAAATATGCGTTGAGAATCCTAAAATATCTGTATAAAACTAAAGATCTAAAATTGACATATTGTGATAACTTGAAAAACGAAATATTAGATTGTATGGTAGATTCTGATTATGCAGGTGATAATGTAGATAGAAAATCTACAACAGGCTTTGTAATAAGACTTTATGGTAATGTAATTTTCTGGAAAACTCATAAACAAAGCACTGTAACCAAATGTTCAACTTTCGCAGAATATACTGCTATGTCAGAAGCAGTAACAGAAATATTGTTTGTAAAAAATTCATTAAGCGAAATGTTCAATGTAGAATTTGATAAACCAATTAATATGTATGAGGATAACTCAGGTGCAATTGCGATTGCAAAATATGGTAACTTTACTAAAAACTCGAAGCACATTGAAGTGCAATATCATTATATTAATGAGAATTATGAAAATGGCATAATTGATATTATAAAAATAGACTCTCAATTCAATTTAGCAGATATGTTAACGAAAAGTCTAGATAAAACAAAGTTTATAGAAAATAGAAAAGCGCTAAGATTAATTTGAAATGTAATAGAAAAATGTATCGAAAATGAAAAGTTAATGCTAAAGATCAAGATTATAAACTTAAGGAGGCGTGTTGTAATATAGTAAGTATTATAATCTTGATTATTAGTACCAAAATGGTACACGTCGCGCCATCTATTGGTCAACTGCGATTTTGTACATTGAGACGAGCTCACGCGAGAGCTGACGAACCGCGCATGTCTCGCGCTATACTCTAATCGCCTATTACGTATAATATCATATTCCGTGTGTAGAGCCAGACTATGCTGTACTGTACTATACACTCCCCTCTTGCCTGTAAGACTCCGATGTGAGCAGACGTGCCGCCGACTAGGCTCTCAAGCCTTTTACAATATACTTAACAATAAATTAACCTCAAGTTGTTGTTTATTGATCCAACCTTTATCAACATATTAATTTATGAACATTACTTGCGGAAAATTCTTTTTGTTTTATTAGCATTACTACATTACTATACAGACAACAAGAGTCTGTAAAATTTTTATGTTGCATCCATTTATGATGATTCGAATGAATAAAAATAAATAGAATTGGTGATTAGTACTTAATGATGTGGAATTTCTACTTTTGTTCATTTATGTTCATTTACACAAACATAACCATTATAATATAACCATTATAAAACCTGCTTACTTTAAACCTTTTGAAAGTTCTTCATAATTGAAGGACTATATTATAATTATTCACAAAAACTACAGAATAAATAGAAATAATAATCAAAAGACATTGGCGCGCTTAAAACTCTAACTAGAACGATTATAGCTTTACGCATGCTATTATACTTAATATCTGAAGGACCACAATAAATAAATTGAAACTACTTATATAATTTTTATACATACAGTAAAGAAAAACAATCAAGAAATGTATCCTCCAGCCTACAGTCACGCGAAGCGCGCCAGTTCTCTAGTCATTATTAATAAAATTCAAACTATTTTTATTATTCATATATCAATAAAATAGTACATTGTGCAACAAGGGGAGAAAATAAGCTATGTCAAGCGTGGGTGAGGTGTTCAGTACGAGTCGGAGTCGAGTGCTGAAAACACCACACCCGAGTCTGACATAGCTTTAATTTTCGTGTTACTAAGAACTATTGTTACCTATCGGTATGCTCTCAGAAGAAGCTCAAGAGAGCAATCACAAAAAAGTAAAAAGGTTTAGGGATAGGTTTTCAAGAAAAATGTCAAGGTGAGTCTTATATAGATAGATAGATAGTGTTTCTTTCTTGTTGTTTTTTGTAAAACATTAATCTATCAACTGTACCATTTTCAGAGTTGAAGAAACTAACAAAGATATGTTTCAACGATTACTTAATTCTGATCCACACTTGTCCCTATTGAATCAATCAACTAAATTAACTTATGATATGAGGAGCTTATTGATAAGTGAAGAAAGCACGGAAATAAGTGATAATTCTAGCAATCAATATATCAAAAAATTCTAAGGGTTTTCCTTCACTGTGCGATCTTTTCAAATCAATAGGAATCACTGCGGGGGAAGAAGATCCATAAACATACTCAAAAACGAACATTTTCACCGCGATATAAGTTATTTTGATCGCAACCACGCTCGAAGCGTGATTTAGTTCATTTTTCTGCGAATCCGCTAAAATTGACGAAATCGTAAGGATTTTCAGCGTCCGTGAAACTTGTTCAAATCAATAGGTATCACTGCTGGGGAAAAAGATCCATAAAATATACCTAAAAATGAACATTTCCACCGCGGTAGAAGTTATTTTGGTCGCAACCAGAAAGGAAGCAGATTTTTGTCCATTTTTTTTTTATTTGGCCCCACTGTGCGTCGACGCTTTTGTAAATCACACGAAAATTTCCATATCATCGCTAACTACCCCACTACTAATAGACATAATATTATTAGTTTTAGGAAATATTCACGCAATTTTTGTAAATCAGCAGCATCTCTGTTGACTCGTGACATTCGAGTGTCAATATGTTGCTCAGAATTAGCATATGAGACATCGCAAAATTGTTCAATTGCATGGCGTATCTTGACTAAAACCATCATCGACAGAATCCATTTGCAAAATACACTTTCATTATCATATCTGACCAAATCCCAGAATGAAATTTGTCAGTTTGTCTCACTGTAGAATATCCATTTGTAAATCTTTTAAATTCAAAAATATCTATTTGATTCTCTAATTCGTGCATTTCTTGTGTGTGTAAATGGCTTGATTTTGAACATAATAAATTCCCGATTAAAAAAAAAAATCTCCTGCTTTTTCCCGCTGAAATAAAATTCCCGTTGTTTTCCCGCATATTCCCCGTTTTTTCGTTGACAAGGCACCCAGTAAATATAATTTAATTATTAGCAATATCATACATTATATTGAATAAGTACAAAAAATAATTGATTTTTTTACATTTTTTTTTATAATTTGTAGGGTTCAGTAGGGAAGGATATTATACCTGAAAAGAAATTTATGTTTGCATCCATTTAACTGGAACTAGGTCTTAACTGGAACTTTCTCCAAAGACGTAGTGTCTCTAGAATATTCCGTTTTACAAAAAGTGTTGTATAGTTAGTGTTATCATCTGGATGGTAAAACCGTATTGGCCCTCATTATGTGAATTTTATAAATTTTATTAATTTAAAACAACTTCGAAAAAATATACTAAAGGCTTATTCTTATGCACTCATGCAGTATTCTTATGCACTCGGGTTCGAGTCTGATACTCGGCAAATTGTTTTTATCTTTTTCTGCTATTTAGTATATTTTGTACTGTTTTATGTATACCAATGTAAACATTTTGAATAAATATTACTAGGAATATATATTATTATTTTTTTTAACATCATTCTAAGTCCACGGGGACCTGCAATGTATAACGACCTTTATTTATAGTTTTTCGTATAACGAAAGAATACAATTAAATACATTTAAATTATCTCTAATGTACGATAACGTTTACATAATTACATTGAAACAAACAAATTAAGCTTAAGCTTAAACAAAGCTAAATTAAACTAACAAGCCACCTCATCCTCCCGATAAACATATGCTACTTTCACTTTTCGCACATAACAACGACGATCGTGGTGGGGCGATCTACGTCGTTGCTCAGTATTCTTATGCACTTGGGTTCAAGTCCGAGACTCGGCCAATTTTTTTCTTTTTCTATTTGTTCATAAAATGTATATAATACGTAATAATAATAAGAAATATATGATTTTTTTATTATTATTCTAACTACACAGGGGACCTGTAATATATAACTACCTTTATTTATAGTTTTTCGTATAAAAAAAAACAATTAATACATTTGAATTATCTCATTAGTACGATAATGTTTACATAATTACATTGAAACGAACAAATTAACCTTAAGCTTAAACAAAGCTAAATTAAACTAACAAGCCACCCCATCCTCCTGATAAACATATGATACTTTCACTCTACGCACATAACAATGACGATCGTGGTGGCACGGTCTACGTCGTTCGAGTCTGAGACTCGGCCAATTTTTTTGGTTGTATGCATTCTCGATTCATAAAACGCAGACTTCCATTACATCATCAAGAATTTAAATCTATTAAGAGAAGTAAAAAACCAAAGCCAAATCTAACTCAATCAAACAATATGATGTTCAGTGATACTGATGTCTTTCGCAAAGACTCTGTGCTTGGTTTACGGTTGTATTGCCTAACCTTTAATACCACAGTTCAATCACAGATTATATTTTTATCAAAATGTTTACTTATTGAATTTGCCAGAATTTATTAGGTGAAAGTATAATACTTCTGTGGATTGTAAGTTTTCGTGCCAATTGTTGTTTCACAGTTAGCTTTTGTAGATTTATTTCGAAATACATTATTTCCCACCTTTATTTACATGCTAATCTCTGGTATTAAACAGAATGAAGTCTAAGGTTATGATTAAAGTTATATTGCAGGTTCATTCTTCCGATTGTATAACAAGAAGAGTTTCATTTAATGTGTAATTGGTTTGAAATTTTCAAATTTAGGATGACAGTTTTTCACACCATCCAAGAGGTACGGTCAGAAGCAAATTGTATTAGAATCATAATGCAATGTACTTCAGGCGCGTTGATTTTTTTTAATGTTTTTTTTTATTTTATTGTTTTAAAATCACCGATAATTTCATATAATTTTATGACATGATGAAATTATATAAAATTATTATTATTGACAAAAATGAATGTTGTTCTAAAGTTCATGCATTCATTAACAAAATGATTATTACTGATCCATTTTTATCACATAGAATTTGTATACAACAATTTAAAAAAAAACGTGTAATCATCGCCTACCCTACTGAAACAAATCGCTTGATTAGTCGTGCGATTAGTCGCGTGATTATCCTGGTAGCAGCGTTCCCGAGAAAGTATCTGGAAACTACCGAGATTTTTCAAATCTAGCAGGTTTCCAGAGTAGAATCTAGATGAAAACCCCGATAAATCAGACATGATTTCTGGAAGAAATCTCGGTAGAATTTTTTCTTCACTATGATTTGTTCATATAACCTTACTTTTCACACCAATGATCCTGCTCTTCATTGACATTGTTTGAAAATATTCATAAATTGATGAATATATATACCCTATAAATTCATCTACAATGTCTTTTAAAGGGAAAACATGATTTTTAAGGTGCACATTAATAGTGAAAACCTAACCCTACACATGCATGCTCTCATACATGACAGTATGTACAGCATTGCGTACTGACTGACTTTGTATTATTCAAGTACAATTACTGTGTCAAAAGTATCATCGATGCACTCACAGTCACCAATGATGAGGTTTGCACAGGTATTTCAATCTCATCAGTATGCAGCCAGTTACTCTCATAATCTGCCAAAATAAAACTGTGAAAAAAGTAATGGAAATCAATAAAAATTTGATTTCGCTCTCATTTGAAAACTATCATACTTAACGAGCTGAAATTTAGCAACTTAATTTGTATTGGCATGTTGAAACAGTGTTAAGTTGAATTCATTCTAGCTGATATGAATTCAACTTTCATGTATAGACCCACCTGTATTTTTTGCCGCCAAAGCCATAGGGTTCAGGGTGCAAAGCCGAACCAAGACTGTTAAGTGAAAACTGCGATAGCAGGCTGTTTCTAAATAATTTAACAAGTCATAATGCAAAAGAATAGACATCAAACTTCAATATCATGGATTTAGCATGATTATGAGAGATTTGGTGGTTGACAGTGACTGCGCTCGCATACTGATGAGATTTGAAATGCATGTGCAAACCTCATCATTGGTGACTTTTAGCATCGATGACACTTTTCACACAGTAATTGCACTTGAACAACACAAAGTCAGCCAGTACAGCATGCGTGTACATACTGTCATATATGACAGTATGCATGTCTAGGGTTAGGTTTTCACTCTTAATGGGCACTTTTTGAAAATCATATTTTCCTTTTAAAATCATTCTTGATGAATTAACAGGCTAAATATTCATCATTCAACATTGACTGAAACTGTGAAAACTGTAGTGTTGTCTGCTATGCTATTCTGCTGTATAACATAGCAGACAGCCTCTACAATACTTCTAGAATGCCTGTGCCTGGCCTGAACCGTACGCGCATGCGCAAAATATTAAGAGAACTTCTGCTACTCGGGTTTCAGCATAGAAACTAAGCATATTTCTCGACGGATTCTGGGTTTCATTTCTACCGTGTTGCTAGGGAACGGGCTAGAACTTATCGGCCATTTGCTAACAGGGTAATTGCAGGAATAATCGCACGATTCATCTAAAGTAAATTTTTTTCGTAAAATAAAATTGTTTAAAATGCAAAATTATTAAGTGGGTGGCCAATTTAGGTGTTAAAATCCGGAAGGTAATACCTAAATTATCCACCCCGCTTAATAATATTGCATTTTAAATAATTTTATTTTATTTTATTAAAAAATTTATTTTAGATGAATTGCGCGATTAGTTACACGGTTAATCGCGTCGAAAAAAGTTCAATAAATTAACGCGATTACTCGCGCAATTATTCCTGCGATTAATCACGTAAATAGTTGCGCGATTTTTTTTAGTAGGGTTGAGCAATATAACCTTAGGTATCAATCCTCCTCCTCTAAGATTTCACTTCCTACCATCCTCCGTCCTACAGAAACACTTTTACTTGAAAAAAGTTTTTAAGTGTCACTATTAATGTACTACTATTTATTTCCAAAAACATATTTATGGCATCAAAAACGTGTTCAAAAATATGATTTTTGATATATAAATTAAACATTTTTCATGTAAAAGTGTCCAAATAAACATTAAATATTTACAAGTTAACTAAGTATTATTACATCATGTCCTATAATAATACGGACGTAACTTACTGTATTACCTAATGATTATGTGTGTATCTGTCTTGTATTTGTTTCTGCTTCTGTATTGTGTATGATTAATGTTTTTAAAATAATAATTCGAAAATAAAAAATATTTACTGTGAAACGCTCCGACTAAGCTCTTTTTAAATATTATTTTTTAATGATCCGGGATGTCGTATTATTTAAATCTCTTCTTATTTTGAAATTCAATTTATATGATATTTCTTAGTATTTCCTACTTGGCTAACGCATTGTAGCCAAGACTACTGAAAAAAAGCAAATGAAAATCAGCTGATTATTAGCTGATAATCTGCTGATAATCGTGTCAAAACGTCAGCTGATTATCAGGTGATATCAGCTTAATATTTTTATTCAAGCTGATAGTTACAAATATGCGTTTATATGAGATAAGATAAAATGCTAATGATAATCAGCTGATTATCAGGTGATAATCATAAACAATTTTTAACCTTTAGTATATTTTTTCGAAGTTGTTTTAAATTAATAAAATTTATAAAATTCACATAATGAGGGCCAATACGGTTTTACCATCCAGATGATAACACTAACTATACAACACTTTTTGTAAAACGGAATATTCTAGAGACACTACGTCTTTGGAGAAAGTTCCAGTTAAGACCTAGTTCCAGTTAAATGGATGCAAACATAAATTTCTTTTCAGGTATAATATCCTTCCCTACTAAACCCTACAAATTATAAAAAAAAAAATGTAAAAAATCAATTATTTTTTGTACTTATTCAATATAATGTATGACATTGCTAATAATTAAATTATATTTACAGGGTGCCTTGTCAACGAAAACACGGGGAATATGCGGGAAAACAACGGGAATTTTATTTCAGCGGGAAAAAGCAGGAGATTTTTTTTTTAATCGGGAATTTATTATGTTCAAAATCAAGCCATTTACACACACAAGAAATGCATGAATTAGTGAATCAAATAGATATTTTTGAATTTAAAAGATTTACAAATGGATATTCTACAGTGAGACAAACTGACAAATTTCATTCTGGGATTTGGTCAGATATGATAATGAAAGTGTATTTTGCAAATGGATTCTGTCGATGATTGTTTTAGTCAAGATACGCCATGCAATTGAACAATTTTGCGATGTCTCATATGCTAATTCTGAGCAACATATTGACACTCGAATGTCACGAGTCAACAGAGATGCTGCTGATTTACAAAAATTGCGTGAATATTTCCTAAAACTAATAATATTATGTCTATTAGTAGTGGGGTAGTTAGCGATGATATGGAAATTTTCGTGTGATTTACAAAAGCGTCGACGCACAGTGGGGCCAAATAAAAAAAAATGGACAAAAATCTGCTTCCTTTCTGGTTGCGACCAAAATAACTTCTACCGCGGTGGAAATGTTCATTTTTAGGTATATTTTATGGATCTTTTTCCCCAGCAGTGATACCTATTGATTTGAACAAGTTTCACGGACGCTGAAAATCCTTACGATTTCGTCAATTTTAGCGGATTCGCAGAAAAATGAACTAAATCACGCTTCGAGCGTGGTTGCGATCAAAATAACTTATATCGCGGTGAAAATGTTCGTTTTTGAGTATGTTTATGGATCTTCTTCCCCCGCAGTGAGTCCTATTGATTTGAAAAGATCGCACAGTGAAGGAAAACCCTTAGAATTTTTTGATATATTGATTGCTAGAATTATCACTTATTTCCGTGCTTTCTTCACTTATCAATAAGCTCCTCATATCATAAGTTAATTTAGTTGATTGATTCAATAGGGACAAGTGTGGATCAGAATTAAGTAATCGTTGAAACATATCTTTGTTAGTTTCTTCAACTCTGAAAATGGTACAGTTGATAGATTAATGTTTTACAAAAAACAACAAGAAAGAAACACTATCTATCTATCTATATAAGACTCACCTTGACATTTTTCTTGAAAACCTATCCCTAAACCTTTTTACTTTTTTGTGATTGCTCTCTTGAGCTTCTTCTGAGAGCATACCGATAGGTAACAATAGTTCTTAGTAACACGAAAATTAAAGCTATGTCAGACTCGGGTGTGGTGTTTTCAGCACTCGACTCCTTTGGCTACTATAGACGCGGTCACTACCTTCCGGGAAAGGGGGCCGGATAACAAAATAACTTTATACGGGGTTAGAATTTGTAACAACTACTAGGTTTATTCACTCGAATCAAAAAGAGAGAAAAGTACCTTGTAAGAATATTGTCTGTGTGCGTGCGTGTTAGTGAGTATTCGGATGTGCGCCAGCAGGAGGTTACAGCTGTAGGTCCCTGGCGCTCGGTAGCCTTGTGTCGGTGGTTCAGTGCGGTCAGGCTGGTATGCATGTCGGTATTATGGCTCGTTCCTCCTCAATGCAAGTGGAGACAGATGGGCGCCTTGATGCGTCGGCTTTCTTTCAGAGACGAGAGGACGGTGCGTCTTGATGAACGTGGGCACTTGTATAACTTTTTCATAACTGAGTTCTTATGCGGACTGCTAGTTTTGACCTCAACATCTTTATGAATTTGAACTTTCAACTTGATCGATGCGAACTTCGATGATAATATAAGTTAAACTGATCTGGCCTGGATCGGATCTGACGACTTGCAGAGTAACGGGGATTTCATTACAGAAGTAAACCGGAAGTGAACCGGTAGTGAACGGAACAAATAGAAAATGACCCGAAACTGACCGAAAATAACATGTGTTATGTAATAAGTGTTATGTAATCTCATTTAGCAGACGTCGGAGCCCGTTGCTGTTCGACTACACTGTGGAAGCGATCGGTCTGCAAAGAACATCTGCTATTTGTGATCTGGGGGTTTGGTTTGACTCCAGTCTCTCATTTGACCATATCGATCATCTCTGCTCTAAAGCATCTAGCCTTATCGGATTTCTAAAACGCACTACTGCTCAATTCTCTGACATTGATTCTATCCTTTATCTGTATAAGTCACTAGTTCTGCCTCACTTTCTATACTGTTCACAAATTTGGGCTCCGTACCTGAGGTATCAAATCGAGAGGCTGGAGTCGGTCCAACATAAGTTTATACGTTATGTAGCGTATAAATTATCGCGACCCATGCTTTACTTTGAACACGATTATCGCGACCTCGAACTTGACCTGAACATACATCCGATTAAATCTCTGCTACGCTTCTACGACTGTACTTTAGCGTACAAAATCGCATTTAAAATGTTCAACTCTGATGTAATAAACGACGCTTTTGTACCTCGTCAAATCTCTTACGCGTTGAGAAACCCTATAACCATTGAAGAGACTGATTCATTGCGTAACGACCGCTTCTACTCCACTTTATGTCGTGTCAAGAGATATTAGAACTCTCTCCCTGACGAGATTCGGAATTCTCAATCAATCATCTGCTTTAAACGCCGACTGGCATCCTTCGTTTACAGTTTTGAGTGATCTCGTCCGGATTACATTGTTTTAACATTATTTGATCGTTACAATATTTTATCATATCTCCTATTCTCTTGTTACTAGGACTCATTCTACTTCAGCGCTCAATCTTATGTTCAACAATATCGTTTTGTGTTACTTGTAAGGGCTCATAGCCCGTGTACTGAATAAAATAAAATAAAAAAAAAAATAAAAATAATGTTGAATTCTTTCTTATATGTGTTTGTGTGTTTTTCTCTCTCGGAGAAGAGGTGTTAGGAAAAATCTTAGAAAGACTATAGCGTGACTTTGTTTATGGGGTCATCGAAACAGCCCCATCCGCAATGTCAGCCGTGTGTCGGATTCACACCGACTAAACCCATTCTTTTTACGGCCAGATGAAAAACACCCAACCGTACCAAGGAACGCCCTCTGCCTTTATCGACCCTCGGTAAAGGCGCACCTAGCTCCATCTTCTGTGCCCATGTTCCCCGCGATACGACCGTCGAGTAGTGCTTCGTAGGGTGGGGGGGGGGGAGTCTTCGTGCGGCATCGTCTAGCCATCCTCTGGACAGCCTTCACCCCGACACGGCTCAGTGACCTTCGTCTAGCTACATTTTCATTCCGCTGTTATGCCTTATCTTTGCCTTCTTTGCTCTTCGTCATTTCTAACCTTCATGAGGATAGTCCTTACGTAGTTGTTTACTGCGTTCCAACCATCCTCCGATGTTAACATAGTTGTCATCATTGACTCAGGTGTCACTCTGGTTGGAGATAACACTCGAGTTCTTCTTGTTCCATTTGGTATCGCGAACAGTCATAGAGAACACGCTCCGCATTTTCGTTAGCGTCCAAACAAGCTGGGCAGTTCGGACTGTCGTCTAATTTAAATCGGTTCAGATAAACCCGGAAGCATCCGTGCCCGGTTAAAAACTGTGTGAGATAGTAGTTGACCTCCCCATGTTCTCTTCCAATCCAATCCTTTATTTTTGGTATAAGGCGATGTGTCCATCGCCCTTTGTCACTAACATCCCATCTTATTTGCCATTTGGCCATTGTCTTCTTTCTTGTTGCATCCCAGATCTCCTTCTGAGTTTTGTCACTTGTTCTTCTTTTAGTTTGGAATACTTCCTTACTTTCCATCGCCAATAGGCCAATCGGCGGCATACCAGCCACTCTTAGTGCACTTTGTCTGTACACAGTGGTTAGCATCCGGGCATACGATTTCACCCGCATCGCATCTGCCCATATTAGAGGTCCATATAGCATAATCGATGTGGTTATACTGGCTAAGAGTAACCTTCGCTTCTGAGTTGGGCCTCCTACTATCAATCGTGATAGAACAGCGCCGACTTTTACTGCTTTATCGCTGACTATTTCCAGTTGTTGTTTGAAAGTTAGTCTTGCATCGATGGTGATGCCCAAGTACTTGATGGTTGGTTGAGAAGCTATCTCATGTCCATCAACCGTCAGTTTAATTTCCTCCATCTTCTTCCTACTAGAGATAAGAATAACTTCTGTTTTGTGACTGGCTAGTTCCAGACCCGTCTCCGTTAGCCATTCGTGTATTCCACGACTGTTGCTCCTTCAGGTAATTGTAGGCTTAGTACCCCATCATACATGATGTTCCACGTCAGTGGGCCAAGCACTGAACCTTGGGGTACGCCTCCTGTAACTTTATAGGTCTTGGTACCGTCTTCCGTGTCATATAATAGGATTCTGACCTTCAAATAGTCGGACATCATTCTTTTTATATATAAGGGCACACCCTGTTTCCGGAATGCTTCGTGTATTTCACTCCATTTAGCCGAATTGAATGCATTTGACATCCAATGTAACTATAGCGCAGTACTTCTTTTTTCCTCCTTTTCATCTTTTCTCCTCTATCGCTGTTAGCGCAGTGTCGATCACTAGGTTAACTGCGTCCAGGGTTGAACGATTCTTCCTAAAGCCATATTGGTGTTACACTAATCCACCCTTTCCTTCTATAAAATGATCCATTCTGACGCAGATTATGCGTTCCAGGATCTTACCCGGGGTGTTCAACATGCAGAGCCGTCTGTATGATGAGGAATCCTGGGGTAGCTTCTTTCCTTTTGGCAAAAGCACGAGTCGCTATTGTTGTAATATGTGAATTTATACAGTCGTAATACATAAAACGGTACTCGTCGCGCCATCTACTGGTTGACGACGATTTTGTGCAACGAGACAAGCTCGAGCGAACGCGAGCATAATGTGCAAGCCTCGCGTATATACTCTAAGCGCATACTATACTGCAGACATTCTTGTAGCTTGCTCTTATGGTTCGGGCAAGGTCTTTAATTTGCTTGTGCAGATTCTGTCTGCCCCTGACATACTTTATCAGTTCATCGATTCTGCTGCCAAAGCGATCCAAGTGCGCATTCCTTTGCGTTATGCATGCAGCTCACTTATCTCTGTCTGCATCAACCTCCATTTCCATATCACCTGCGTCTCTACATGCAGCAGCGGTCAGGTGATAAACCGGGGCTTTCACCCGATCGGAATCGACAGCGGGACTGAGCACTGTGGCTTGACCCGCTTGGGGTAGTAATGTTATTAACTCATTATCCATGTTTGATTTATCTTCGGGGTTTTTTCCCCTAGCCTGTTTGTTCCGCGGAGCATATTTTATTTCTGTTCTATCCTTCGGCCTGTTGAGGAGACCTCGAAGCGCCGATGAGCTTTCCTGTATCCGTCACCCAGGGGACGCACCACATACGGGGTATCGGCCTTCCCCGCGCGGGTGCACACACACATACATGTGTGTGTGTGTGTGTGTGTGGGTATGTGTTCTATATGTTGTACCTGACTCCCAAAAAAAATTTCAGCGCGATTTGTTTATTTGGCTTCGAGTTATAGCTGGTCAAAGTTGAAGGTCAAGGTTTCAAGCAATTTTTGCATTTTTTGCCTATTTTTAATGATACGTAGCTTATAAGGGATGCATTTTTAACTATCCGAATACTTTTTTTTTGTGAAATTTTCTGAATTTTTCAATAAAAATACTTTTAAAGCCCTATATATGTGTTGAGGCTACCTTATTTGCATTTTAAACCTTAAAATGTGAAAATCTGAACGTTTGATCCGGACTCCGAGAACCTCAATACAGTAAAAAGATATCTTTTTATAGTAAAAAAAGTTGGTGTAAAGTTTTAGATTGGGCCTGACCTTCTACTAGAAGTTATGTAGAAAACAAACATGATACGGCTAATAAGTGGTTTTACATTCAAATTTGACACTTATAACCTAGTACATTTCATGACTACCGATACCAACAAGTGTTTAATATATTTAGTTATTTGTGAAGATCAAGTATGTTGGAGAGATTGGACATTTTCATAGATACGTCTTAGAAGAGTAACATAGATAGGTTTATTAGGACCTATACATACCCCTAAGACTATCGGTTTCGCTATCTATGGCCAGTTTAGGTCATCTATGATAACTTTGGCAGTTTGGGGAGTTCAAATCTCTTTAAAGTGCTATATATGTATATATATTGTATATGTTACCTGTAAGGCCTAAATTATTAACTTGATAAAATACTAAATCTATGTAAAAGCTGTCTTTTGTCATTTAGAATCGATAACATGCATAAGGTAAGCAGCCTTTCCTGAGTAAGAAGACATTTCTGTATTCGGATACTTTCCGTTCGTTACCAAAAATCAGAGCCACTCATAATAATATTAATAGTCCTTGCTAAATCTATGATTGTAAATGCTTTACAAAAATATATTGCTTAAAATTCGCGGATGGCGTAGCAATGGTAGCAGATACGAGAGAGGGGTTAAAAAAATAATAAAAAATGGAAGTACCAGGGGGAGGAAATAGAGATAGTGAATAAATATAAATATTTAGGTTTTTGATTTAATTCAAGGAACACGTATGGGAGTCATATCAAAAAGATGACAGTAAAAGTTAAAAATGCAATAAGCACGGTATGGGGAATCTGGAAAAAGGCAAAATTAGATAATCTTAGGGTAGAGGAATGGACTCGATATTGAAAGCGGGGTGCTTGTACGGTGCGGAAATATGGGGATGGGAACGGTGGGATGACATTGAGAAGGTACAAAGTAAATATATTAAAATGGCTCTAGGAGTAAACGGAAATACACCGGGTTACATCTGGAGGATGGAAGCATGAAGAAGCAGTCTAGAAATAGAAAGCAGAAAGAGGGCGGGGAATTATATGCCTAAAATTTTGAAAATGAGCGAGAAGAGATGGCAGAAAATATGCTTAAAGAAAAAGATAAGAAATATAGAAAATAAATATCCGACGGCTTGGAAAAAAATTAGAAAAAGTTTGCAGAGAGTTAGGGGATGTAGAGGGAACGAGACAAGAACAAGAAAGGAGAGAGATAAGAGACCTCAGAAATAAGTTAAAAGAGGGTGGAAGGAAAAAAATTGACTAAAAAATACAGGAAAGCTGGGCTAGAATAGAAAAAATCTAATTACTGCAGAGAATACGGGAGCTGGAAAACAGACTTAGAAAGCGAGAGATATTTGCAGGATAGGAGATGGAGGGGGGAGGGGGAGAGAGAGATTAAGGAGCAATGGGTAAGGTCAAGATGTGGAAGTGTAGGGAGAGCAATAGGATAAGGGTATGAAAACGACATATGTAGAGTATACAAAAGGGAAAGAAAGAGTCTAGAACACATATGGATATGTCCTAAAGCAAAAGAGGCAATGCAGCAGGAGTGGGTAAAATAAATAGAGGACTTAGGACTAACAAGGGAGGAGGAAAGAATTAGAGAGAGATTAATAGAAATTATAAGGGATGAACTTAGGGAAGAATTGTGTAGATATAGCAGGAAATTTGAGGAGATAGCCAAGGCAAGCACTGAGATAGGGAAGGAAAAAATATAAAAAGCGAAAGAACAAAAGGTTAAAATTGTAAAGAAGAAAAGTAAAAGAATTGTAAAGTTAAAGTTGTACAGAAAATGTAAATAAGCAAAAAAAAAAAAAAAAGAATATAAATAGAAAATGCGAAAAAAAAGTAAATAAATGGAAAGTCAATTGAGCGACGGACTAAGTATATAGATGCGAAAATAGGGGAATTATTTATAAGCACTTTTGTATTTGTAATATTAAATATAAAGAAAATTATAGTGTATGGTAGCGGAACAAAGGAGAATGTGAACAGATTGTAAATCTATACTTGGTAAATAAACGAAATAAATATACTAAATGTAAGAAAATTTTTTTTTGTCATATGGATTCGATCACATACATTTAGGAAGCTGCTCTTATTAAGAAAATAGATATATCTCTATTCCTATCATGCTTGTGATCCATACGATACGGTAAATAAGTCAGCTGACGAACGATTAGCATTTAGAAATAATTTAGAATTTAGAAATAAAACCTGCAAACAAAGATTTGATAGCTTCCATCGGTCTACCCGAGGCTGGAAGTGCGTGAAGAAAAATCTACGATCGTAAATGCGTCAAAAAGTCCATCAACGCGTAAGGGCTAATTTCATACTTTAAGAAAATACTAAATCTATGGAAAATCTTTCTTTTGACACATGGAATCGATCCAATACATTTAGTAAGCAGCATTTTTTGAGTAAAACTAATCTTCCATATTTTTAAAACGTTTCTGAGCCACACAATACGAAAAATGAGTCAGCTCGCGAACGATTAGCATAGAATTGAGAAATTAAA
Source organism: Nasonia vitripennis (assembly GCF_009193385.2). NCBI lineage: Eukaryota > Metazoa > Arthropoda > Insecta > Hymenoptera > Pteromalidae > Nasonia > Nasonia vitripennis. The sequence continues at coordinate 1,276,796 of NW_022279630.1, read as the reverse complement.
CCTGCAAACAAAGATTTAATAGCTTCCATCGGTCTACCCGAGGCTGGAAGTGCGTGAAGAAAAATCTACGATCGTAAATGCGTCAAAAAGTCCATCAACGCGTAAGGGCTAATTTCATACTTTAAGAAAATACTAAATCTATGGAAAATCTTTCTTTTGACACATGGAATTGATCCAATACATTTAGTAAGCAGATTTTTCTGAGTGTATAAATATTTCTGTATTAGTATAAATGTTACTTTGTCACCATAAATTGGAGCAACTAATAAAAATCTTAACTGCAAAAACTACGATTTTTTTTTTACAAAATTCAACTCGTAAGGGCTAATTGATTGCGTTGATAAAATACTAAATCTATGGCAAATTTTTCTTCTCTCATTTGGAATTAATTACATATTTTTAGAAATAAGCTTTTTTTGTACGCCTCCGACGGATGTGTCGAGCCAGGCGGGAGGACGGCCAAAGGACTAGCTATTTAGCCGAGGGGTCAGAACCTCCAGAGCCATCGCGTCGCCAGGAGTGCGATTGAGGAGCAGACCAGTATGAAAGCGGAGGACTGGACCCAGGCAATCAGGGCGACCGTGGAGATCAGGACGACCAAGGCGATCCAGCGTAGGATGATGCAGGCGAAATAGTGGGAGCAGTGATCGTCCGAGGACAAACAACTGTCAGCGAGGCCAATTGTGGGAAAGGGGTGGATATTGAATTAGGTACGGCAACCAACAAGGAAGAAAATATGAATGAAGATTATACATACAATTTGGAAACAATGATCTATTTTCTATCTCGTTTACAACATTTTGTTGTATATTTTTGATCTTATGTAATGGTTTTTTACATATGATTTCTTTACTTTTTAAATTGTATTCATCTAATAATAGATTTAGTATTTTATCTAAGTAATAATTGAGCCCTTACATGTTGTTGAATTATGTGGAGCATTTACGATCGTGGTTTTTGCTTGGAAAATTAAGGCTTTTATTAGTTGCTCTAAGTTTTAAGGCTCGCTGCTACGGCTCTCGGTTTCAGTTCTGCTTTCCCCGTCGCTGTGATCACGTACTTATCCCTCTGATAACTACGTTTGAGCACTCGGTAGGGGTTAGCTACGTCTGAGACCACCACGATAGAAGAATTAGCTTAGGCGTTGGCTTGCTTAATAAGAATAACCTTATTTCTTTCGTTAAAAATGACCCAATTTTTAACCAATTTTGAACTTATCATAAGTTAATATGGGCGTTGAATTCAATCATAACCTATATAAAGTGCATTGCAAAGAGACAATAAATAAAAACTCCGTAAATATTGATGGAAATGAGTCTAGTTCTGCTATTCGGGGGTTTTTGCGGTTGCAGAATACAAATATCGTGACGGCAACGCTCTCCCAAGGTACCTGGTGCCCAGGGTGGACAGTATCACGTCTTCTCCTGGAGTTTTCTGGGAATTTGATAGTAATTAAGGGAAATACGTAACTCCGAGATTTCAGGGGCCACTAAACATGGATGTGGTGTTAGACTCAAGATTATCCTTAAAGGCGACATTGATACTGTCTACGCTAGGCACGAGGTACCCAGAAGGCCGTTGTTGTCGCTATATTCGTGTTCAGCGACCTCAAAAACCCCCGAGTAACAAGTTTCGACGAATCATGTAATTAATTTCCTGTGAAACTCTAGGAGACGACGTTGATACTGGTCACCCTGGGCCCCAGGTACCTCGGGGAGCGTTTCCGTCACGCTATTCGTATTCAGCGACTTCAAAAACCCCCAAGTAACGAGTTTCGACTAATTATGTTTCGAATTCTAACAAAACTCCAGGAGGCGACATTGATACTGTCTACCCCTGGCACCAGGTACTTCTGAGAGTATGAATGTCACGAAAATCGTGTTTAGCAACCCCAAAAAGCCCCAAGTAATAATACTGGACTTTTTTCCATTAATATTTTCCGAGTTTTTTTGCTTCGCTGCATTATTATCTACATTTGAGGTTACATATATATCTCTTCTTCCAAAACAATATGGGTTAAAATAACCTTATTCTTGCGTAAAAACCGACTAGCGGTCCATCTCCTTGCCGATCCGGCCTCATATTGTTGTGTAGCCTTCGTCTTTTCTTGTTTTAGTTATACCGCAGAACACAAAGTTTTTGTTGACTAAATAACTAAAAAATTGTATTTTATTAAATATTGTATACCAAAGTGATGGTCATCTTACTGCTTCTCAGTTTCAAACGTCGCTTAGTTATCGTTGTTTGCAAAAGTTATACGTAATTACACAAATATAAGACTTAATTATTATAAATTATTATAATAGCGATCACGAACAATGCATTTCCATGCTACTAGCGACTTTAAACACACATACGCAGATATCAAATAGAATAATTAACATGTTTTTTTAAGTGTAGGATAAGCTAAGATGTATTTAATTATTATTTATGACGCACTACTTAAAGCCCGTCATCGGTCATTTACACCTGGACACGAAATTTATGGAGCGCACTACCTCAACTCCGTCATCGGCGACCCTTAACACTAGATATCATACATTTTATGAAACTCCTCAAACTGCCGCATTTCTCCCCAAATTGACCAATACGCCCGAAATTTCTCACACACACGCACACACGCATTTGGCGTTGCTAGAGGAATTACGTAGGCGGGGTTTCATTCTGGCTGCAGGACATTGAGATGACCTTGAGTGCCGCAACCGAACATACCATTCTGAACGTAAAATTTACCGCTCTTTCCATTCCCGCAATAAAAGAATGGGGTTCCTATTTAAAAATCCAAAGTTGACCTTCAAATGACCTTGAAAAACGCGTTCAAGGTCAAATCCAAGGTCACCATCGGGTTGCCCCTTCGATATCCTACAACTTTGGTCTCTACCATTTTTTCGATTGTGGCTGTCCCTGACGAGTTATGAGCGGTGCCCGTTTAAATTGGGTCACCCTGTATATATATATATATATATATATATATATATATATATATATATATATATATATATATATATATATATATATATATATATATATATATATATATATATATATATATATACGTAAAAATTTGACATGCATATATCTTTTTCGATTCTGAATTTGGGTACATTTTTTTTTATTCTGACCATGTTATGGACATTTGTCGATTTTTAGAAAAATATTTTTGCTTTTTTTTTAATGATATGGTTTAAAAGAGCTTAAAATTGCCTACTTTTCCCCGTAAGATTTTCCAGATTGACTGTTCCGTTTAATTTATATGACAAAAAAGGTGATTTTGCAAAAAAATTCATATCGCTAAAAATAAATAGTAAAACGTTTTGAAAAATTCATGACAATACAAATCGACAAATATAATAAATAATTCACGGCTATTTGATGCACGAAAATGCGTACGCCAGAATGCATTATATACCTCGCACTCATGAAAAAATAGTAGATGCTAATCGTATCGGGTTGGCACAATCTACTATTACATTTAAAACAAAAAAATAAAAAGCGGAACAGGAGGAAGCTAAGTGCCAAGGACTTGGCAGCGGTTTTTTTTATCGCTACCCTGGATAATGCTACATATAATTAACCATGACTGAAAACTGGATTTAGTAAATAGACACCAACTTTGATAAATGTTTTGCCTTCTGATTTGTTGATTGTCATGACATATCCTAATTGTACTGGAAACTGTCGTCTTGCCATGTCAAAAGGAATTTCTTCTTTTGAAGAAGTCAAATCGATCCGTGGTATTAAAACAACTTTACTAAATTGTTTATCGCATATTTTTTCTGCCTGGACTATTAATCGAGTACCATTACAAAGCCCATCATTTAAATTTAAATTTCTTAGCAAAATAATTACAGCACCTACTTTTAAACGTAACTTATGAGGCGGTAGGCCATTAAGCGTAAGTGAATTTAAACATTCTATTGGTAACGTCTCTTAATTATCATCTTCGCATGAATCTACACTTAGATACTCTCTTACATCGCCTTGCATTCTATTTAAAATGTTATTATTAATTTTTAATACATCATTGTTTTTCACCGCTAAAATCACTCTTTCGCAAAGTTTATTGGCATTATTATTATTAAAGCAATCTCCATAAATTTCCATAATTAATAATAATTCTGTTGGAAGTAACGTTACATCATTGTCCATTTTAAATTTGTTGGAATATTTCCCATCTCCAATTTTTAATAGCTATTGTTTAAATTCTTTGTCACAATTACTAATTCTCATCTTTTAAAGTCAATATTTGAAATTTACTCCATAAATGACTATTTTTCATACAATTTTTAATAATTTGTGTTCGATTTTCATGTTTGACAACAGGTAGTGTTTGTCAGAAGTCACCTGATACAATCATTACTTTGCTACCAAATTCAATGTCATTACATGAGTCTTTAAATAATTTGTCCACTGCCTGAAAAGCATGTTTTGATGTCATTGTTATTTCATCCCAAATTATGACTATTACAGTTTACAGATTTTTTCTACATATTGAGTTGGGAGTAATGTTGCACGTTGAATTTTCATTTATATTTGATGGTAATTTAAAAATTACATGTGAAGTTCTTTCATTTATTAATAAATTTGCTATTATACCAGTCCATGCTACAGGTGAAACACTCATTTTTTTTCATTTAAATGAGTGATTATTGTATTTAGTAGCTTTTTCCACTACCTCCAGGTTCATCAATAAAGAAACACTTCACTTGATTAGCTTTATTAATTGCACTATTTATTACTGCATCGAAAATTTCACGTTGTTTATTCGTTAAAGAGCTTATATTGTATAATAAATCATTTCCAATTTCATTTGTTACAACTACAGGCCAATATCACTTATATCAAATATTGCAAATGTCCTTGAAAGAATTATATATAACAGATTATATGAATTTGTACAAAAATATGATATCATATCGAAACATCAATTTGGATTCAGAAAGAATGTTGGTTCCGAGGACGTGTTAAACCACATTACCGAAGTTTTATATAACATTGTTGATAAAAACATACCAACGATTGTTCCGTTCCTTGATTTGGCTAAAGCCTTTGATACTGTCGACCACAAATTACTACTTAAAAAACTCTATTGTATACAAATAAGGGGACAAGCTCTGGATTTACTTTCAAGTTACCTTGACAATAGATATCATACTGTTAAAATAGAGGATAACAAAAGCGATAATCTGTTAAAAAATAGTGGTATCCCTCCGGGTACAATCCTGAAAAAAGTCATTTATGTAAAGTATAAAAAGCAGTGAACCTAACTTTTTGAAAGAAATCCCTTTGGACTTGTGTATATCTTTTATAAACTAGCTAACACAATGTCAATTGAAACTCAGAATAATATACTATGCTTTTTCCAAAGTATAATCATCTATGGAATTGTAGCATGGGGAAGAGCGTATAAGAGTATTCAAAATCTAGTGCAGAAATTATAAAATAAAAAATACTAAAGATAATTTATAAAAATAATTTTATTGTGCTAGATAACCCTCTGAATTAAGAGCAATTATTTACTCTTGAAGCACTTAGACTACACTGATCTTAAAACACAATTCCAGATTTCTACTAGTGTTACTAGGAATCAAAGTTTAATCATACCCAAAAACAAAAAAAAAGAGTAAGTGATAAAAACAGTCTTAATAAAGCCATCCTTACTTATAATGCGCCTTTGAACAATCCGAAGATCGAAGATTGAAGCGAACGGCCAGGTATTAAGTTAACCAAAAACTGGATAAAACTAATATGTTAAAGTATTAGAATTTTACAGTAGTAATAATTTGTTATAGCCAGCGAAAAATATCTAATTTTGTTACTGTGCCGCCCCATATATATTGTCACGGGGCAACTGGGCTTTAGCGCGACAGCCGCGAAGATGCTGTCGCGTCAACGAGGGGGATTACTCACTCTTTCTATCTCCGCAGGGCTATCCCTCGATGATGCTGAAGTCGGTGACGGGCGTTAGCCGTCGGTGCAATGCCGACCCCGTACTATTTAGCCGGGTTGCCTCGGTGTACAACTGCGCGGCGTGCGAAGCTCGCCGCGCTTTCTTCGCGTATAGAGTCTCCGGCCAGGCGCGCGCCCTGTAGCCGCGCCGCGATGTAACCGGCTTTACTCTATCGGGTTCGTCGGAAGGACGCAACGGCAGGGTCAGTTTCATACACATAAGAATTATACACGATTTAATATAACACAAACGTTTATGAAGTTTTTATTCTGCGCAATGTGTTTTTGATTGAACACACATGGAAAATATAAATATTTAGATATCGTTCTACACGTATAAATTTACACGATAAAGAAATCAATATTTAATATACTTCCAAATTGTACACAATATATTGTGCACTGAAATTTTTTAGAAAATAATTACGAGTGGTTGGTATTTAACACATATTATTATACACAATTAAATTATACACAACTTTATTTTTGTTTGGTAATGATTTATTTTACACTAACATAAAAATATTTTACACGTCCTAATATAGACGCAAAATAACATTTTTTCTACACCTATGTTTATACACATTAGAATAAGTTTTAAAGAAATACCAAAGTTTTATACATTTTATTGTTCACAATGGTACATATTAATTAAGCATTCTACACTTGGCCAGTTGATGTGTTGTGAATATTTTTTATTCTACATCCATGAAAAAATTTTATTATTAATTCGTACTTTTGTACACAACGTATTATACACGCCACGATCGGGTAATGTCTTAACACCTAGAGGGAGAAAAAATCTTGTGCAATTGACATCTGCAGAATTTTTCCCAAACCCTACAGGATTTCCGCAACAAGAAAAAAACGCTCTTGATTTAGTGGATGTTGTTAACCACTAACTGAACTAGATAGTTTTAAACGAGATCACCAAGTTTTTTTTTGAGGCGCGTGCTGATGAGTTATAATTTCTTTAAGTATTCTAAGAAGTAGGATACTTTTTATACCAAGGTGTGTTCTAGCTTGAGTGTGTAGTTTGCGATTCGAATTAAAGACGAACTACCACGAAGGCAAGTGGGTGTTAGCGAAACGGAGACGAGTACTTAAAAACCACACACGAGGTTAAAAAAACACTTACGAGGAGCGTCCACATCCTTTGGGTCATAAAAAACAAGTTTAAAATAAATTTGGTCGTTTTTGAGCGTTTTTCCTATAAGTCCTATTTATCCCAGATAAAGATCAGCCTAGATAATATCTTCGCTCCGTACGAAGACTAGCACAGTTCAAATTTACAAACAAAAACTAGCACAACTCACGATTTGCCGCGAAGAGTGGCACAGTTCATAAATGCGGTCAAGAGTAGCATAACTCGCGACTTTATTTTACTTAAAATGTGAGTATTTTACGTTTTTATTGGTTTATTTTGTTGGTTAAGTTAATGAAAACCCTTGGACAAAGACAGACAAACCTCAAATTTTTAAAAGGTTTCAGAAATTTTAGTAGATTTCTAAAAAAAATGAATAATTTAAAAAAATGTTTGTAAAATATTGTATTTTTTAAAACAATTATATTAGGTAAAAAGTTGTAAATTGTGAATATTTAAAAATGTTCGGACAGCTTCACAAAAATCGGGAAATTTTTACAGAAATTAGCTGCGTTTAAAGTTTGAGTTGTGCTAGTCTAGCGTTTGTCAAATGAGTTGTACTTATGACGGGAAATTTGAACGATATATACTTTATATGTATGAACCTTGATCGTTATAAGCGTTTTTTAGTATATATATATATATATATATATATATATATAAAATTATAATTTATGACATAATGAAGCTTATAAAAATTTTGAAAATCTTTGAAAAATGTTTTTGCAATAAATTTCAATTTACAATTTATAGTTTTGCCCACAATATTCTGTAGAAAACACCAATCTTCCCCCAACCTAGTTGCACAATGTACTATTCTGATTTAGTGTATGCAAAGTTGTATTTTAGAAATTTTAGACTTTATTTAAAATTTCCTATTTTTTCTGATACATTTCCCAGAAAATTCCATGACTTTCCAGATTTCCTTGATCGTCTGAACACTGTTAAAAACAAAGACTGAAGCACCGAATTTTGCCGTAAACGTTTGATCTTTTGAGGCGAAGAGTCTAGGTATATATAATGAATCTTTTCGTGTTCTGAAATTCCGAAACTCAAGAGTAAATATCTCATCACCATGTCTGGAACTTTAAATAGAATCAATTTCTACTAGAGATAAAAAGTGTACTTAAATCGTTCAATGTAAGCCACATATATATATATATATATATATATATATATATATATATATATATATATATATATATATATATATATATATATATATATATATATATATATATATATATATATATATATATATATATATATATATATATATATATATATATATATATATTATGCACTACACTAGCTAAACGAAATCGTGTTACGTAAGCTGTACATATTTTCTCATGCATATTCAATAAAATTATAACTATTGAAACAAATTTAACTATTAACTTCATGAAATCATGTTATTGCATTTGATAATGGATTATAATGCTATTTAAAGGTTATATAATATACTAAAATAATATTCTGCAAATGATTTTAATAAAACTGCCATCGTGTTTACAAAAAATGAATGATAAAGTAACTACATTAACCAAATACAGATATTTTACTACCTATATAGGTAGTAAAATCATCATTGGTCACAGTCAACCTTACCATAATTTACAAACGGGAAACTATGGGACCCCTTAATAGCATCTTCAACATTTTTGTTCACCCTCTGATTGGTTGTTATTTTTTACTTGTGATTACAACCTGATTGTGAACTTGCTGAATTATTGTTTTTCTATACGTATGAATTTAAACGAATGTTAAAGAAAATATTGAAAAATGACGATAAAATCGTGCTTAACTTTTCATAAGCCGCTAGTTAACTTAAATGTTTTTAAAGTTACAAATTTTCATTAGCGATTAAGTTACCTTATCTGTTTACAATAATTATTATAAAATTAATATAAAGTCGTATATTTTTAATAGTCTCATAAATTTTGTGCATATGTTTCACCGGTAATAACATTTAAATGGCATGTTATATTTTATAACGATATATTTGAGTTAAGGTCATGATTATTTTTGCAATCGTAAAATTTAACTTATTCAAAAATAATATTGTTTATTCAACAATATTTGTTTTAAATAAATTTAATTATAGTTAAATATAAGAAATTTTTACATATTTTCTAATTAACTTCTCATGAAACTGTCAAAGAGCCGTATATTATCATACTTACAAATAAATTACTGTTTTAATAGAACTGTCCCTTAACTCAATACACTTTTATACAATATAACATAATTCAAATTGTTATTACGATTGTTTTTGCCTGCTCCTCTTCGACGCCTTCTTGTCCTGTTTTCTTGTTCTATATCGTAGATAAAAATCAATTATGTTAATAATGATCTAGATTTGGTACAATCTATATTATAATATAATATTAATAACTATTATGTTACTTATGCGGTTGTGTTACCTTCCCCTTACCCCTGATTTTAAAATGATTTTAAACTGATTTTATTTCTTAAAGTTACCACTAAGGTGCTGATGAATAAATACAATCCGAAAGGAGGTGGAAGACTATTTGAGCCTATATGTAATAGATGGTCTTGCAGACAGACATTGGCAAAGAAAAATACTATCGCGCCGCTGACGGCGCCTCTGCCGATCAGGTAATATGGCAAGTCAGAGTATACATTTCACACCGGGTTTATATGCGGGACATAAGTTTTTATTAAAATAAAAATATTGCCTTTCAATGCAATTATTCTCACTTTTATTGTATATTTTATAATCTAATAAATGTAGTACGATATTCCGGCAGAAGATTTAAAGATCGTTAACTATGTACCAGAAATAATTATGCGGGACTACTGAATTTCGTCAATCGGACCTAGTAATTGAAAAATATTATTGATGTATATGTATATACACCATCTGGTGGTAACTTCGTGTTTCTGAGATATGATAGAGTCTCTGTCTGTAATAACACTGTTCATTGTTCTACTTTTTATTATTGTTTCTCAACAATAATCCCTATGTAAAGTGTATACTGCAACCAGCCTTTGCTATAATATGAATGTGTTGGAGAAAGATGTCCGGATTTATAAAAAGTTTAGAATCGCAACTCACACAATTAATATAACGCAAAAAATAGTTGAGAAATTGGAGATTTTGCAAATAATACATAAGTTAAGGGGATGCGGGAGCTAAAAACAGTGTTTTTCTATTACATATAACATATTAAACAAAGCTTGCAATGAAAAACCAAGTCTGTAGTGCCATAGTGTTAAGTTTGATGAATCGTTTTATCGGAATTAGATGTCGATCTAAAAACATCGTAATACAAAATACGAGGCTTCTGCATTCCCTTAAACTGAAATCTAATTTCAATGTTTCCTGCTATACATTATACTTTTAATTAAATTCTTAAGATTTACAATGAATATAGTTTCATTGTTAAGCAACTAAACGAGTTGTAACCCTGGTAAAAATTGGCTGATTTAAAATGGTGAAAAAGCTAAGAACTTTAACTAACCTAAAGAACTAGGATAAAAAGCGTTACATTTTGTAACAAAAACTGACAAAGAAAACTACCAAGTTCTGAGATTGACAACCTCAGAACGTCCAAATAACTTGGATACCGTTTCTAGCAGGGAAGTGCCAAAAATTATAAACTTATCATTGCAATCCGGTAAATTAAAAACATTTCATCAACATATATACTTACGTCTTGGCAATACGTTAGGAATCTCATTTACAACTTGCGGCTCATTATTAATATCATCAAGCATTTGGTCAATGTCTGCTACATGTGCATTAATAATGACATCGGCATTATCATCAGTGTTGTCCTAATAGAAATTAACTTAATATAATACTTTACGATACTAGTGGCATAAGTCGTACTTTACGGCACGGCGTGTATAAGCGCCCGAGCGTAGCGAGTGCCATGAAGATCGACTTATGACGCGTGTATCGTACGATATTTTATAGTACTGTCTAGCATAAATCCGCTGTCACGCCTATCCGTGGCATTAACAGTAGTTAGGCGATATGCACGGTGCAATAAAGTACTACTTATGCCACGGATAGGCGTGACATAAATGCTGATTTATGCCACGCAGTGCTATAAAATTGTTTATATATATATATATATATATATCTATATTTATTTACTTGTGCATCAAGAGCAGCTTCGTGTTGCAGATGATCTAACCAAGCCTGATTGTTAGGCGCCAGCATATCCCAATCATCTTCACCACCAACCGCAATCTATGTTATTAATAATTCGAAGAGAATATATTACTTTCTTTGAATTCATTGAAATGTCTATTATTAATGGCCAGTTTTAGGTATTAGATGTGAGTGTACTTTTATAGCAAAACATTATCACAATATGATTTCATACATTTGACCAAATGTATGAAATCATAATAACAGCTTTTGCAAATTAGTTTCAATATTATATACACATCAATATTTTACGCAGAAAATAGTAAAAAATATTTTTATTATCTTCAATATAATAGAATTAAAAATATGGAAAAATTATACAAATGTCAGGATTTTTTGAAGTCAAAAAATTCGTACCTTTTTTAATGGTTTTTCCATATTTTCAACCATATGTAACTTTTGACCGAATCCAGTACTTTTAACGCATTTTTTTTTAATTAAAGCTCTTTGCCCGCACTTTTACCACAGAATTATGAATTTTCCGTTAGCGCCTTCAGAAATTAAGTACATGACATTGAACAATAGCTTTTTCTGGTTAAATTCGAAGGGCCAATTAAAAAAATACCCAAAGGCACTTTCTGTATGTTGGAAAGTGGTTTTACATTGTTTTAAACATTTAAAATTATGGGAAAGGATTTTTTTCTCGTTTTTCCTCATATATCTCAAACGTTTACTTGTGCAACAACAGCAGCCTCCTGTTGTTGTAGAGCTAATTGAGCTGCATTGTTAGGATCTTGTAAATCCAACTCCTCATCGTTGATTACAACAGCAGCTTCACGTTGTTGGGGAACTAACCCGACCTCGTTGATGGGAGCTAGTAAATCTAAGTCCTCCTCACCATTGGCTACATTCTATGATATTTATAATTGTAGAAGAATATTATTATTATTTTTTAAAATTAATTCTCATCACATCAATAATTATTATATATCCTGTACAATACTCGTGTCATAAACTGGCTATACGTGTGCTAACGCCGTGATGTAAAGGACTACTTAAGCAACTTGTTATCGTTATACACTATTGGGTATGTGTGAGTATATACATTTTTCAGTTACTAATATTTCGCAAAGGATAAACATAATCAAAATATTTACTTGAGCAATGTCTTGCTCAACCTGAATGCGTCTTGGTCTGCCTCTTCTTCGCGGTCTATCAGCATCAGGTGGAGGTGAAGGATTGCCTCTCCTTCGCGGTCTACCGGCATCAGCATCAGGTGGAGGAGCAGGACTGCGTCTCCTTCGCGGTCTACCAGGATCAGCATCAGGTGGAGGTGCAGGATTATCTCTCCTTTGAAGAGCATTTCGGGCAGGAGCTACAGGACGACTCCTTCTTCGAAGAGCAGCCGGCTGTTCATCTACCTGCACATTCCGCCTGGGCCTACCTCTTGGTCTAGGAGCTGGGGCAGGTTCTGGCATTAGTTGCCGATCTCTCCCGACGTGTTCTCGTCGCCGTCTTCTTACGATGTACTCGTTTTCAAAGGCATTTCCTATGTACAGGATTCAATAGGGAATGCAGTTTACTTCGCCTCTCATTTCTAAACTGAATGATCATTATGATGCTTAAGTGCAAGAACGATCAAGTTTCATTGCAACTACAATCAATCTACGAACATCCTAATTACGATTTTGATCTTTCAACATTAAAAAAATGAAGCGTGCGAAGTCCGCGTTGGATTAAGCTAGTTAACGTAAAGTTAAAATTTATGGAGGAAACTTGTAGATTACGCCTAAACGTAAAATACTTATTATAGCAATGCGTGGCTTAAATCCACATTTAAGACACTTAGTGGTCAGATGCCTCACGCTGCCAGAAAGAGCTGCTTACGCAACGGCTTAGCGTGTCTTGGACGGATTTAAAGCAGGCACTACTATAAAATATGGTACGATACACATGTCTCCAATGACATTTTCGAGCACGGAAAATCGCCGTGCCAGAAGGTGTCACTTACGCTACTTGTATCGTAATAAACTATTTTTGCTGGTACCTGCTCCAGGATTCTGTTGAAGATTCTCACCCAAAAATTCAACATCTGCCCTTGCTTCATTTGCGTTTAGATTAACGTTATCATTATCGAGCATAACCCATTGATTGTACATCGTAACTATAAATAATGATAAGCTTAAGATATTTTTGGACCATTATGCAATATAAATATAGTTAATTACAAACTTGTATCTCTTATGCTTACAAAGATGTCTGAGTCTTAAGTTTTATGTACCTATTGGTGCTTCGCTTATTGAATAATTTTTATATTAAGTTAATAAGCATACTTGGGTCCATGAACTCAATGTTTTTGTGTTTTAATTTGATAGATCGTGTGTTATTTTCTTTGTAAACGTTTGAAATTTGCAAAAAACTATTATTTATCATGTTGTGGCATTTCCTACACTCCTGATAGAGCGTCAACGAGTTTCGCCCGTTAACTTATTAAAAAGTAGTTAAAAATGTTAGCTAATATGCAATGCAGGTTTATGGCTAGTTTTTAGCTGAAAATATGTTAATTAGCCTGTTAACGTATTTGAAGTAATTTCTCTGTATAGGTAAATTATTAACCGAAACTGTAAATATTGGAACAGGTCTCGCTTATTTCCAACTGGAAACC